>NC_043001.1:84146766-84236766 GCF_006345805.1 Octopus sinensis | reverse complement strand
TTTTAAAAAGAGGGATTAATGTAAAGTGGGTGTGAGAAGAGATAACACGCACATACACTTGCCTACATACATGCAGTGACTTTTACATACTTACGAACTCAAACTCAACCACACATAAACACACACATATACACACACGCACTCACTCATACATATATACATAATTATATGTACAAATACACACACACATATATGTATACATCCATGCGTACATACATATACATATACATACATACAGGCATACATACATTGGGGTTTCCTCGGTAGATTCCGATAGATTTTTTAAATATGACGACACCGGCGTACAAAATAAGTAACGCTTTTATACGAGTCACACTATCACCTGCTTACGAAGGCGTGGTGTTTTATATTCATATATAATTTTACATGCAAAATCCACGAAAAAGTGAATTTATGCCTAAGGAAATTATATATGAAGTATATTGTTTTGACATGTTTGTTTTAAATTCATTTTGTGACGATAGTTCAGCTGAGAAATGAGGTCCAAACAAACTCCCTCACCCGCCGCTCACCACTTTTTTTACCTTCCTCAAAAGTGTTTCATGTATGGAATCCTACCGGAGCAGAAATCCAACCAGTTCAAGGAAGATATCATTGGGGACATTGCCGTTCAGATGACAGGTTCCACGAAGTGCTAATACAAATCTACTCAAAAATAGGATAATCTTAATAATGTAGTGCAAAAGAGTAATCCAGTTAGTTTTTCCTACTCATTAATAAACAAGATCCCTAAGCTGATGCAGCCGGCCGCTGGGGAGCCGCTCTAGAAACTTTCATAGTCAACCGTCGTCACTGGTTGACTATGAAAGTCTGTCATGCGTAACAGGTTCGCTGAGTTGTGATTCGTCCAGTCCTTGATGTTGCCAAATCAAGATTTTCTCGGTGTACCTCTCTTTCACCCTCCTTCAACTGTGTTCCGAAGAATGGTTTTGGATAGGGAGTTGTGGCAGGATACATGACCGTACCAAGCAAGATTTTCATATTTTTACCTGCGCAAGAATTGCTTCCTATCTATCAGCATATTTGTTGAGTTGCTACCTGCTACAATTTTGCTTATCCATAAAATGTATCAGTAATCCTTTTGAATGAATTCTTTGCCCGGTTCCTTTCTCTGTTCCATAATTTAAACTATACTGATTTACTTACGTTCAAACTCAAGAATCCCATCAGATAATTTGTCTATGTTTTCTTATGCTAGCCTATCCATTCTGTTATCATAGGTGATGTTGTAACCCCTCTTTTTCTAAGTTTCAATATGGTAAACAAAGTATAGCTTATTTCTTTCCACTTCACATGAGCCACTCTCTCAGACATTTCGCTGTTGGGATTCCTGCATCTAAAGACGCCAGCTAGAGAAACGATTGCTATTCATAACCTTTTGTTTTAGACAAGGAGTACATCATTTCTACACTATATTTTCAACGTTTTTTTTTTCTATTAAATTTCCAACACCAAATTGATGCGACAAGGTTTACGCCACTAAAAATGGAACTGACTGATGTATCACATCGTACTAAGTTACCTAATGACAATGATCAAACAAGCCAGAATAGAGCTACTCACTCATCTTCGACCCGGTTGAACAACCAATACCAGCCAGTGGGGGATTTATAATACGGTTTGTACTATTCTTCTTTTCGATCGCTGAATACAAAATATATCTAACGAGACATCTGTTTGAGTGATTTTCCTGAGTCACCATCTTACCTTTGTTCTACAATCTGTGAAAAGGTTACCCATTTACAGCTGCTTAGACTTAACAACCTGAAATGAATTGATTTGCTCATGAACACAATGCACAGCCAATATGGGAATCGAAATCATGACATCGCAGTCGTGAGTACCACACCCTAAACACTAGGCCACACGCCATCTCGAACAGATTTATAGTTGAATAATACTTTGTTTAGTTACTTACTCGATCGGTTTCGCATAATACCTGCAATCTAGTGTACCCTACAATGAAATTCGAAAATATTTTTTAAGCATTTTCCATTAGCCCCAGAGAACTATCCTGTCTGCCCCATCCTGTAATCAGTTTTAATGAAAGCTATTGATAGATGTAGTTCTATTCTTGCTCATTTAGTTAACAGATTACCAAAAGTTATCAGCAAAATGTTTATGTATGAGTATGTATGTATAAATATTTATGTATGAGTATGTATGTATAAATCTATGTAAGTGTGTTAGAGAAAAATGAAGAGATAAAGGAAATGACAAAGAGATAGAGAGAGAGAAAAAAACGGAGAGAAACAGAGATGAAATGAGCGATTCAAGCACTGAGAAACACCATATTAAAGAGCGCTATTTAAAATGTTTGCCTTCTTGCCTTAGACGGAGTTATACTCATTATTTTCTTATTTTTGCTTGGTGGTTCAACAGCCTTAAATTGCAAAATTCTAAGCCAGGTCATGCACGACAACCTCAAATGCGTGCCAAGATTAGCGGGGTCAAGATATTATCTATGTCTGCTCGCGGCTACAAAGCGAGCTAACGCAATGGGCGAAAGCGTGGTACAAACTACTAGGCTATACTCACCTGCGCATGGTGAGTAATGTTGTCATATTAAGTGAACTTCACCTTACTAATAATTTATTTACATTATTCGTTAGGACATATTTTCACTGTCGTTCTCAATGCTCATGAGTACTATTGAAAAACCAGATATCTTACTCTAGTTTGTTTCTGTACGACTTGGCTTTGTAAATGGGAGTCATGTTTGTGTTTATTATTGATTTTTATATTAAATTTCAGTACGGGCTTTGTCGGATCTTGTGAATCCAAATTTAAAATTCGCCTGAACAACCACAGATCTTCTTTCAAGGTCCAGGAGAGACGCAACACAACGATACTCGCAGCATACGGATGGCGCCTAAAGGATGATCATACGCCATTTAACACCAGGTGGAAATTACTAGTAACTTGTGGGCCCTATTGCAATGGAACAAGACTATGTAAATTGTGCATGGCAGAAAAATATATAATCCTCATTATCTCATATGAGCCAGGAGGTTACCTGAACTCCAGGACGGACGCCGTGGAGAGTTGTCCATATTTTCGGAAATGTTTACTTCAAAATTGGAAAACCTAGCTATCAGGCAAAGTAAGACAACTCGCCCGGCCATAATTTTTTAGTGGCTTTAAAAAAAAAACATTCTTTGCAGAGGGAACGGTTATCTTTTAGAGAAACGGAAGATATGTCTAATTCCCGCTAGTTATGAAACCAATCGTTTTTCTCTAAGACTGTTACTTTACACATACAAATATATGTATGTATGTATAGACAGATAGATAGATAGATAGATAGATAGATAGATAGATAGATAGATAGATAGATAGATAGATAGATAGATAGATAGATATAGAGAGAGAGATATGATCGGTCTTTGGGGTTGCCCTGAGTTTCATGTCAATAAGTGCTTAGCTTTAGACTGTCATAACTACCTATATCTAACTTATATTTATATATATACATATATTATATATATATATATATATAATATATATATATATATATATACATATATACATGTATATATATACATATATATATACATGTATATATATGCATATATATAAGTATACACATACATATATACATATATATATACACACACATACATATATACATACATACACACACACTCACATATATATATACATATATACATACACATATATATATATAATATATATATATATATATATATATATATGTATGTATATATATAGATGTGTACGTATTTATAAGTATATTTATGCATACATATTTTTAAAAGCGCCATCTACGATAGACGAAAAGGGCACAGAACATTTCTTGTCGCAGGAACAGATTATCTATTTATATTTCTTTATTGCAGTTCACAATACTAATTATACCAAATAGCTCCTATAACATCGTTCTCTTAAATTAGCACTCACAAACCATTTACTGAATAAACTTATAATAATGCCTCCGTTCAATATCAGTTGAGGATAATGGAAAACTTCCTGTGCCACTTAACTACTAAAGGACGACCTTCCTCACTATTCTGTAATACAATTCGCAACAATTTTGAAATTTGATGTTTCCAATATACAACAAATAACATACATATATATATATATATATATATATATATATACGTATATATATATATACGTATATATATATACATATATATATATAATATATATATATATATATATATATATATATATATATATATATATATATATATATGTATATACATACACATATATATATATATATGTAGTATGTATGTATATGTATATGTATATATGTGAATGTATATATGTTTATGTGAGTATATATGACAGGGAGATTTACTGTTATTTAATTGAAAATAAATATGTTACATAATGCAGGCAGAAACAAAATATATACTTACTGCGCATGTGCAGTTTGGCTTAGAAAACAGAGAAGAATCAAAGCCGACCATCCGAAAATAGTCTTCGTTCCAGTTTGCGAAAAAGGCATTTCCAAATTTTAAAAAAAGTGGGGAAAATATCCGGGCTTTGAGTCCCAGTGGAGGAAAGACCTCCACTTATTCAATAACAATCACAGCTCCAACGACAATAGCAAACAGCTGCATCAACAAGAACAAGAACAAGAAGATATAATTGAATGCTACACACGGATAGCCGCAGCCGTAGCAGAAGGTACAAATACGAAACTGCGAACAGAGGTGTCACTGTAAAGGTGACTGTCTCTGTATGTCTGAAGTAAACGGATTAAGATGAAGGAATAGTTCTAAAGTGCGGTCATCGGCTTAACTTATACAGTCTGGCAAGAACAATAGGGACCTCTTTGCTTTCAGGTATACCGAGCTGACATTAGCCTCAGGACAAAGTCACTCAACACGAAAATACGCCTCTCTTTTTTGCATTTGTTTCGTTGTATTTTGTTCTTAAAATAATTACTATTTATCATATCAAAATAAGTATTTAAAACCCATGTTACTGTAGCTGTGGTTTTTGTTGCTGCATTTTAAATCCATGTTATTGTTGTTTATAAACACATTTTTGCTGTTATTATCGCTGTTGCTACTAATTATTAATATTGCCGTCGTAGGCATCTTCTTAACCGGTGGGAAGAGAGATCTGTCTCTCTCTCTTTATTTTATTCTTTTTGAAGAGGTTTCTAAAGAGCGAGGGACATGGATCATACATATAAATACGTTTCCGTTATTATATACTCTTTTACTTGTTTCAGTCATTTGACTGTGGCCATGCTGGAGCACGGACTTTTAGTCGAGCAAATCGACCCCAGGACTTCTTCTTTGTAAGCCTAGTACTTATTCTATCGGTCTCTTTTGCGGAACCGCTAAGTTAAGGGGACGTTAACACACCACCGATGTTGGGGGGACAAACACAGACACACAAGCATATACACACACATACATATATACATATATACGACAGGCTTCTTTCAGTTTCCGTCTACCAAATTCACTCACAAGGCTTTGGTCGGCCCGAGGCTTTAGTAGAAGACACTTGCCCAAGATGCCATGCAGTGGGACTGAACCCGGAACCATGTGGCTGGTAACCATGCTACTTACCATACGGCCACTCCTATATATATATATATATATATATATATATATATATATATATATATATATATTGATAAAACGGTAAGATAACAAAAGAAAGAAAGAGACCTCAATATTATGTAAATAGAGGAAATTTATCTATACAATATGTTACATTACTCGGTAGTCAAGATAAAACTCTGAGTTTCAGATGCCGAAGTGGAAATCCACAACACCATCTCTTCGGTTATCTGGCTATTTGAAAACGTTATGAAAAAATACCGTTAAATAAAGGGAAATTACTCTGATATAACTCTGCTTGCCTGCGTACTTATACATCGCTCGCATTTTTCGTCATAAAAATTATATAAAAATACATAAAAAATATATAAAAAATATATAAAAATATATAAATTCTTCTTGGGACATAACATAGATAAGGAAATAATCTTCCATGCTAGAAAGACCTTACTTTTCAGTGAGGACGCAAAGTGGGTAAAAAACACCGACACAGAGGGCGCTTTCGATGTGAGCATGGGTTCATATGATGGGGCAGGCATCTGTGATCTAATTGGACTTTTTCTCCTAGATACCTTAGGTAAGACATTCCCTAACGTACATTTCGCCATCTACAAAGATGATGCCCTCGCCTTAACAGCTAATACAAATGGACCAGCAGAAGATCGTTTTAGGAAGGATATTATCCAGTTAATGAAGCACTTCGGACTTAGTATAACTATAGATACTAACTTGACGGTTGTCAATTTCTTAGACGTTTCCTTAGATCTTAATAAGAATATTTATAAGCCTTATAGGAAGCCCAATGATAGACTAAGTTATATTAATGTAGGTTCATGCCATCCCCCTATAGTATTCAAAAATTTAGTTAAAAATATTAGTAAGAGGATTTCTAGCCTCTCATCTGATGAGGACATCTTCAATAGCGTTGCCCCAGTTTATAATAAGGCTTTAAAAGATAGTGGTTTTAGCGATAAAATAAAATATACACCTATCACTAGCCCAACAGTAAAGAAAAGGAATAATAGAAATAGGAAGGTCATCTGGTTTACGCCCCCTTACTCACCCGAGGTGGCCTTCAATATAGGTAAATATTTCCTAGCACTGATAGATAGACATTTTCCAGTTAACCATACTTATAGGAAACTCTTCAATAGACACAATTTAAAAATTAGTTTAAGTTCAACTACCAATTTTAAAAACATAATCAAACATAACATACAAAAAACACCAGAAGAAAACAGCTGTTCATGCAGGAATAAAGAATTGTGCCCGCTAAATGGAGCTTGCATGTCCAAGACCATCATATATGAAGCTACCGTAAACTCTATAACCACTAAAGACACCGTTTCGACGAAGAAATACGTGGGCCTTACAGAGGGTAATTTCAAGGCCAGGTTCAATAACCACACTTTGAGCTTTAGGCACTGGAACAAAAGAAAAGCGACACAATTGTCTAATCATATTTGGTCTTTAAGAGATAAAGGTGTCGATTATAACATACAATGGAAGATTTTGGCCAGATGTAAGCCCTATACTAACGGCAGCGGAAGGTGCGGTCTATGCGACATGGAGAGATGGCTTATCTGGAAAAGCAGCTTAGACCCTACTACATGTCTAAATACAAGGACAGAGCTTTTCGGATCATGCCCACATGTGACTAAGTTTCTGTTACGTTTTTGGTCCCCTAAAGAAAACAGATAGAACATGCTTTCTATGTTATGTCCCAAGAATTTATATATTTTTTATATATTTTTTATGTATTTTTATATAATTTTTATGACGAAAAATGCGAGCGATGTATAAGTACGCAGGCAAGCAGAGTTATAACAGAGTAATTTCCCTTTATTTAACGGTATTTTTTCATAACGTTTTCAAATAGCCAGATAACCGAAGAGATGGTGTTGTGGATTTCCACTTCGGCATCTGAAACTCAGAGTTTTATCTTGACTACCGAGTAATGTAACATATTGTATGTATATATATATATATATATATATAATATATATATATATATATATATATATATAATACAGATGTATACACGCGGATAGATAGATAGATAGATAGATAGATAGATAGATAGATAGATAGATAGATAGATAGATAGATAGATAGATAGATAGATAGATAGATAGATAGATATCGTGTACTCATGCGTGTAGCCTGGGAGTTTCAGTTACATAAATTGCATCTTGCTTAAGCTTTTGATGGCTAAACACGTGCCTGACGCTTCGGCTTCTTTCTGTGTTTGTCACGCAGGGTTTAAGAGTACCGATGACTTTCTATTGAATATGAAAACTGAGACTGGTGTATAAGAAGAAATATACACTGGTTCTTAACAAGAGAGACCTGGAACAATGAAAGCATGTTACTTATGAGGTCGCAAAAGGCGACGAAAGAACTCTAACAGAACAGCAGCACGTTTGATTGATTAAATTATTAATCATATATTTAACTAGTTAATTAATTGGTTAATTGGTTAACTGATCAGTTAATAGGTTAATTAGCTTCAAATTTTGGCACAAGAACAGCGATTTTATAGGGAGAGGTCAGTCGATATCATCGACTCCATTTCTGAAATGTTACGTTATTTTTTCCGACCTTGAGAAGCTCAAAGGCAAAGCTGACCTCGGCGGGATTTCAAAGCAAAATTTAAAGAGAGAGAAGAAATACCGTAAAGCATTTCCTCCGACGCGCCAACGATACTATCAGCTTTCTAAGTAAAGTAGAACCAGTACGTGTGTTTCTTATTGGCAATAAGACCTTCCCAAAATATAACATCTGTTTTAACACGCGATTTCACATCACGAATCTTTCGAAATGTCTACAAAAACGAAAGAACAAAAATCTGTCCCAAAAAAATAAAAAGGAAAATATTTTACGCCAGAGTTTGATTTATACAGTTATAAGAGATCTTTGGTTTCAGTATAAACTTAACCAGTGACATATATTCCTTAAGATAAGATGGCAGTCCATCGTTCAGTACTATCCCAGTACCGCTAATTTTCCTTCCTTCTTTTCGATTTTTGATCTTGATTTATTTTCTTTTTATTTTGGTAAAGCAACGTCTCTTACTTTACAGGTAATATGGCTAGACTATATATACAGGGTGCGATGGGTAACTTGTCGCCACATTATACTTCTAATTTCACTTATGTGCATTATTTTGTTTTTGATTTTGCCGACTACACAGTATAGTAGTGTCAGTTGAGCACCGTCTGTGAGAAAAACAGCACCATGACGCAATTTAGTCTTCCAGAAATTTGGAAACTACATGCTGTAGTGCTTGGTATTCGTGCTGGAAGCTCCATTACGAACATTTCAGAGTGTTTGTGTGTCAATCTGAGGATAGTGCAGAGGATTCGGAAAGAGTTAAATAAGTCTAATGGTGATTACGAAGGTACTGTAGCTCGGAAAACTCACTCTGATTGTTCTGAAAGACAAAAAATCCTAAATCTGTTGGTAAGATCGGGCTATGATTGACAAGGATCCCTCCCAGTCAATCAGATCCATCGCCAGATGTTTGAGTTTCTTCTCAGACAGGTAGTGCATGAAGACATTCAGTATTCCTCATACAAGATGAGAAAGAACCAATTTTTATCCCCAGCCATCAAGGACAAGAGGAAAGACTGCGCTACAAAGCTTTCGTACAAACTCAAGCATCTCCTCCAACTGAACATGCTTTGGCTTTTCTCAGATGAGAAAAAATTTCTGCCAGGGTAGTGGTGAACACACAGAACAAGCGCTGACTTGCTGTGTCCCCAAAACATGTACCAAGTGTGATAAAAATCAAACATCCAGTCAACATCATGGTGTTTGTGTGATAGTGACGTTATGCCTCCATCTTCCCACACAGAGGCCTACATCAAATGCCTGAAGGAGGTAGTGCTACCCTGGGAAAACAGAGTGACTGCTGGAAGACCTTATGTTTGGCAGCAGGGCTCTGCACCATGCCACACAAACAGGAGAACCCAGTCACGGCTGTCAGACAATTTCTCCGTCATCACTCTTAACATCTGAGCCCAGACTGCAAACCACTTGATTCTTAAGTGTGGGGCGCAGTTGAGCGAGAGTCCATCAAAACCCCTTGTGACACCAAAGATGAACTGAAGACGAGGATTATGGCAGCATTCACCAACTTAAACAAGGAAACCGTCAAGAAGAGTTGCAGTAGATTCGGAAGTCGTCTGGAGGCTGTGGTTGAAGTCAATGACGATTTTATTGAATAGATTTACTCTTTATTACTTCAAGACATTTTTACGTTATTTTGGTAAATATACCTGTCAAAATGAGATGCCAGTGTTATTTTTATTTTTGCGAAATTCAGGCAATTTATTCACCACACCCTGTATGTATATATATATATATATATATATATATATATATATATATATATATATATATATATATATATATATATTAGAATAAATAAGGTATTCTTCAGAAAATATGAAGAATCCACTAGAGTGGATATATATATATTATATATATATATATATATATATGGAACAAAAACGAAATAGAGGACATTAAAACATTCGGACAGATAGACGATACAAGGCGTTCAAGAGAAACAACAATTAGAAGTTCAGGCAAAAAAAAGATGTCATTCGTGCCTTTCTTTCCTCAGTCAAGTTTCTCACTCTCTTTATTTCTTTCTTTCGTTCTATCTTCCCCCTCTCTCTCTCTCTCTCTTTCTCTCCCTCTCTCTTGATATATATATATATATATATATATATATATATATAATATATATATAAGGGTGGAAAGGAACACACGAGTTGATATATATGAAAAAACAAGTCAAAAATAGAAAATGCTAAGATAATTTTATAGTGAATCTTTCAGTACCGGTTTCGGTCATTTTGAGACCTTTTCAACTGTAACGATTAAATAATTAAATTTAGAAAAATTAGAAGAAAAGTTTTTTTAAAAGAATATTTCTGTAGTAGTGTTCAGATATAAGTAGCATTCTGCCTTTGTCTGACTCCCTTGTTTGCACTTGTGTGTTCGAGGTCGTTTTGAGTTCTTGGTAGGATAGGTGAAGAATAATGAGGCTGATGTGGAGAGGGGGTGGGGAAATCTGGGAATGCCTTAATGGTCATATTTTAAATGGTCAGTGGCTGACAGTAGTCGCAGTTCAATTCAGGAATTGTTTATGGAATTTGCGTAGGCGTTATACTGAAAGACATTAGTGACAAGGTTAAGGGGTGGAAGGTGGAGAAGTAGAAGAAGAAGAAGATGACGATGTTGATGATGATGATGATGAAGAAAAAGAAGGAGAAGAAGAAGAAGAAGGAGAAGGAGAAGATGGTGGTGATGATGGTGGTGATGATGATGACGACGATGATGATGATAATGATGATGATGAAGAAGAAGAGGAAGAAGAAGAAGAAGAAAAAAACAGAGAAGGGAGAATATGAATGGGTGTAAGTATAGCTGTGATGGGGCTGATTAGTAATGGATTCTATGGAGTGTAATATTTGTGTGTGTATATATTTCTTTTATTCTAAAGTTGAGGTATATTAATGTTTGTCGTAGACCCGTTAAGAAGTCGCTTGTATTTTGTAATAAAGAGATTTTCTTTACTTATTCGTTGTCTCGAGGTTGTATCGTCCCTAAATTGGTAAAGGGGAAATTCTGAAGTTTGGTGTTTTTTTGTTGGCGCAAGTATCTATGTGTTGGCTAAAAGCTATTTTTCTGTTTTGGGGAATTTTTATCTGGGATCTGTGCAGGGCCATTCGTTTACGCAAACCATTTTTGTTTGGCCTATGTACTGCTCTTGACACCCGGAGCAGGTTAGTGAGTATATTAGGTTCTCCGAAGCACATGTGAAGTTGCTTTTCACTGTAAACCGTTGTCCCTGTTTGAAGGAGAACTCTGATCCCTCCATTAGATAGTCGCATATCCCGCAATTGGGTCTTCCACATTTTTTTACTGTCGGCTTCTGTGTTGAAGAGTGAATTCGGGCTTGTGTAAGGAGACTTTTCATGGATCTAGGCTGTCTTTTGCTTTTTATGATCGTGTGTGTTTGGAGGATTGTGTTCATTCTGTGGTCTTTTTTTAGGAGGGGTATGTTGTGGAGGATGGTGTCGAAGGCTTCGTTATTGAGAGGGTTGTGTGCGGAGATGTATGGTAAGGCTTTTGGTTGTAAGTTTTTCTTTGATTTGGGATGTCTCAGTTCCTTGATGTTAAGTTGAAGGGCACGTTGAATGCACTTGTCAATAAGTGAAGGTGGATAGTTCCTGGTGATAAGGGTATCTTTTAGTTCTTGAAGTCGTGTGTCTCTGGTGTTTGCGTTAGAGACTATAGTGCATATCCTTTTTGCTAGATTGAAGGGGATATTCATCCTGGTGTGTCTGGGGTGGCATGAATTGAATGGAAGATATTGCTTAGAGTCTGTAGGCTTATAGTATATGTCTGTTTCTATTATATTATTAGCTTTCTTAATGAGGATATCGAGGAAGGGGAGTTGTTGTTGGCTATATTCCATCGTGAATTGGATGTTTACGTCCAGTCCGTTTAAAATTTTCTGGAATTCTATGAGTTTTTCTATATTTTTATGCCAAAGGATGAAACAGTCATCTAGATATCTCTTCCAGTTGTTTTCTATGTAGATGGAGAAAGGGCTGCCATATCTTTCTAGAACCTTACGATACAGACTGATCTCTAGGTATCCTATGACTAGGTTGGCAAAGGAGGGGGCCATTCGTGTACCCATCGCAGTCCCCGATTTTTGTCGGTAGAAGTTGTCATTGAAGGCGAAGAAGTTATTTTCCAGGATGAATTTAACCCCTTCTATCACAAATTCTTTTTTGATGCGGTGTGGTAGTTCGTTGGCGTGATTCTCTAGCCAGAATTGGATTGCCTCTAGTCCTAGGTTGTGGGGGATATTGGAGTAGAGGTTGACTACATCGAAGGATACCAGTATGGTGTTTTTGTTTATAGTATTCGGTAGGTGATTGAGCATATCTAAGTCGTCCCTTATATAGCTTTTGACATGTTTGAGGAGTGGTTTTAACAGGGTGTCTAAAAAGTTACTGAGGCGGTGGGTTTCGCATGCGGGACCTGCTATTATGGGTCTCAATTTGAGGTCATTAGGATTAGGGACTTTAATTATTTTGTCTGTAGCTATCTTGCATGCGTTGCTTATTTTTTCACTTTTGTGGATCTTAGGTATACCGTAGAATTGGCTAGTTTTACTTGTGAAATTGGTCATATAATCATATTCTTTGTCGGTGAGCCCTGCTTTGTATGGGTTTAATATGGATTTTAGTTCCCTCATTATTTTTTGTTGACTGTAGTTTTGTGCCTTTTCATAGTATGTTGTGTCTTCCAGCATAGAAAGTACCAAAGTTATATAAAATGTCGTATCCATTAAGACAACAGCACTCCCTTTATCGGCCTCTTTGATTGTTATTGTTTTATCTTGTTTTAATTTGTTCAACTCAGCCCATTCTTTTTTGCTGAAGTTTGGTTTGTGTTTTTGTTTGTGCATATGTTGATATGGGTAATTAGATATGTGGTCATTCAAAATACGATATGTGGTCATTCAAAATAATTAGATATGTGGACCATTCAAAATACGACCATTAAGGCATTCCCAGATTCCCCCCCTCTCCACATCAGCCTCATTATTCTTCACCTATCCTACCAAGAACTCAAAACGACCTCGAACACACAAGTGCAAACAAGGGAGTCAGAGAAAGGCAGAATGCTACTTATATCTGAACACTACTACAGAAATATTCTTTTAAAAAAACTTTTCTTCTAATTTTTCTAAATTTAATTATTTAATCGTTACAGTTGAAAAGGTCTCAAAATGACCGAAACCGGTACTGAAAGATTCACTATAAAATTATCTTAGCATTTTCTATTTTTGACTTGTTTTTTCATATATATATATATGAGGGTTTAGTTTACTGATAATCTAAAGCAATAACTACGCTGCGTAATTGCTAAAATAGGTCATCCGTTGGACTCCAAGTTCAAAGGTGAGGCTGGAGCTAGGGATACACAATAGGCTTCCGAGTCAGTGGGTATATACTAATGGAAAAGGAAAACAAAATCAAAGCAATACGCGTATCTCAGGTCATTTACAATATTCATTTAGAGTAAAGGTGAATCAGAAAAGGAAAAGTAGAAGTAACACACTTCTATATATATATATATAGAGGGGACTTTTTAAAAATTATTTTTGAAAGATTAATAAGTTTTTTTTTTAAGTTATAAAATCTTTTATCAGGATGTTATTAACCTTTTTTTAAAGAAGTCTTTTTGCTAGAGTGTTTTCTTTTATACCCATGGGTGGATCAAAGCCTTGTGAGTGGATTTCGTAAAGAGAAACTGAAAGAAGCCCGTCGATTAAGTGTGTGTATCTGTGTTTGTTCCCACCACCACGAATGTTTGTGTGTTTATGTCACAGTAATTTAGTGGTTCATCAAAGTACACCGACTGAATAAGTACTAGGCTTAAGAAAGTATGTACAGGGGTCTATTCGTTCGACTGAGAAACTCTTCAAAGTGGTGCTCCAGTATGGCCGCAATCTGATGACTGAAACAAGTAAAAGATAGAAGATAGATTCTAAAACCTCAATGCCAGACATCTGGTAGTGACATAACAGCTGAATCTCCCTAAATTAGACACTGAAATTCTATATATTCTTCGTTGATAGGGTGATTCGACTGTTATGCCGCTACCAGACGTCTGCCTCTGAGGAGCCCACACAGGGCGAAATCACGTGGTTTAGCAGTTCCTGCGGGTGTAGCAGACGTTTCTCGTCTCTCAACAATATAAATACGCGTGATTTTATGTGCCACGAGACCATATGAGAAGTTTACTCAAGATAAATAACGCAGTATTGTGTATTCTAACACAACGTCCACATTAAGTTGGATATAAAGATTGCCTACAAGATTAGGAATTTTGAGGAGAGCGTTTTAGTGCATGACATCAACTCCACTACTTGCAGATAGTTTATTTTATAGAATGTCGAAAGGATAAAATGACAGGTGACCTTAGCAGGTTTTGAACTCAGAACGAAAAATGACGGAAAAAATATAGCATTACATTCCCTCCCTCACGACCATCAGAGGATATAACAATTCTTCTTTCTTTATTGCCCACAAGGGGCTAAACACAGAGAGGACAAACAAGAACAGACAAACGGATTAAGTTGATTATATAGACCCCAGTGCGTAACTGGTACTTATTTAATCGACTCCGAAAGGATGAAAGGCAAAGTCGACCTCGGCGGAATTTGAACTCAGAACGTAGCGGCAGTCAAAATACCGCTAAGCATTTCGCCCAGCGTGCTAACATTTCTTCCAGCTCGCCAAATCATTGTCCTCCATGAAGCTAATTACTCCATCTTATTATTAGCACAAGGTCTGAAATTTGTGAGAAAGGCGCTAATGGATTACAGTGATCCCATCCCCCACACCGCCATATTGTGCTTAACTGGTGCTTATTTTATCGATCCCCGTGAGGATGAAAATAAAACTCGACCTCAGCAGAATTTGAACTCAGAAAGTAAATCCGGATGAAATACCACGAACAATGTTGTCCTGTGCGTTGGAAACCCTGCCCGCGCGCCGCTTTTTGAAAAGAGGTAATAAGTAATGAATAAAATATAGAAGGAATGAGGATTTAAAAAGTATATCAATAAATGCATGAAACAGCCAAACCCTAACTGAATAAATAGAGACTAGGCAGAATATAAACAGTAATTATCAGTTTTTAATATAAGCAATAATTATTAACAACAAAGAGGGAATTAATCTGGTTAGTTTATTCTACATACCGATATTCAATTATTCCTCCCCGGAACTACGTTGAATTGCCCCGGGCTGAAACATAAACATTTGTTCTGGTTTCGTGTGAAGTCACTAAACAGGACCGAATGTTGACAGTTTGTTGATATATTTGAGTGAAATCTGGATGAAAGTAAATCTGTATATGTCAAGTATTTAGAGGACAACACAGTATGTGGTCTCTGTCTAAAGAAGATCGGTTGAGAAGTTGGGAGAGACAAACATAGCATTATAATGTTGTCGCCCTCTCAAGAATAAAAGAAAAAGTCGACTTCGCGGAATTCGAACGCTTTATTTTGTGAACGTAAAGAGACATAGCGAGACTGTAAAATTGTTTCGCTCGTTTAACTGTTATCAACCCCTGAAGGCTAAAAGACAAAGCCAGCCACAACGAAATACGAACACATAATTTTTTAAACGCCAGCTGACCAACAAAATACTAGAAAATCGTTCTGTTCATCATTGTGCGAATATGCAAAAATCTACACACTACGCCGTAAAATTAGTTGCATATTTATTCCATTTTTACTTATTACTAGCGAAGGAACCTCCATGAGACAACGAAGATTCCTCTAAATGCTAAAATTACCAGCCATTCTATGACTCCTGTGAAAAGGTTTATGTCTCTTGAGACTCGACATCGATCTACAAGCCCCTTTCACTCACTACACACGACGAGTCACCCAGTCTATGAGTTGCATCTTTTATAGGACTACAGATGGTTATTATACACAGCGTTGGAAAGGAGTACACGGTCTCACGTTCCACACCTCTAACACTTTGTTCTCATTGAGGTTCTCCGAAGTTAGCACTTTAGGCCTTCGTGTTCAAGACGACTCTCATGGAAATTTTTACAGCCTTTCTTTATATGCTTCCTCCATTCAGTTCTTTCCAAGGTTAATGTTTCCCGTGGTTTACGTTAACGACGCCTTCAAGTGTACATCTCACCGGAGAATATTATTATTTTCCATACGTAAAACAAGGCCTTCCCAACGCATAAGATTAGATATGAAGAGTGCTTGAATAAAACATTTGAGCAACTTGAAAAGAGAGTCTAAGTAAATCGCAGAATCACCAGCAAGAACAAGCAAGAGTTTATAAAGCTTATGTACTAAACGCTCTATTGTACTCTTCCGAAACATGGACAGTACACCATATGTATATCAAGTTGCTTGAGTACTTTCATAAAAAATGTTTGAAATACATATTCAGTTTCAAGTGCCAAAGTAAAACGTACATACAGATATATATACATATCGCAAACATACATGCAAACACACATACATGCATTATGCATACATACATGTATACACAAAGAAACACAATCGATGAGTTTCTTTTAGTTTCCACTCACCAAATTCACTCACAAGGCTTTGGTCAGTCTGGCTTAGAGTAAGAGACACTTACCCTCAGTCCCGTACTATGAGACTGAACCCGAAGGCATATGGTTGGGGATCGAATTTCCTAAACACGTAGACATGATTTCCTTTATTAGTGTATTAACTTTTCACTATTTATCAGTGAAACATAACATAAAATTCATTTTTAGAGCATTTGCACTCTCTGTATTATCAAGTGTTAAGAGGTTTTTGCTGGATACCAGGCATGCAAAAAGATGTATACAAGCATCCCTGTTTCCATGACAAGAAATATTATCGTGATTTTTCAAATACACTAAGAAAATGTTTCAAATTGGTTAGACTTAATTATCGACAGGTGGAAGGAGGCAGATGGTGTGTTACATCTTGTCCTTATTTGAGATTGAGTGTGTCTATAACTATATTATCCAATGCGTCCTGCATTTTTAAATGTCATTTGAGGTTACCATGCTGTCCGATATGGAGGCCCCCACGTTGAATTTTGTGCAGCATTTGTTCGGGAAGCAGCTTCTGTTTGTCCCCTCCAACCGCTTGACAACATATGCTGGTTTGTTTTCGTCCCCGTAACGTAGCGATTCGGCATAAGAGAGAATAGGAAGCAGACTTTTAAAAATAAGTATTGTGGTTGATTTGTTCGATTAAAGCTATAAATATGGTGCCCCCAGCATTGCCGTAATCCAGTATCCGAAACAAATATAAGCCATCGTTACCCCACCCCTTTACATTCCAACCCACCATCCCTATACATCCCATCCCACCCCCACCCCATATACCCCACCCTTACCCCAACCCGCATCCCACTCTCTAACCCACCACAACACACCACACACCACCACACCACATACCACCATACTACACCACACTACACCACATCGCACCATCCCGTACACACTAGCACTGACTACTTCCCAGCACCCACACCATCATCAACACACCTACACATGCGCACACGCGCACATCAAGGTCATCAGACCCTATGCACACGCACTACACGCTTTCACTTACATGCGCACCTTCATTTTGGGATCACCACTACTTTATTATCTCCCCTAGCTCTCCTGTCTGACCACCTCTGTCCTGCATGATTGATCGCTTGCCACTATTTTCTCTCTGTTTATTTCTGTTCCTTTCTGTTGAAGAGCATAGGCTCGAAACGTAAATGACTTTCTCACTTACCGAGTGTTAAAATACCTCATTTAAAACCAAAATTTAAAATTCCGCAAGAACTTTGACAACCTAATACCAGTTTCATCAGTTTCAAAAAAAAACAAGAAAGAATACGTAAAGCTTCAATTGAAAATTCTCCATTATTATTATAATAAAGAAGGCGGCGAGCTGGCAGAAACGTTAGAAATGCTTAACGGTATTTCGTCTGCCGCTACGTTCTGAGTTCAAATTCCGCCGAGGTCGACTTTGCCTTTCATCCTTTCGGGGTCGATTAAATAAGTACCAGTTACGCACTGGGGTCGATATAATCAACTTAATCCGTTTGTCTGTCCTTGTTTGTCCCCTCTGTGTGTAGCCCCTTGTGGGCAGTAAAGAAATAGGTATTTCGTCTGCCGTTACGTTCTGAGTTCAAATTCCGCCGAGGTCGAATTTGCCTTTCATCCTTTCGGGGTCGATAATTAAGTACCAGTTACACACTAGGATCGATGTAATCGACTTAACCCCTTTGTCTGTCCTTGTTTGTCCACTCAATGTTTAGCCCCTTGTGGGTAGTAAAGAAATAGGTATTTTGTCTGCCGCTACGTTCTGTGTTCAAATCACGCCGAGGCTGACTTTGCCTTTCATCCTTTCGGGATCAACCCCACTGTACTCTTTCACCACAGCTTTCTCTCACTCTTTCTTCCTACTTCTGCGACAAAGCAGTGGAACCATGGTGTAACCCACTATGGTGTGGTAAACTTTCAGACCCTAGTGTAGATTGCGAATCCTCAGTAACCCAGGATGGTTCAGCTCTTCACTCGTTAAAAAGCCACAGTTTACAGAATGAGGATAACAACGTAGCTTTCGCTTCCGTGCAACCGCCAGTCTATCGCGTGCGGTGGGTGGATCTTCAAGTTGCCACACGCATTCTTAGTAGCGTAGAGTAGGCTCGAATTAGTGGCTATTCTTTGTGGCTAATTGCGTGAGTCCTGATTGGAAGAACAAGAACAAGAACAAGAACAAGACGACAACAACTCGTTGTGTGGCATAAGAAACGTTTATTTCAATATTTAATACATGAATATTGTAAATATTTCAAGAGGCGAGGTATAATATATTATGAATGAAGGTCACTGATGATATATTATCTTTGCAATGTTTCTCTTCTATGTTGCTTTCTGTATCTTTTAAAACTGTGACGCAATATCTTCAGTTGTAACACACGACTGTGACGGACGTAAGAGTAAATTAGTCTGGTTTATCATTCAGCACATAACACCGTTGTCACAACGAGTTTGAGTCTGGTTCCAGCGGGTACCATCTGGACACGACATAGAGACCAGGCCTCCGTTGGCACATGTGTAGAAACGTCGGCAACTGTCGTCGTCCTCGTAGAATCCTGGCTCACACTGATAACATTTCGTCATATTTGGATAGAAACACATCTCTGTCACTGTTTAAAGAGAGGGGAAATTATATTAATAAAATTCTTATTAGGACTAACCTTATTTTACACTATCAGCACATAAAATGTTAAGTTCTTTTGCGAATAAACTTTATTAAAGCTTAAATAAGGCCCACAATAGAATATAGATATAGTACTTTTTCAGACACTACTGCTAGGAAGACCCAATTAATTTGCGTAAAGTCACATATACACTTGAACCTCCTTCCTTCTCAAAATATCTACCCTCTCGAATTCTCTTCCTTTTTTTTTTTTTTTTTTGTTTCTCCTGCAAGTGTTGAATTATAAAATTGCGACAGTAATATTCATGGTGTCAATAAGGCGGCGAGCAGGCAGAATTGTTACTGACCCAGGAAAGACGCTTACTGACATTTCTTTACGCTCCCAGTTCAAATGCTGGTGGGAGACATTTTTACCTTTCATCATTTCGGGATCGATAAAATAAGTACCAATTGACCACTGAGGTAAATGTTATCGATTTATTCCTTAACCCGAAAATGCTGGCCTTACACCAAAATTTGAGACCAATATTAAACGGCATCAATCTCACTGGGTTAAGACGGTGTACAAGGGCATGAGCGCGGTTTCTTCCTTTAGATCCAATAAATGAAAAATTAAAAGGAAAACTTTTAAACACTAAGGTTTATATACTGTAGGCAAGTCGCATGCCACAACGCACTTCTGTGACTCATTTCAGAGTTCGGAACTCAAGTATGAAGCAAAGCAGGCTTTGAAATGTGGCGAAAAGAGCAGCCACAACGAAGATAACAACAACAACAACAATTCTAGTGATAAGATGGAAAATCTACCTACTCAAGTTATGTATTTATAATTCGGTGATACTAAATATATTACTCACGTGATACTGGCCTAAATTGCGCTGGAGCTGGTAATACTGAAATAGAGAAAGATCAAACATGAGAAATAAAAATCTTCTTGAGATAGTGGTATAGACGTATAGTTTAGAATCTGGCATATACCATGCATATAATATACGTAAAATACATTCATATTTTACATAGATATATATACATATGCACATGCTCATTTACAGATGCACGCAGAACCACATACGCATATATACGTACACACATACATACACATACTCATTACATACATAGATACATACATACATACATACATACATACATACATACATACATACAACATACATACATGTATACATAAATACATACATACATGCATACATATATACATGCATACATACATACATACATACATACATACATACATACATGTATACATAAATACATAAATACATACATACATACATACGTACATACATACTACATACATACATACATACATACATACATACATACGTACATACATACATACATAGAAGCGTTCACGAAAATCTTGCCGTAAGGAAGAGTTCCTTTAGGCAAAACATATTTTCCTATTGATTTCGAAGTTCATTTACCTCCATTTAACTTGAAAGTCAGTGACAGAATTTAATTCGCGTTACGAATAGATAAGATCATACCAAGAAGTAGGAAACCAATTTACGGTAAAACGTCAATTTTTGTGTAGTAATATAGTCACGCTAGAAACCTGAACCAACAAAAAGCGGCGAGCTGGCTGAATCGTTAGCACGCCGGGCGAAATGCTTAGCAGTATTTCGTCTGCCGCTACGTTCTGAGTTCAAATTCCGCCGAGGTCGACTTTGCCTTTCATCCTTACGGGGTCGATTAAATAAGTACCAGTTACGCACTGGGGTCCATATAATCGACTTAATCCGTTTGTCTGTCCTTGTTTGTCCTCTGTGTTCAGCCCCTTGTGGGTAGTAAAGAAATAGGTATTTCGCCTGCCGCTACGTTCTGAGTTCAAATTCCGCCGAGGTCGACTTTGCCTTTCATCCTTTCGGGGTCGATAAATTAAGTACCAGTTACGCACTGGGGTTGATATAATCGACTTAATCCGTTTGTCTGTCCTTGTTTGTCCTCTCTGTGTGTAGCTCCTTGTGGGCAGTAAAGAAATAAGTATTTCGTCTGCCGCTACGTTCAGAGTTTAAATTCCGCCGAGGTCGACTTTGCCTTTAATCCTTTCGGGGTCGATAAATTAAGTATCAGTTACGCACTGGGGTAGATCTAATCGACTTAATCCGTTTGTCTGTCCTTCTTTGTCCCCTCTGTGTTTAGCCCCTTGTGGGCAATAAAGAAATAAGAAATAAGAAACCTGGAACTAGCAAATAATGCAAGAATACTATAACTGAGTAGTTTTTATATTTTGTATGATATCTGATGTGGCGAAAATTTCCTCAACTGAACACACCACTCGTCTTCATACTATTAATTTTAGTGAGCCTTAACGTGGCATCAGAAAGGGGTTCGAAATAGTGACACTATTGTTTGTATGCTTCTAGGTTATCAACAATTGACAACTGTAAAACCTGTTTTCAGAAAGAAGAGATGACATTGATATATTGAAATGAAATTTACGAAAGAATATGGAAGTATGGACTTACCTTCGTGGATACAAGTTGATATATCTTTGTTCCAGATTGTTCCATCTGGACATTCTCGCAGAACTAGATTATCGTGCACACACTGGTAAAACTTACGTGGGTCTCCTGTATATTCGTAGTATTTGTCAGGTAAACATATGACACATTCTCCAGTGAAGTTGTCAACGCAGAGGTCATCCACTGGGTAAACATGGATAGATAGATAGATAGATAGATAGATAGATAGATAGATAGATAGATAGATAGATAGATAGATAGATAGATAGATAGATAGATAGATAGATAGATAGATATCGGTACGTACATATATGTTTGTATGTATGCATATATTTTATTTATTACACTATTGTCTGACAGCGCTTCGCGTCGGGTTCGTTTGAATTTTCGATTTTTCGAATTCTCACTTCGTTCCGTCTCTTTCCTCCCAGTTTGTTTTACAGTTTATATATATATATAATATATATATATATATTATATATATATATATATATATAATATATATATATATATATATATATATATAGATGTGTGTATTTTTCCTTTGTTAACAATTAACACGGAAAAATAGAAAAATAGATAAATAGTTTCGTTTCATTTCTTCACTTCCCTGAAGAGAAGATTACATTATTTTATTCTTTTGGAATAATATCAGTGATATCTTCGAAACACGTGTCGGAAGTAAAAGTATTTGAATTACACCTGCGTTATATATATATGTATATATATATATATATATACATAACTTAACATAGAAACAAACATTTGCATGTGTGAGTGTGTGTGCACATTAACATGTGAATCGGTATGGAAAGGTTCCTGGACCAGTTCAGTAGCGTGCCAACAGATAGCAGCACGCGGTTGCATGCGCAGTGGGAGTTAGCAGTGACCTTCATGACACAGTGTGCCGAGTGACGTCACTGTGATTACTTCGCAACTTCGTATTTTCCGGATCACGTGTATGCTGTAGTCTTCGGTTTTGTCATGAACAGAAAGTTGGAACAAAGAGCCAACGTGAAATTTTGCGTTAAACTTGTGAAGTCTGTTATAGAGACTTTGAGCATGCTTCGGCAAGCTTACGGTTACGAGGCAATGGGTTGCACGCAATGTTTTGAGTGGCATAGACGCTTCAAATGCGAAAGAACATCCCTGAAAAGCGATGAGAAATCTGGAAGATCTAGCACGTGCGTCATCCCCGGAAATGTGGGATTGTGCATCGAGAATTCGCTCTCCCGAGCCAGACCGTCAGTTGAGAGTTCGACTGCGGCGTTTTGAAGCGTTTCAGAGAGGACATTCGGCCAAAGCAACCGGATCTCTGGAACGCAAAATACTGGATCCTTTACAACTACAATTCACCCTATCACCGAGCTCTCCTCACTCGTGAGTTTCTCGCCAAAAGCGTGGTATCGCCTCCGCACCCGCCAAATTCCTCAGATTTAGCACCTACTGACTTCCATCTCTTCCCCAAGATGAAAATGCAACTCAAAGATCGTTGCTTTAATACCAATGTCGAGGTCCAGAGCGAATCGCAGAAACTCCTCGACTCGCTTACGGAAAACGACTTCCAGGCTGGATTCCAAAAGTGGCAGGAATGTTGGGTCCGGTGTATTGTTGCGCAAGGTGACTTTTTCGAAGGAGATTATATTAAAACTTAGGTAAATAAATTATTTTTATTAAACATAACTATTCCTGGAACTTTTTAATACCACTTAGTACATGGATATACACATAAATGTCCATAAGGCGTAGGAGTGGCTGTGTGGTAAGAAGCTTGCTTATGAACCACATGGTTCCGGATTCAGTCCCACTGTGTGGCACTTTGGACAAGTGTCTTCTGTATAGCCTCGAGCCGACCAAAGCCTTGTGAGTGGATTTGGTAGACGGAAACTGAAAGAAGTCAGTCGTATATATATATGTATATATATATATGTGTGTGTGTATGTGTTTGTGTGTGTATGTGTGTATGTATATATGTATGTGTGTGTATGTGTTTGTGTCTGTGTTTGTCCCCCCAACATCGCTTAACAACCGATGCTGGTGTCATTTGACAGCATGGCCACTGTTAAATGACTGAAACAAGTAAAAGAGAGAGAGAGAATAATGTATAGACACGTAATATAATATAAGAATTTAAAATAATGTGAATTTACTACACGAAATGAATTATGTAACGTTCATTCGTTTCTACAGTTTATTGGTGATGGACACGATAATAAACAGATGCTGCCTCAAATCGAGTGCAGACCACGTACTGGCTTCGCCGTGTTTACCACTATTATGCAGCACTTGCTATGTTAGTAGGTGTCTGTCAATGAGTACAGATGTATATCTGCAAGTAACAATCGCTCACATAAATAAGTCAATTTGGGAGAAGGAAACTATTTAAGAAACAGAGAGAAATAGAAGAAAAGTTGTAAGCAATGAAAGTGAAAGAACAAATCCTGATCTTTGGCAGAGCTTGCAGCAAGATATTTTAAGACCTACCATTTACAAGGGTCATGTTCACAGGTTCGGTCCCATTCAGCATCTCAAGCTCAATCTTCATAACTGGAAAATGAATACAAATTCAACTGTTAAAGAATGAAAAGTTCCTTGATTAACTGAAATATTTTATAGATTATTGTCGTTGTTTCATTCGCCTAAGTTTAGCCCAGATGCAACAGCCCAATGATCAAAGGCATACCATCTGTCCTGACTTTTTCAAACACAGTACATTCTTGTTGCTGTTGTTTCGCCTAAATTTAGTTTAAAGGAAGGAACATGCGGTCAAGGGTACCTCATCAATGACTAGCCTGTCTTATTGTTGTTGTTTCGGCTAAGGTAGCTCAAATGGAACAGATCTATGATCAAAGACATCTTATCCGCGACCATCCAGTCATCACCTTTTCAAACAATATATAATTGTTGTTGTTTAATGCCAGGTCAGTCCTGAAACTTGTGATTTAAGGCATTCCGATGATGACCATACCGTCTTATTTGACAATCATAGGGTATTCCTCTTTTAACCCTTCGTGGGTCGGCGGGATCCCTTGGAACCCCAGCAAATTTTAAAAGTTATGCAACTTTTACAATTTTTACTTAAATAATTTTATATCTCATGACTTTTATTGTCAATAGTTTATGTATGCATATACAAATTTTAAGTTAAACATTTCCAGTCATATGGATATCATAGCATAAAATATGCTCATTGGGGTCCAACTGGACACCATTGGCTTTCTGTGAAATTATTTTTTCTTGTTCTTTTTTTTTCAGATATTCTGATGAACTATAAGTCAATTTTCTTCGTATTTGTACTGTTTTATTTTATATTTTGTGCCATATATATCGTTTACAAAACTATAAAAAACGTTGATTTCTTTCACTAAAGGTTTTATCCAGTCAATAAATCATATCTTAATTCCCCTCCTTTCATTCCCATTCTTTATGGATAGTGCGGAAGTGTGCAGAAATAAAAGGGGGGGGGCCTCGAGACCCCAATGGCCTCTTGTGTAATTCCAACCCCGCCGGCCCACGAAGGGTTAAGAAGGTCGATTTGAAAGAGACTTCAATGCTGTTTCTTGCAGGCTACGTGACCTCGTGCATCCTTCCTCGCTGGCTCAAATGTATACAGCATACAGTATACACACAGGAACTTAAATTTATGACTTATTCATATCAAGCTGATATTGGGGCGTCACTCGTCTATCGAGTGACGCTCCTATTATAAATAATTCTAAGAAAAAGAAATTATGTCCTTGTTCTTCATACTTGTTTTCGGAGAGTAGTGGTAACCCTGATGACGATATGTATTTACTGCGAAGGGTTTATTCAAATTACTATTGTTCACGTTTTAATTAGCTTAGCAATTAAAATATGCGTGTTTGCTTGTACCTGTTTGTGTGTGTGTGTGTGAGAGAGAGAGAGAGAGAGAGAGAGTGAGAGCGAGAGAAAGAGCGTTGTATATATGTGTCCATTTGTGTGTGTAAATGTGTCTCTGTGTGTATGTGTGTGTTCATGTGTGTGTGTTGGTATGTGTGTATGTGTGTGTGTTCATGTGTGCGTGTGTGTATGTGTGTGTGAGTGAGTGAGAGAGCGTTGTATATGTGTACCCATTTGAGTGTGTATAGAGTGCATGTGTGCGTCTGTGTGTGCGTGTGTGCGTCTGTGTGTGCATGTGTACATCTGTGTGTGCATGTGTGCGTTCATGTGTGTGTGTGCATGCTCCTGTGTGTGTCTGAGTGTTCATGTATGTGTGTATGTGTCTGTGTGTGTAGTAGTAGTAGTAGTGGTGGTGGTAGTAGTAGTAGTAGTAGTAGTAGTGGTAGTAGTAGTAGAAGTAGTAGTAGTAGTAGTAGTAGTAGTAGTAGTAGTAGTAGTAGATCTAAGTATAACCAGATTGCCAAGAGAACAAATGAAAAATAGTGATAATGGTTTGGCCAGCACTCAGCACTTCGATACTCTCGCCCCGAAACATCCACCTCTACCCCGAAAGCATACCAGTATGTCAGACAGATGAGGACAAATCGTTGATAGTCCTCATCTGATCATCTGGTAGATCATCCCCTATTTAGCTGACCTATGAATAAAAGTATTTCAAACATGACTGTCCCATCGATTTTCTAAATGATTTTTATTAGTTGGAGGTAGAGAGTCAGTATTCATGATCTTTCAATACCGATCTAAACTTGTTAGATCTATATAATCGATATCCGACCTGAATAAATCCTTAGGTCCATATCTGCAGTATGCGCTTACCATAAAGTGAACTCCGCTTAAATTTACGCAAGGAGTAGGTGACGTTATGGCAGGTGTCTACTTTAAGGCGGCGTGCTGGCAGAAACGTTAGCACGCCGGGCGAAATGCGTAGCCGTATTTCGCCTGCCGTTACGTTCTGAGTTCAAATTCCCCCGAGGTTGACTTTGCCTTTCATCCTTTCGGGGTCGATAAATTAAGTACCAGTTACGCACTGGGGTCGATAATCGACTTAATCCGTTTGTCTGTCCTTGTTTGTCCCCTCTGTGTTTAGCCCCTTGTGGGTAGTAAAGAAATAGGTGTCTACTTTAAAGGTCATACAGTAAGAAAATTGTGGAATGTCCAATACTTACTGTCACCACATTTCCATACTCTTTGGTCCCAAATAGTTCCTGGTGGGCACATTAGGAGATACATAAGTCCATTGGTACATTGATAGAATTGATTGTCAGCTCCTGGATCCGGTTGATATTCGCCGTGGTTGCATGGCATACAGTCGGTTAGATTACGGTCTATCATACACCAGTAGGCTGAAATAAAGTTACTGAAAGTTACACATTATGTACAAGAATGAAAGCATTTTAATTGCCAATAAATCCAGCATATTTATATAATATAATATGGTTATTATTATATAGCAGCTTAAAGGCGGCGAGTTGGCAGAATCGTTAACACGCCAAGCGAAATGCTTAGCGGCATTTCGTTCATCTTCGTGTTCTGAGTTCAAATTCCGACGAGGTCGACTTTGCCTTTTATTATTTCGGGGCCGATGAAGTAAGTACTGTTACGCACTGGGGTCAATGTAATCGACTTACACCTCCCCCATAATTTTGGGCCCTGTGCCTATATAGTAGAAAGGATGATGTTGCAGCTTAGCTTTGTTAAATTCACTACTAACAGGGTTACTGTAAGGGGCTAGCCCAGCTTGCTCTATGGTATACAATACGGTTACTATTACAAAGTAGTTTAAGGCGGCGAGCTGGCAGAATCGTTAGCACGCTGGACGAAATGCTTAGCGGTACTTCGCCCGTCGCTATGTTCTGAGTTCAAATTCCGCCGAGATCGACTTTGCCTTCCATCCTTTCTGGGTCTATAAACTAAGTACTAGTGAATTACTGGGGGGAGGGGGTCGATGTAATCGACTTATCCCTCCATGGAGGCACATGGCCTAGTGGTTAGAGCAGCGGACTCGCGGTCGAGGGATCGCGGGTTCGAATCTCAGACCGGGCGTTGTGTGTGTTTATGAGCGAAACACCTAAGTTCCATGCAGCTCCGACAGGAGGTAATGGCGAACTTCTGCTGACTCTTTCGCCACAACTTTCTCTCACTCTTTCCTCCTGCATCTTGCAGCTCACCTGCGACGGACCGGCGTCCGTCTTGGCTCGAGAAGGAACAGACTTATCCCTTCCCTAAAATGGCTGCCCTTGTGTAAAAATTTGAATCCATTATAAAGCAGCTTAGCTAAGCTAAAATCACTACAAAAATACTTAATGTAAGGAGCTAATTGCCTGGTCCAACCAGATCTATAACACAGTATGGCAACTACTATAGAGTAGTTTAGCTTATCGTACCTAAAACCAGTGTTAACTTGTTTAATGTAAAGAGGAACTTATCTGGCTGGTTCTGCTATGTAGTACAATACAGTTACTATTATTTCATAGCTTAGCTAAAGTTA
The DNA here is from genome assembly GCF_006345805.1 of Octopus sinensis. NCBI lineage: Eukaryota > Metazoa > Mollusca > Cephalopoda > Octopoda > Octopodidae > Octopus > Octopus sinensis. The sequence goes on along the minus strand of NC_043001.1, from coordinate 84,208,494 downwards.
CTCCTAACATGGTTAATGTAAACGGCAGACTCTCTGACCTGGTGTCCAATATTTCCACTTGACATCCGTTACATAGTAGCTTAGCTTCCTTAAAGTCAATACTGATATCGTTTATATAAATAAGAAATCATATGGCCCAGCTTGCTCTATGGCACAATATGGTTATTATTACAATGTTGCTTAGATTAAATAAAGTCACTTCTAACATAGTTAAATAAAGGTGTGATTAATCTTAGGCCAGCTTGCCGACCTAAAATAGCATTGTGAAGCTATAGACACATATCAATCATGATGGAACACAACTATAACTGCCCGCTAGAAGTAGAACTCTCATTTAAATTACCAATAATAACACTGGTAATTACAACAGAAAATCAATTGTAGTCTGTTATACACACACACACACACACAACTATATATACATATATATATATATATGTTTGTATATATATATATATATATATGTGTGTGTGTGTGTGTGTATGTATGTATATATGTATATGTATATATATATATATATATACATATATATATACATATATATATATATATATTATATATATATATATATATATATATATATATATAAATATATATATATGTATATTTAAATATATGTATATATATATATATATAAAATTATAAATTAGGGTATCTACGAGATACCACCATGCAGAAAATAGCAGCCATGATCTGGTTTAGAGTCGGATCATTGCTGCTATTTTCAGCATGTTGGTATCTCGTAGATACCCTAATTTATAATTTTAATAATCATTACCTTTGAAGGGTATTTTTTCCATGCTGACCACTTGATAAAATCGTTATTTTATTTTTAAATTAACGATCTTGTCCTTATTTATATAAATGTGTATATATATATATGTATAAATACATATATCTGAATAAGTATGTATGTAAAATATATATAGTAAACGTTTAAATAAAAGGAAAAAAACATTTCAGTACCGGCTTCAATCATTGAGACTTTTTCAATTGTAAGTATGGTAAACAATTAAATTTTGGAAAAATTAAATGAAAAGTTTTTTAAAAGTATATCTACATAGTATTCAAATACAAGGGGCATTTTCCTTGTTTCTGCTTGTCTCTATCTTTCTTGTTTACTCTTGTGGGTAGTAGGATGCTAAATGTTCAAGTGCCTTGAAAGTGACTTGTTGTGGATGTCAAGGAAGGAAGTTGAGCTCATTAGGAGTAGGGACTTTGATTATCATGTCTGTGACTTTCGTGAATATGTTACTTATTTTCTCACTTTCGTGTACCTTGGGAATACCGAGGAATTGAATAGTTTTACTTTTGAAATTGGTAATATAGTTGTAGTCTTTGTCGGACAGCCTACTCCCTACTCCTAGTGATCTAAATTGGGACCTATAATAGCAGGACCCGCATGCAAAACCGACCGCTTCAATAACTTTGTAGATACCTACATAAAAACATTCCTCACGCATGTCAAAAGAGAGACAGAGACAGGCAGAAACAAGGAAAATGTCCCTTGTATTTGAATACAATGCAACTATTCTTTTAAAAACTTTTCTTTTTTTCTCTCTTTTTTCTTTTTTTACCTGTTTCAGTCATTTTGACTGCGGCCATGCTGGTGCAGCGCCTTTAATCGACCAACTCGACCCTGGGACTTATTCTTTGTAAGCCCAGTACTTATTCTATCGGTCTCTTTTGCCGAACCGCTAAGTGACGGGGACATAAACACACCAACATCGGTTGTCAAGCAATGCTAGGGGGACAAACACAGACACACAAACATACACGCACATACATATATATATACATATATACGACGAGCTTCTTTCAGTTTCCGTCTACCAAATCCACTCACAAGGCTTTGGTCGGCCCGAGGCTATAGTAGAAGACACTTTCCCAAGGTGCCACGCAGTGGGACTGAACTTGGAACCATGTGGTTGGTAAACAAGCTACTTACCACACAGCCACTCCTGCGCCTTCATTTAATTTTTTCCAAAATTTAATTGTTTTCCATACTTAGAGTTGAAAAGGTCTCAATAGCTGAAACCGGTACTAAAATGTTTTTTATGATAAAATTATTTTATCATTTTCTACCCTGACTTTATATATATATATATATATATATAATGGAAGAGGCGAGACACAGAAAGAAAAGGGATTAATGTAGATTATTATAGAATGAATAGATATCCTTACGCCAGCAAGTCGATTCATCGATGCCTAATTGATGTTTAGATGGACAGTTACAAGAATATGATCCATAAGTATTCCTACACATCTTATTACAGCCACCGTTGTTCACTTTACATTCATCAACATCTGAAAAGCATAAAAACAAACACATTAATAACAGCATTAACGGCAGGTTTAGAAGTTCAAGTTGAAAAAGTTTTCTGAAGCAGGCCACAAAACAGTCAGTGCCAAGTTCGTTTTCTGTAAGCAACGTACTTATCTAGAACTTTACATTTACAGATATGTATGCTTCTACTTGCTCGATCAAGAGAATGTGGCATGGCTGAGTCATCGGTATTGGTGTATTATTTCTAATTTTTTTTGCAGGTTTTTTCTTGTTGTTGTTGTTGTTTGTTTGTTTGTTTTTACTTCTTTTATTCATTGAACTGCAAATATACTGAGGGAACTGCTCTGAATGGTTTTAGTCGAACAAATCGTCTCCAGGACTCATCTTTAATTTTTCCCTTTTATCTTTTATCTGCTTCAGTCATTAGACCGCAGCCATGCTGGGGTACCGCTTTGAAGAACTTTTAGTCGAATGAATTAGTCCCATATAAAATGTTTGTATATGCATAAATATATGTGTGTGTGTGTGTGTGTGTATGTGTGTGTGTGTGTGTGTGTGTGTGTGTGCGCGCGCGCGTGCGCTTTTATATATATAGATAGTCTAGAAGTCAGTCATGTGTATATATAACGTACTTCGTAACTACTTTGCCATGCCTGAACATATATGCTTTTCCTTTTACTTGTTCAAGAAGCTGTGACCTTGCTGGGACACTGCCATGGGTATTGTTGTTTATTTATTTCATTTCATTTCGACGGCACACTTCCCGTCTTTGGTTTTGATGAACGGAGGAGTTACACATCACCCTCTCCAAATCCATTTCGTAATATGTTCACTCGGTATCTCAGATAAATATTTGTCTAATATTTTTCAGTACATCCACACATTCACTTTTTAAATCTCTGAGGTTTTTCTTGGCAATGTATATTTGTGAACTTATATATACACTTATATAATCATATTACTTAATCGTTTGCTAGTTAAACTAATGTATTCTAAAATAGACAGAATTTTTTCTCGTAGATGAACACGATGAATATGTAAAAGTGGAGATGTCAACAGCTATACCAAGAGGTAATATCAATTCCTTTTCCTAAATATATGAATATATAAATATATGAATTGCCTATCACAGATATAAAGATGAGATAAATGTTTACACATTGATGTAAATTATTTCTCATATGCATATTAATGTATACTGAGTAAATGTTAGAAGCGTATATATGGAATGCGTGTGTGTGTATATGTGTGAATGAGTGCACATGCGTATGTATATATGTTTCTTTATTACCCACAAGGGGCTAAACATAGAGGGGACAAACAAGGACAGACAAACGAATTAAGTTGATTACATCGACCCCAGTGCGTAACTGGTACTTAATTTATCGACCCCGAAAGGATGAAAGGCAAAGTCGACCTCGGCGGAATTTGAACTCAGAACGTTACGGCAGACAAAATACGGCTACGCATTTCGCCCGGCATGCTAACGGTTCTGCCAGCTCGCCGCCTGATGCGTATGTATATATGCGTGTGTGTATGTGGGTGCGCGTGCGTATGCGTGCGTGCGTGTGTGTGCGTACGTGATTGTATGATATTTTCAGTCAGAAATATTTTTGCAAAACTGTCGTAAGTGGGACATACTACACTTTTGAAAAATGCTAAACCGTTGCACTACACTTTAACAATTTTCATATCTTCGTATCTGAAGTAGCTGAAGATACAATAGTTTGACCAAAAGAACCGGCTATTGCAAGCAAAAATAAATGCTGAAAAATCGTAGTTGGCCAAATTTGGATGTACGACAGATTAGTATAATTGCAACTATATATATTATATTGTGTTGCCCTTCCTGTAGGTATATATTCTTGTATGTATGTATGTATGATGTATGTATGTATGTATGTATGTATGTATGTATGTATGTATGTATGTACGTACGTATGTATGTATGTACGTACGTATGTATGTATATATGTATGGATACATTCATACTCATACGTATACACATTTATGTGTACATGTGTACGCATGGGAATATGAGTGTTAAGCATAATATATATGTGTATGTGCAGTGTGTGTGGTATGTGCATGGGGGAAGAGAGTGTGTGTGTAGTATGCATGTTGATTCATACACGCATAAATATATATATGCATACACGCATGTTTATGTTCTTATCTATACACACCTATACATATATGCACACACATTTACACAAGCATTCACACACACGCATAATATATATGTATATATATATATATATATATAGAGAGAGAGAGAGAGAGAGAGAGAGAGAGAGAAAGAGTGAGAGATAGAAATGAAAAGGTATATTTAAATACATATATACACACACACTCAAACACACACACAACATATACATATATATATATATATATATATATATATATATATATATATATATATATATCGACATTTGAATGTATATATAATTGAATGTATATACATATATATATATATATATATATAAATACATTTCTAATCTTCATTGTGTTATATATCTCTTTTCCCTTTTTACTTGTTTCAGTCATTTGACTGCGGCCATACTGGAGCAACGCCTTTAGTCGAAGAAATCGACCCTAGGACTTATTCTTTGTAAGCCTAGTACTTATTCTATCATCTCATATGCCCAACCGCTAAGTTACGGGGTCGTAAACACACCAGCATTGGTCGTCATGCAATGATGGGATGAGTCAAACACAGATACACATACATGTGTGGTGTGTGTGTGTGTGTGTGTGTGTGTGTGTGTGTGTGCATGACGGGCGTCTTTCAGTTTCCGTCTACCAAATCCACTCACAGGGCTTTGGTCGGTTCGGATCTACAGTGGGATACACTTGCTCAAGGTGCTACGTAGTGGGACTGAACCACAGTTGATGATTATCCGGAACGTAGAGATTAACAATGAACATTGAAAAATATTTCTTCTCTAAAATAACGTTAGTAATTCGAAAATTATTCATTTCGGATGCAACTGACTGGTTATTATTTTATCGACGTCTGAGGAATAAGACAACAAAATATTTTAGATGTGGTTCACCCTCGTAATGGAAAGTGAATTGAGCTAAGCAATATAAGCCATTTTCTCTGAATTCCTGATGTTGCTATACATCACCTATGTTTCGTTTACTGAAGAAAGCAAAAAGTTTGAATGAAACGAAAGAAATGAAAAGTTCTCTTACCTTCACATGAGGCGCTATCCTTGCTCAACTGGAAACCATGGACACAGGAACAAACAAACGATCCAGGTTGATTGTAACATAGCTGGCTACATCCTCCATTATTCATTAAACATTCGTTGACATCTGAAAGGATTCCATTATTTTCGTAAGACTAACTTGGTAAGGATTCTAATGATGAGGAGCCAGATGAGAAGATATGATGGAAAGGAAGGGAAATAATAGAGAGGGGAATAATAACGAAAGGGAGAATTATGCAGACGGTACAAAGTATGATGTGACTATAATGAGAAGGACAGAAAAGATGATGATACTGATGAAGAGGCGACGAAGTCTACGTATAAATTATTAGTCAAATCCAATGTCATTGCAGAAGACATTTGCTTCAGGTGTGCTGCAGCGTGGGGTCGAACTAGGATCCACATGGTTGCGAATAAAACTTCTTAAACCATATAGCTAACGTGTATATGTTGCACGGTTTCATTCTACTAAATTCTACACACAATTAGTCAAATTACGGAAGATACTTGCCTCAGGTGTGCTGTATTGTGGGATCGAACTAGGAATCACACGGTTGCGATAAAATTTCTTAACTACATAGCTAACACACACACACACACACACATATATATATATATATATATTATATATATATATATATATATATATAATATATATATATATATATATATATATATATATATATATATGTATATATATTAATATGGCGATAACAATTAATTTCCAGTAAACGCTGCCATAATCTCTTTTATAGAGACTTAGTAATTTTAATATTTCTATTATATATATATATATATATATATATATATATGTTGCGTAGTTGCTGCGAAGCGATCGCCTTTACCACACATCAATGTCTCCACCAAATAACAACTTGCTACCTTATAATTGTACTAAAATTTTTACCCGCGCATTTCTTTCTCTGAAATAAGCAGTAAAGGTCACATAACCAACGTAACCAACAAGGTCAGTAATAGTCAAAGCGATAAATGAATCACCAAACGCTGCAACAATATCCAAGGTCAACAAAGGTCACAGCGTAACCAACAACGACTATAAAAGTCACAGCAATAACATCAATCACTAAAGGTGATCTCCAAGGTCAGTAGAAGTAACCGCGATAATTAATGAAGTTAGTAAACGTCACAGTTAAGATTAACGCGATCAGTAAAAGTCACAGCAATAACCAACGAGACCGATAAAGTCACAGCAATGTCTAAGATCAGCAGAGGTCTCAGTAATAACTAACAGGGTCAATGACGATCATTGATATCCTACAAGGTCAGTAAAAGGACGTAGCACTATGAAAGGTCAGCAGAGGTCACAGCGATATTCAAGATCAGTAAGTGTCACAGCTATAACTAACAACGTCAGTAAATTTCACAGAGACAGCCAAAATCAGTGGTAGTCAATTTCACAGAGACAGCCAAAATTAGTGGTAGTCAATTTCAGGAAAGGTCGTAGTAATATCCATCGTCAAGAGAGGTTACTGCGATAATCATTTGGGTTAGTAAACGTTATAGGAATAACCAACGAGGTAACTAAAGGTTAAATCATAAACTAACATGATAAGTAAAGGTGACAATGATAACCAAAAGTGTTAGTAAAGGTCACAATGATTGCCAACAAAGCAATAAAGGTCAAAACAATATTAACCAACACGTTCAAAATTTGAATCTTACCTTCACATGTTTTCATGTCAGTCTGCAGATGATAGCCATTCTGGCAACTGCAAAAATGGGTTCCAATAAGATTATGACACAGTTGAGAGCAGCCGCCGTTTTGATGTTCACATTCGTTGATATCTGTCAAATACATAGACTAGGTTTGAGCGTTTGTATATAGTGGCCAGTGGCTGAGTGGTAAGTTGCCTGCTTACCAACCACATGGTTCTAGGTTCAGTCCCACTGCGTGGCACCTTGGGAAAGTATCTTGTTCTATAGCTTCGTGCCGACCAAAGCCTTGTGAGGAAATTTGGTAGACGGAGCTGAAAGAAGCCTGTTGCATGTGAGTGTGTGTGTGTATGTGTTGTCTGTGTTTGACCCACCACCACCATCACTTGACAAACGATGTTGGTGTATTTATGTCCCCGTAACTTAGCGGTTCGGCAAAAGAGACCGTTAGAATAAATACTAAGCTTACAAAGAATAAGTCCTGGGGTCGATTTGTTCGATAAAAAGGGGGTGCTCCAGCATGGCCGCAGTCAAATCACTGAAACAAATACAAGAATAAAAGAATATATATATATATAAATATATATTCTTATATCTTTTACTTTTTTCAGTCATTAGACTGCGGCCATGCTTGGGCTTCGCCTTGAGGAATTTTTAATGGAATTTATCGACCCCAGTGTTTATTTTCTTTTTAAGCCTGGCACTTATTCTATCGGTCTCTTTTGCTGAAACGCAAAGTCAAGATAGTAAACACCAATTGGCAAGAAGTGGTGGGAGACAAGTACAAACACAAATACACGCCTACACACACACTGACACACACGAACATGCAGATACACACACACACACACACACACACACACACACACACACACACATATATATATATATATATATATATACGACGTGCTTCTTTCAGTTTCCGTCTACTAAATCCACTCACAAGGCTTTGGTCGGCCCAAGGCTATAGTAGGAGATACTTGCCTAAGGTGTCACACAGTTGGACTGAACCTGGGACCATGTGGTTGGGAAGCAAGCTTCTTACCTGCACCCAAATATATCTCCATATTCTGCCATTATAGACAAACAGCTAGATATCTAGACAGACAGACAGACAGACAGACAGACAGACAGACGGACAGACAGACAGACGGACGGACGGACGGACGGACGGACAGACAGACAGGGAGACAGACATCCAGAGAGAAAGAGATAGATAGATAGATAGATAGATAGATAGATAGATAGATAGATAGATAGATAGATAGATAGATAGATAGATAGATAGATAGATAGATAGATAGACAGATAAGCGAGAGGGATTAGATAATCCAGGCCTTTACCTCACGCGGCCTTTTTTTATATATTCGATTAACAGTCTTTAAACTTAAATAATACCTTCCTCCGCAACTTTGTAACTACACCTTGGAATGCGTATCTAAAATTTCGTTAAAAAATGTGCAATTATTAAGAATGTTACAAGAAAATAAAATCAGGTGGACCAAGCCTTAGTTATATCAATTAGAGCAGTTTGTGAAATAGTAGGTAGCACTCACGAGCTGGACAGCTATCAGAAATGTTAATACGGAAAATTTCTTCTATAGAAATTTAGATTTTAAACAAACAGAAAATCTGTCATTTTTATCTATAGATGTAATGTCTGATTGGTCACCTGCGTGTTGTTGAAAGATTTGTAAGATACGGAGTAAATATGCCATATACTCCATTCTTCACTTTTTATATACAAACATATATACTCTTTTTACTCTTTTAGTACTAGGCAGAGTACTAGGCAGAGAAGCAATGGTCAGCATGAGCAGGGTCTGGAAGAATAGAGACATCAGACTCGCTACCAAATGCAGATTGGTGAATGCAATTGTCTTCCCAATAGCAACATATGGATGCGAGACCTGGACACTAAAGAAAGCTGACTAGAAGAGAATTAATGCATTCGAGCTTTGGTGTTCGAGAAGACTTTTACGGATTGCATGGACAGCGAGGCTCACCAATGGAGAAATTCTTAAGCAGATCAGGCCGAAAATGTCGCTAGAAGCTAGGATCACCAAGCATAGATTGGCATATTTCGGTCACGCTATGCGGAGAAATTCCCTGGAGAAGGACACCATGCTCGGAATGGTCAGTGGCAAGAGAGGAAGAGGTCGACCAAGAACCTGCTGGCTTGACACCATCAAGTGGGATACCGGAATGGACGTAGCCAATCTGAAAGAAGCGGCCCAGGATAGAACTGACTGGAGGACACTGATCCAACGAGTAACCGAGAGTCGACTTCGACTGAGCGGATAGATAGATAGATACTCTTTTTACTCTTTTACTTGTTTCAGTCATTTAGACTGTGGCCATGCCTGAGCACCTCCTTTAGTCGACCAAATCGACCCCAGGACTTATTCTTTGTAAGCCTAGTACTCATTCAATCGGTTCTCTTTTGCCTAACCGCTAAGTTACTGGGACGTAAACACACCTGCACCGGTTGTCAAGCGATGTTGGGTGGGGGGACAAACACAGACACACAAACATATACACAAACACATACATACGAGGGACGTTCAATAAGTAATGCCTCTGACCCACTTGCAGTTGTTTGATCTAGCTGAAATTTTGCATGTGCAATTATTGATATCTTTATAGATTAAGTGGCAAATTACAGCTCTGAACTGGTGTTTGAACTGAGTCAAGTGTGAAATGGAGCCTGTTGAGTGTCGAGTAGTGATCCGGCTTTTATATTTGAAAGGACGCACACCACGGAAGACTTTTGATGAAATGAAAGTAACTTATGGTGATGATGCCCCATCATATGACCTTGTAAAACGCTGGCATCGTAAATTCAAACATGGTCGGAACTCTGTGGAAATAGCTCCCAGATCTGGTCGCCCCCCTTTTGCCATTGATGAGGCATCTGTCCGTCAAGTTGAGGCACCCATTTTGGAAGCTCGACGCATAATTATTCGCCAAATAACCCATGAGGTCAAGATTAGTACCGGTTCTGTGGAAACTATCATTCATGACCATTTGCATATGCAAAAGGTGTCTGCCAGATGGATTCCCAGGTTGCTCACACCTTTCCAAAAGCAAGAACGCGTCGAGAGCTCGAGGATACATTTGAAGATGTGCCAAGAAGATGAGTCAAAATTTTTCGAAAGACTGATTACACAGGATGAAACCTGGGTCCATCACTATGATCCAGAGACCAAAGCCCAGTCAATGCAGTGGAAGCACCGTGACTCACCTCCTCCAAAGAAGGCAAGGGTGCAGCCCTCCGCTGGCAAGGTCATGCTCACAGTCTTCTGGGACCAGGACGGAGTAGTGATGACAGATTTCCTGACAAAGGGTACCACAATTACAGGAGCCTATCATGCTTCACTTTTGAGGAAATTAAGAGAAGCTATCAAAATCAAGAGGCGGGGCAAGATCAGCAAAGGCATCCTCCTCCTGCAGGACAACGCTCCGGTCCACAACTCGCGTGTCGCCAGATCAGAAGCACAGGCGTACGGCTATGGACTCCTCCCCCATCCCCCCTACTCTCATGACCTTGCACCCTCTGATTTTCACTTCTTCCCAGCCATGAAGTTGTTTTTGAAAGGAAAGCGTTTCCCAGATGATGCAGCCTTGATTTCTGAAGTCACGTCGTGGTTGGAGGACCAAGCTGGGGTCTTCTACGAAAATGGTCTCCAGACCTGCATCAAACAATGGGAGAAATGCGTAACTCTGGGTGGTTCCTATATAGAAAAAGACTAATAACTGTGCCAAGTTTCGTTGCTCTACTGCTATGGGAGGTGGGTCAGGGGCATTACTTATTGAACGCCCTTCGTATATATATACATATATAAGACGAGCTTCTTTCAGTTTCCGTCTACAAAATCCACTCACAAGGCTATATACAGAGAGGCTATATATATATAGAGAGAGAGAGAGTGTGTGTGTGTGTATGTGTGTGTGCGTATATATATATATATATTTCAGGAGGTGAACAATCTTGTTTGGCAAGGCTCCAGACAGTGTAGATTGCACCTTTATAAGAATATTATGGAAGTCAGCCTGCTCGTAGAAAACATGTCACGCTAAATTGAGATTATAAACACTATCATCATCATCAACCTCCTCCTCCTCCTCCTCCTACTACTACTACTACTACTACTACTACTACTACTACTACTACTACTATTCCCATGTTCCTCCTTATCATCATCTCATCATTATCTACGCTGTTGCCAATGTCATCGTAATCATGAGTACGTTAGGTTCTTTTTGTTGTTGTTGATTTTTTTCTTCAGTAGCTTCCTGCTAGTTTCTACTGCATCAATTGGTGCACCTATTCGTCGCTTGTGTGTGTGTGTGTGTGCAACATCACATTTATACTGGAAACTGGGGCGTGTGTAGACTCTTCCTGTTGGTTTACTGCATCACTTTTGTTTTGTTACGAGGTTTGGTATCGTGAATCTTGTTATATTAATCTGTGTTTTGTTGTACGTGGTGTGTGTGTAATGCAAGTTGTGTCATTTCATTGCGCCTTAATCTTGTATAGTTCATGTTGTACGAGATGTATCCTTCCAGAATATTGGGTGATTGTTGTACAGTACTCCCTCGCCATATCGCGGTTCACCTATCGCGCACTCAGTACATCGCGGATTTTTCTGTCTAATATATGCAGCTTGGTATCAAATGAGTTAAACAAATATAGATCTATTACTGTATAACAAAACTTTATAGTTTTTATGCCGTTTGTGTATAGGTAGATTGACCATTGTAATGCTTTGTATGTCCCCTAGTTTATCAACATTTTGTGGTCCTTGAAAGTTACCGACAATTGCTCTGATTTTCCAAATACAGTACTCCCTCACCATATCACGGCACTCAGTACATCGCGAATTTTTTTGCCTGATATATGTAAATTTATATCACGGTCTCCTCGCTATATCGCGGGTTTCGGTGGCCGATAGGTATTTATATATATATATTTTTTTTTTTACGTTTTAATTATTTCTGTGGTAAAATAAACGTTTTCACGCATAAAAATTAATAAATTGCTAAATGAAAATAGAGTTCAGTACTGCACTGTATTATACATTAATTAAAATAAATATATTAAAAGAAAATACGTAGTGTACCGTAGATAAGTAAACAAAGAATCGCACATACTATATGGAAAACGAAACTTGGGCGGTAAGTGTGTGGTGTTGTTTTGCACTTATAATAAAATAAATATATACATATTATGAAAATGATAAAAAATATATACAGTTTAGTACTGTTTCTACTTCGCTGATTTTCACCTATCGCGGGAGATTTTGGAACGTAACACCCGCGATAATCGAGGTATTACTGTATAGGGGATGTCTTGCGTGTGAAGATTGTTCTGTTTGAGCTATTTTACTGAATCCTGAAATATTATTATTATTATTATTATTATTATTATCATTATTATTATTATTATTATTATTATTATTATTATTATTATTATTATCATTATTATCATTATTGCCTTTGCACTGCTTCTAACACTGGAGATGTACTACGGTGTCAGTTGTTCACTACCAGTGAACTAAGGTAACACCCGTTATTTTTCGAGCACCTTCCGGAGTATTCGAGCAGTTCCAAGCAGTACTGTTTTCTGTAAGTGCACCACCCTTATTGCAGCTCCTATTTGTTCCATATTCTTCTCAAGATTTTTACTCACTGTTCCCAGGGCTCCAACAATGTACATGATAACACTTCCAATCAGTTAAGATCAGAAGCCATGAGAGCCACTGCCTGGCACTGCATCAGGGCATTTATTATTATTATTATTATTATTATTATTATTATTATTATTATCATCATCATCATCATCATCATTATTATTATTATTATTATATTATTATTATTATTATTGAGTGAGAGAGCAGTTCATGCAATCAAAGTGACACTGGGGTAAAATATACGAAGCCCAATATACATCATGACTACCCGTCTGATAAAGGTACACCAGGCACATGCATCACAACCATATGTGCGCGACATGGTGATCTCATATCAAGATAAACAGCACATGACCTTGCAGGTGAGGCCCAGTTAGAATTTTCTTCAGGTTGAGTAGCCCATACCGCTCAAACGGTCCCTGAATAAGGGTTGTTTAAGGATGTTGAAAAAACCACCCATGTTTCCAGAGGTGAATTATTCAAACCCCAAAGAATCCCTCTCAACACATGGCTATGATGCTCCCCCACTACTTCTGCTCGTGATCAGAGATGCACATATCGTCAGCCACTAAGGGACATGCTCAACTGGTTAAGGTCAAGCAACTGACAAGCAAATCTGTGGTATTGAGCAGAATATTTGCTGTAGCCCATCTTTTATACCAAGACAAAACAATGTACATGATAACACTTCCAATCAGTTAAGATCAGAAGCCATTATTATTATTATTATTATTATTATTATTATTATTATTATTATTATTATTATTATTTAGGTGGTGAGCTGGCAGAATTCTTAGCACGCCAGGCGAAATGGTCATCCGTTTTTACGTTCTGAGTTAAATTGCTGCTAAGGTCGACTTTGCTTTTCATCCTTCCGAGGTGGATAAAACAAAATCAAGATGAATACTGGAGTATAACAAGTACCAGATTTAAAATAAGAACTAAGGTCGGTTATTTCGATTTAAACACTTCAGGTTGTTGTCTCAGCATTGCCACAGTTCAATGAATGATACAAATAAAAGAATGCAGATGAATAGAACGGATGTAATGAAGATAAAAGTATTTCAATAATTGATAGAATATGTAAGGTGTGGAGAAGGAAAATTTAGTCCATGAGAAACGTTAAGATAATTTGAGTGTAGAATGTAAGGGAGATAATTGCAGATATATTCCAGTTTTATTGGCTTCGGGCATATGTTTGTAATTTCTTATTATCAATGGTGAGCGAGCTGACAGAGCAGTTAAGGCTTTGGGAAAAAATAATTTACTGTATCTCTTTCGTCTCTTTATGTCCAGGGGCTTCCGTTCAATTTCTAGACACCTGGTTACATTTGGGCAACCGAGATAGATTCGTGGATATCTCACCTGGTAGTATACATTCAGAAAATCATTTTGACAACTATAGTCTCGGCCTGGGTAACTTCCTTTACATCATAGTAACCCAGCTACTTTTTGATGTGCTGGGTCATGTGATCCGCTTTCAACAATAATAATCACCCACATTAGCGCTCTTCAGAAACACTATTATATTCGGCCTATGAACACATCTATCTGCTCATGTCTCTAAATATCTGTCTATTCATCTATTTATCAACCCATCTGCCTATCCATCTAACTATATAACTATTCACATTCTGCCTGTCTGTTTGTCTCTTGGTCATCCATTTTGATTCCAATTATTCCATTTTAGTCCTAAATTTTATTCTATATTTTTTATATATTCTTTTGTTTTGTGCTTTTATACATTCCTAATGTATACTTCATGCTCTAATTTATTGAATCCTTTGACCTATATATATATATTAAAATTAGCATGCATGTGTACATATGTGTATGTGCATGTCTGTATGTACATATATGCACATGCATATATGTGTTTGTGAGTGTGTGCATGAACACATATGCATACACATACATTATATATGTGTGTGCGTGTGCGTGTGTGAGTCTGTATATGTGTTTGAATATAGGTATTTATATATGTATGCGTTTAATAAGTTATAATAGGATCTACTGACCAATCATTCGAACTGATTTCGTTCGCTTAGGGAGGACATTGAGGCTGGAACCTTTATAAAACTCAATACTGACCAGTGGTGACTTACCTGCACAACTACGTCCGTCGTCCAGCAGTTTATAGCCACTTCTACAGCTGCAGTAGAAATGTCCTTTCGTGTTTTCACATATTTGGTCACAATGCTGTGTCAGCCAACACTCATTTATATCTGGATACGAAAAACGAAAGAGAAAATGAGAGAGACAAAGAGAGAGAGAGAGAGTGTGTGAATGGTAGTGACACAATTGGAAGGCATGTTGAGGGGTTGAAGTCATCGAATTCCCCATAAGAAAGGTGTCAACCCATCGGCTCATTGTGGATTTGGAGATTGAATAACGAGAAGTTGATATTATTAATGTTTAACTCGAACATATGTATGTATGTATGTATGTATGTATGTATGTATGTATGTATGTATGTATGTATGTATGTACATATTTATACATGGACGTATGAATGTATTTATATACGGCGACAAGCTGCCATACCGGGGAAAATGTGAAGTGGAATTCCTTCTAGATTCGAATTCTGACGAGTTCAATTTTGCCTTTCATCCTTTTGTGATAGATAAAATAAAGTACCAATCAAGCACTGGGTTCCATGTATATATATATATATATATATACACATACATATATATACATATATATATATATATACATATATATGTAAATTTATATAAATAAGGATAAGCTCGTTATTTAAATATCGAACTTATCAAGTGGCCAACATGGGAATAAAAAACCTTCAATGGTAATAATTATTGTTAAAATTATAATTTAGTATATCTAAGAGATACCACTACGCTTGAAAAATAAGCCACTACTGGTGGTGCTGTATGAATTTTTAATGTGGTTTTAGAGTCGTTTTGGCTGCTATTTCAAGCGTGGTGGTATCTCTTAGATACCCTAAATTATAATTATATATATATATATATATATATGTATGTATGTATGTATGTATGTATGTATGTATGTATGTATGTATGTATCTGTGTGTGTGTGTGTGTGTGGTGTGTGTGTGTGTGTGCGCGCGCGCGCGTGTTCATTTATATATAGGGTGTCGCAAAAAATATACGCATTTTAGCAGCTCATAGCTCAATTGATGTTTTTTCTTCCAGATTAAACCCATTGGTATTAAGGATGGCAGTCAGATTAAGCTTTGAACAAAAGAAATTCATTCTAAAATGCTACTGGAAGTGTGAAAGCGCCGTTGAAGTACAAAGACAGTTTAGGCGGGAGTTTCAAACAGATCCACCTACGCGACTTACCATCACTAGGGTTAGAGATAAGCTTGAAGCTGATCGAACTGTTCAGAATGTCCACGAGAAGCGTTCTGAAAATCAGGAACATCGACAAATCCCACAAAGCAAGGAGTGCTGGAAGCGTATCACCAAAGCCCAAGAAAATCTGTGCAGCAAACGAGCCGTGAAGTAGGTATTTTAAAGCCGTCTGTCCAACGCATTTTGAAGCGTTATCAATGGAAAAGTTACGTTCCAAAATTAGTCCATGGTGTTAATGACGATGATCCAGACCGAAGAGTGCAGTATTGCGAGTGGTACTTGGCACGATGTGTAGAATATGCACACTTTCCAACAAAGATTGTGTAGAGTGATGAGGCCACATTCAAATTAAATGGTTCAATTAACCACCATAATTGCACCTACTGGAGATTTTAGAATCCCCATGTTATGGTGGAACACCATCTTGATTTACCAGGAGTTACAGTGCGATGTGGCTTATCATCAAGAGAATTAATTGGACTATTCTTTTTTGACACTACTGTGACTGGTCCCATTTACTTAAACTCGCTGCAACAGTCTGTCATGCCAAGCCTTACAGAAGACTTTGTAAGATGAAGAGTTTTATTTTCAGCAGGATGGGGTATCCACACACTACCATCGCTATGTTAGATCCTTCCTTGATAAGATCTTACCAAACAGATGGATTGAACGAAGAGGTTTCGTTGAATACCCTCCGCGTTCACAAGACCTCACAGCACTAGACTTTTTTTTATGGGGATACCTAAAAGATAAAGTCTACGCTATAAAACCTGCAACAGTCGCTGATTTGAGAGCAGCCATTGAACGAGAATGCACACGAATTGTTTCGTGATGTTTGCGATTCCATTGCTTCGCGATGTCAGCAGTGCCTGGATCAGACTGGACGTCAGCTTGAAAACAGGCGTTGGCAAGTGTGTATGCACTCTTTCGGGACACCCTATATATGTGTGTGTGTGTGTGTGTGTGTGTCTTTGTACGATCACGAAAAGATGAAAGGCAAAGTCGAACCCGGCGGCGTTTGAACAGAGAACGTCAAGACGGACGAAATGCCGCCAAACATTTTTCTTAGGGCCCTAACGATTCTGCAAATCAATGCCTTCAAATCACAATTTAATAACGAAAGTTCATACCTTCACATGTCTTTCTGTCGAATGATAGATGATACCCAGGCTTACATGAACAGTAGAAAGATCCTTCAGTATTTTGACATATTTGACTACAACCACCGTTTGACGTCTTGCATTCGTTGATATCTTTTCAAAAGAACGTTTAAACAAAGAATAAGGATTTTTTTAAAGCTCAAAATGTTAGTATGAGTAAGAAAAGAATACATTCTTATATTATATGTGTTGGTGATGTTTAACCTTTTAGCATTCAGATTACTCTATCAAATATAATGTTTCATTATTCACATTACCTATTTTTAGACTGACATTGAAGGGTAGGTGTGAGAAGCTACATCCGACCAGTTTTAACATAAAAACAGGTAAACTATTTGGGCTAGGCGATCGTAAGGGCAATAGCCTAACCGATAGGCCACGCGCCTTCATTATGTATATACATATCAGTATGCATGAATATATACACACACATATGAGTACGTGTGCATGCACACACCTGTGTGTATCAGGCTGGAATATAAATAACATATTGTAAATCACAAATAAAATAACCGCTTCACCCAGCGTATATAATGTTTGAGAGAAATATTTGAGAAAGAAAAATATATATCAAACCTTCACAGAGTTTTCCTTCAGGCTTTGCAGTGAACCCAGAATAACAGAAACAGGCAAATCCACCCGGGAGATTCTGACAGCCATGTTGGCATCCTCCATTATCTACTTGACATTCATTATTGTCTGCAGAAAAAGAAAACAATATGTATGTGTATGTATATATATATATATATATATATATATATAATGTGTGTGTGTGTTATGTGTGTGTGTGTGTGTGTGTGTGTGCGTGCGTATATATGATGAAAATGATTGCCAGAACGTAAACCTATCCGACAATCTAACGACTCTGCCTACTGGATGCTTAAACATACATGCGTTCTGACATGTGTATATACATACATATGTGTGTGTTTGTGTGTGTGTGTATATATATATATATATATATATCATTCTGTATTTTATGTGTTATATTATATATACCATAGTGTGTAATAATACTTTACAGGAAATTCAAGTGGTAAATTTCTTTATGATTATTGCTGCTGTCGTTGTGGTTTAACCCCTTGACAACTCTGGTCAACCAAAACGACATTCTAGTTGTACCTGATTCGTCTATTTTTATATTTTACACACTGTATCTAGGGCCATATTGCCGAATAAATCCTTTTTAAAAAAAATAACTTCTACTGTAATTTAAGAGAAATTTGGCTGTTGTTCCTAGCAGTCGATTGACCAAGTTGGAGTTTCGTCAGCAGCTTGAGAGTAATGTTTCTTTATTTTAATTTTATAAGATACTGTGATGAGGACAAAGAAGAAAAACAGTCTGTAACTTTTACTTGTCTACCTATACTGATTAGATTTCTTTGTGGTTGATAATCAATACATTTACTTACCTATGCAAGTGTGCCCATCTGGCTGTAGACTGTATCCCAGCTGACAACCACAAACATACGATCCCAGGGTGTTCTGACAAAGTTGGCTGCATCCAGCTTTATTTTTCTCGCATTCATTGACATCTGCAGAGAAGTGAAGGCATAAGGTAAACGTTCAAGCGATCGACAAACCCATTCAACTCTTAGCAAAGTAAATGATCCCTTGGAGAAACAAAATTAACACAATAATATAGAGGCACAGATGATGTTGGTTTTTTTAGTATGAATTCTGTAAACTGAGTTTCGATTGGTTTTTATGTTTGTGTAATCATTAAACGGTTGGTGTGGAACGTTTATGTGAGAAGTTGAGAGATGGTATGAATGTGAAGGCAGTGAGCTGGCAGAATCGTTAGCACGCCGGGCAAAATGCTTAGTGGTATTTTGTCTGCGTTACGTTGTGAGTTCAAATTCCGCCGAGGTCGACTTTTCCTTTCATCCTTTCGAGGTCGATAAATTAAGTACCAGTTACGCACTGGAGTCGATGTAATCGACTTAATACCTATGTCTGTCCTTGTTTGTCCCCTCCGTGTTTAGCCCCTTGTGGGTAATAAAGAAATAGGTATGAATGTGAAGGGAAAACAAATTGGTAAACCAAGTGGGATGGCAAGAGCAATGTGTATGACAAAAATACATCAGAGTGTTGAAAAGTTTTTCAACAATGAGGATACGTTTAAACTAAAATTGGGTAAAGAGAAAAAAAATATATTCATTCTATGAAAAGCAGATAAGTCAAAGAAATTATTTAGAACTTCACAGCAATTATTAAAGGTTAGAAGGGTGACCTGGAATTGCCTGTATTTTGAACATGTGTCACGGAGTGACGACAATACACTGCCTAGTTACAGGCTACACTTTGGCAAGGCATAGTTCACCTTCAGGCACTCTGCCGGGGATACGGCGAAGTCATAGAAATGCAGCATAGTGGATTATGGAGAGGCAGCGGAAGAGCTCAACTGAGCTAACGGTGCTTCTTACATTGACGCTGAGCCGAGGAAACCTAGAAGATCAACAGTCGGGATCACCAAGCTCTATCATGTGAGTAATTGCAATGAATCCCTTGGGGTGGCGTCCAGGGCTGAGTAATCCGCTGATGAAAGGCTCACTATGACTCAAACTCCCAATACAAATTCATAACAATGGAATTGGACGGCGACAGAGAGTCATGGGAATCCGCGCGAAAACTGCGGAAAAAGAGATAAGAGAAGAATTCCCAAAACATCTGTGAGGAAGACAAATATATTAACTTACCTTGGCATAATTTACCATTATTTAGCAAGGAATAACCTGGACGACATTCACAATGAAAGCTCCCTGGTTCGTTCACACATAAATGTTGGCATCCGCCATTGCCAATCATA
Organism: Octopus sinensis; assembly: GCF_006345805.1. Lineage (NCBI taxonomy): Eukaryota > Metazoa > Mollusca > Cephalopoda > Octopoda > Octopodidae > Octopus > Octopus sinensis. The sequence continues at coordinate 84,188,315 of NC_043001.1, read as the reverse complement.
CATTCGTTGTCATCTACAATTAATGACGTTCAAAACAACTCATTAAACAACAAATTTTATTAAGTAAACATTTCAAAATACATGCACACACACACACACACACACACACACACACACGCATACATACATGCATAAATACATACATACATACATACATACATACATACATACATACATACATACATACATATATAACGGGAAGGTTTACGAAAATAAACAAAAGACGAAGGCAGGTGGAGTACAAACAAACAATGTATTAGCATGGCGCTCAGGAATAGAAATAAAACAAGTCTTTTACGTTTCGAGCCTACGCTCTTTGACAGAAAGATACACAGAAAAAAACAAGGAGAGAAAAAAATTGCGTGTAGGGGCTAACGATCCAACACACACATACATACATACATACATACATACATACATACATACATACATACATACATACATACATATATATACATACATGCATACATATATATACATGATTTCATACACTCACACATATATACGAAGGGGCACTGAAAAGTTTCTGGTTTTAAGAGTATCGCGAAAAGCCTGGATGGAGGCCCAACCTTCCGAGTTCTTTTACAGGGCTTAGAAAAACTGAAGGACCACTGCAATAAGTGTGTGAATCTGAGAAGGGAATATGTTGAATAAAATTATAAGTAACTAATCTTCCTCTATTTTCTTTTACCCAAAGATGGGAACTTTTCAGCACCCCTTCGTATATGCGAGTGTGTTCTCATAAGTTAAAATAAAATGTAATGAACAAGATAAAAATAAAATAGGGGTATACTGCTAAAATTTTAGTAAAAAACTTTATAAGTAATTATTTTATTTTAGTGTTTGATTTTACTGCATGTATCTTCTGGTCATATTTGTTTATTTTTTAGTACGTTTGAAAGCACGTTCCAACTAAGGCCAAACTAGTATCTGAAAAAGTGTGGAAGTTTACTAAATACATCTCAGGCTACTTCCTTATAGAGAGAAAACCTTGCTAAATTTGGTAGAGTTTAATATTTACTTGCTATGAATCGTCCAGATGAATAATTTGTTCATTTTGTTACTGCACAAAATTAAATCTACTACATATGTGGGAAATTCTGTCTGTGGATGTATTTGTGGAGTTGGTAGCTAACTCCTCCTACATAGTTTTATTGATTTTGATGAAACTTGACACCTAAGTAGAATTCATGTCTGAAAACATCATAGCATACTCAGATTGTTGGAAAAATTGATAATAGGGCCCCTGGAAGGGATCCTTATATATATCTAATATATTTTCTTTTAACATCCAAAGGAGATAACACATTTGCCCCTCAAAGGGATCCTTCTATATAGCCAAGGGAAATAGCCCATTCATTTTCCTAAATTATTTGGTATAAATTAGATTGAGTATGCTTATTTCTTAGTATTTGAACTGTGAGAGTTATTTTCGCAATTTATCCAGTATAACCCTTCAACAAGTAAATAGTATTTTCTTAAACAATAGATCCACTTATTTTGCTTAGTGATTATTCACGAATATACCAACACTAGCGCTGCTGAGAGTCATATTCTCTGAGAACGCACAAAAGCCCTTTTCAGAGTGATTTACTTTGAACTGTTATTATCTCATACCTGATTAGCCTGTTATTATGTAACATGCTTCACGATGTTAGTATACATACCTTATTAGTATTTCCTCCTAAGTTCTATATTCTCTGGGAATGCATTAAAGCCCTTCTGGGGGGTAATTTATTTGAAATCTTACTATCGGGTAACTAATTTCATTTTATTACATAACAGACTTCACAATTTGGGTATTCATAACTTATTGGTAATTCCTAAGTACAAGATCCTGTGTAAGGCAGTTCGGATTTCTCTGTAAATGCACAAAAATCCATTTTAAGAGCTACATACTTTACTTGTTACTGGATTAGCGAAACAATTATGGGAACGGAACCGAGGGATAAGCCCTGCTTTCCCGGGAATTACCGGCTACGTCAGCTAGTTTATACATACATATGTATATATATATTTAATGATCGTGGCACATTTTAGCGACGCTGATGTAACTGGAAACAGACGACAAAACAGCTGCCAACAAATACAATACACATTTCCACACCTCTTTTAACTTATTACATATAATATATATATATATATATATATATATATTATATATATATATATCAATCTTGGCATTTTGTTGATGTTAAATTATTGCATCTGGATTTCCAAAGAACTCCTAAATTTTAATTAATGGCCTTTTTGTATACATTTTAAGTACTTTCATCACCATCCATGATATTATCTAGCATGTTCAACTGTAATTTGGCGATATATATATATATATATATATATATATATATATATATATATATATCGCCAATATCATGGATGGTGATGAATGTACTTAAAATGTATACAAAACGGCCATTAATTAAAATTTCGGAGTTATTTGGAAATCCAGATGCAATAATTTAACAATTTATTACATCAACAAAATGCCAAGATTAATAAAGCGAATGTGGAACACAAGCACTAGCGAAACCGAATATCGGCTGGACTAATAGAAGTCAGATGCTCAAACATCGTTTTATGTGAGCACATGCGAACGAGTGTGCGTGCGAGTGTACAAGTGTGAGTGTTTGTGTATATATGAGTGCGTGTGAGTGTGAGTGTTTTTGTACGCTTTTTATAGTTTAAATTTGGTCTGCTGATTCAAAGTAAAAATAAAAAATTATACTTGTATTAAATTCTATGTTCCTTATTTGTGTTACTAAACCTATATATATGTGCCTGTGTGTGTGTATGTGTGCGTGTGTTTGTATATATATATATGCATATTCATATATATATATATGCATATGTGGAGGCGCAATGGCCCAGTTGTTAGGGCAGCGGACTTGCGGTAGTAGGATCGCAGTTTCGATTCCCAGACCAGGCGTTGTGAGTGTTTATTGAGCGAAAACACCTAAAGCTCCACAAGACTCCGGCAGGGGATGGTGATGATCCCTGCTGTACTCTTTCACCACAACTTTCTCTCACTCTTACTTCTGTTGGCCTGCTCGCTTAGCCAGCGGGGTGGCGTCATTGAAGGCTAAAACAACGCGAAGCGCATTGTGACCAGCGATGTGTAGCAACATCTGATGGCCTGGTCGGTCACGTGTCACGTGATATACATGCATATACAAATAAAGAGAGAGACAGGGAGAGACAGAGAGAAACAGAGAGATGTAGTTATATATATTTTATTTCTTTACGCATGCTTACGTATATATATAAATGACTATACAAATATCAAGTCATTAGGAATGAAATGTCCGATTTTGAACTGAAAGTTTATTTTACTTTATCTCAACAAAAAACAATGCTGTTAATTAAAGTATGCACTTAAATTATGAACACAATTTTGTCATTTCATCGATAGCCTATTTATTCCAGCAGAGAAGAATACTGGAGAGCAAGAGGTGATGAAATCATGAAAGGCTGTTTTTGCATCTTCTTCAGATTTGAAGTTTTTTCTATCAAAATGTTGTCAAATGCCTGGAAAACGTGATAGTCTGTTGGTGCAAAATCTGGTGAATATGGTGGATGACAGAGTACTTTCAAGTTCAGTTCTTGTAATTTGAGTAGCGTTCTTTGTGCAACATCTTGTCTTGCAAGAGAATTGGCCTTTCTCTATTGACCAATCTCGGTTGTTTAATTGCAAGTTCATTCATCATTTCATCCAGCTGGCTGGTGTATGCATCCGCAGTAATTCACTTTACAGGTTTCATGAAGCTGTAGGGAATGACACCGGTGCTAGATCACCAAGCAGACACCATTAGCTTTTTTGGTGAATATTCTTTTTTGGATTTTGCTTTTTACTCTTCGTTTCTAGCCAACCACCGTGCAAAACGCTTGCTATTGTTGAAAATAATTCATTTTTTATCACCCGTAACAATACGATGCAAAAATGGTTCGCTTTTATGCCGTGACAGCGAGTTTTAAGACGACGTGTCATTTGATGCTCGTTCAGTTCATGTGGTACCCACCTGTCCAGCTTCTTTACCTTGCCGATTTGTTGCAGATGAACCAATACAGCTGAAATCGAAATATCAACCTTGCTGGTAACTCACGCATAGTTTGAGATGTATCGGCTTCCACTGCAGTTTCCAGCTCATCATTATCCACCTTGGTCTCAGGTCTACCAATTGATTTTCAAGAGTAACAGGAACTTCTCAAACCATCGATGTACAGTGTGCTCATTCGCCACATCTTCACCAAACACCACATTGATATTTTGAGGTGTCTGGGATGCATTGGTTCCACGACGGAACAGCATGAATTTTTAATCTCTCCTCAAATTCACAAAAATTGATTTACAAGAGAAAACTCATAATATAATCAGATACCATGAATTGCATTTCGAAAAGTGATGTAAATTTTTATGTTGTAAAACAAAGAATTGCCAAGATAACACATTAGAGGTGACGACTGTTAAACTTCGTACAAAAGAAACTCAGACATTTCATTCTTAATTACCTGATATATATATACAAATAAATATACAAATATATATACATATATATATATATCAAGTTAATCCAAACAAGAAAGCACAAAAAAACACAACAACGCGAGGACGTGGAACAAATATAGTATTATTGGACGCTCAAGAAAGAACGAAAGAAGGAGGGTTTAACGTTTCGAGCGGAGCTCTTCGTCGGAAACATAGAAGGAAAGATCCAGAGAAGGGAAGACAGAGGGAAAAAATCGCTAACGGAACACACGAGGTCACATTTAACAAAAATCACTTACCTTGACAGGTGAGCTTATCATGCTGAAGGAAATAACCTCTCTTACACTGGCAATGGTAAGATCCTTCAAAGTTTATACATATATCACTGCACATTCCATTGCTAAGTCTGCACTCATCCAGATCTAAAACAGATGTTGATATGTATATATATATATATATATAATATATATATATATATATATATTTAAATAATGAGGGAGATAAATTGAATATTAATTTAATTAATATCAATTTAAAACCAGTAGCTTAGCATATAAAAAATCTGAAAAATCAGAAAAAATTTCAGTACATGTGTATATTTAGGGCTAAAAAAAATCACTAGGTGGATACCCATATGCTGGAAGAAGATCACATACGATCTAACTACAAAGAAAGAATGTTCTCCAGAGAAAATTCAGCGAACATCAGAACATAGGCGGGCAAGACAGATGAAAATTACATAAAAATCAAGAATTAATCGTATACCGATTTCGTCTATTACCGAATAAATTACTTACGTAATCCTTCGTCCGTAGATTCATCAGTACGATCGTTCCACATTCAATATAATTTGGTGTTTAGTTTTGCAAATTATATTGAATGTGGAACGATCGTACTGATGAATCTACGGACGAAGGATTACGTAAGTAATTTATTCGGTAATAGACGAAATCGGTATACGATTAATTCTTGATTTTTATGTAATTTTCATCTGTCTTGCCCGCCTATGTTCTGATGTTCGCTGAATTTTCTCTGGAGAACATTCTTTCTTTGTAGTTAGATCGTATGTGATCTTCTTCTAGCATATGGCTATCCACTTAGTGGTTTTTAGCCCTAAATATACACATGTATATATATATATATATATATATATATATATAGAGAGAGAGAGAGAGAGAGAGAGAGAGAGATGCATGCATGTATGTATATATATTTATATACCAGTATTTATATAGAGAGAGATATACATATGTATACATATGTATGTATATATATATATGTGTGTGTGTGTGTGTGTGTGTGTGTGATGTATTTGTGTGTGTGTGTGCATGTATATATGTATGTATGTATATATATATGTGTATATACATATGTATATATATTTACATGTATATGTATGTAAATACGTACACACACACACGCATATATATATAAAAGTGCTCTCAAATTTCACCCGAAGTCGTGCAAGTACACAGCTTTTCTTGTATTCTTGCATAATATTAATACAATAATATATAGATATATACTAGCCAGACCCGTGAAAAATTCCGTGATAGTTATAAAATAAGTACAAATAATATACTTTATCAGTCTTACTAGTTATACATATTCCCTGGTTAAAAATAATGAAATGTTCTTTTGTATTCTACAATGTTCGATAAGCTTGCTTTCTGACCAAGTGTTAGTAGGATATATATCGTTTTATTTTAAAATATGCTCTTAATGCGAAAGCCGTGTTGAATGAAAACAGCGAAACAAATAATGACATTATCAAGCGATATAAATTAAAGTTTCCCGTTCTTCCTCGTCGACCGGAAGTACAAAAAATCAAAAGTGTTTGATATAGATATTTGAATTTTTTTTTTGGGGGGGGGGTCTTCTTGTTAACCCCAGTTTGTGATCAAATATGCAGCAGCCATGATCATCCGGTCTTTTTGTATACTAATGACTACATTGTCTGAGCCAATGGACCCCAGACTGGGTAGTAATGTTCCCTTGGGGGCGGTTGAAAGATCCATTGGGTGGGGAGGGGGGAGGGCTTGAAGAAAAGTGAGGCTATAATGGGATGGCCAAGGGTTAATTAGGTCAAGTTTTATTTGTGAAATACAGTTTGTTTTGTATTTACTACAGAAAGTGGTCTACGTTTATGGTGGTGAATGGGTGGGTGAATGGGTGCTTGCAATGTGATCTGGGCATCAAGGGGGCGGCAGCATGAAAAAGTTTGGGAATCTATGGTCTAAACTCACCTGAATATTATTACTAGTAGTCCACCAACTAATGGTCTCCTTTTGTCGATCGTTAGCTAGTTGTGTTTGATAATCTTGTTTAATAGTTTGTCTTATGTTCTAACATGCTCAACTATATCGTAGGTTTGGGTGGTTAGCTCCCGGAAAATAAAGAAAATGTACATTGAAAGTACGAAGGACTTACCTAGACAAGTCTTGCCGTCTCTCTGCAAAACGTAGCCCGATCTACACAAACAGTAGCTTGTTCCATTTTCGTACACGCAATTGTGGTCACAACCCCCATTTCCGGACGCACAAGTATTCTTCCCTGGCGAAATTAAAAATCCAAACAGCTTATGTAATCTTTATATACATGGATACATACATAGATACATACATACATACATACATACATACATACATACATACATACATACATACATACATACATACATACATACATACATACATACATACATACATACATACATACATACGTTCATTAAATTTGCCATGTAGGCAGCACATAGATAACGTAGCTCTGCAGGCTGGACACAGACATTGATGAAGCGAATGATTATGATACAAAAATGATTAGGATGAGAGATGACAGAAAGCGCCCGGCGACCCTCTACTTCTCTGTAACATTGTTCTTTAAAAACACACATACAGAGGTATTAACCCTCTTACAATTTAAAATACAATATATTTGGACTATAAAGTCCATACAAATATAAAACACAATTTATGCACATATACATACAAACAAAAATACCCTGTTGTTGATGCTGAAATTCCGATGAAGGGAGTTTCGATCTAGGTTAGAAACCGGCTCTTCCTCTATTGGCTAGACATCTTGAAATAAAACTTAACAATGACATGCATACATACATACATGCATATATGTAGCTGTGTGGTAAGAAGCTTGACTCCCAACCACATGGTTCCTGGTTCAGTCCCACTGCGTGACACGTTGGGCAAGTGTCTTCTACTATAGGTGACCAAAGCCTTGTGAGTGGATTTGGTAGATGGAAACTAAAAAATGCCCCCCGTATGTATATATGTATACATCTATGTGTGTGTGTGTCTCTTTGTGTCCATGTTTCTCCCCTTGTCACCGCTTGACAACCGGTGTTGGGGTGTTTACGTCCTGGTAACGTAGCAGTTCAACAAAAGAGACCGATAGAATAAGTACTAGGCTTTAAAAACAATAAGCTCTGGGGTCGATTTGTCTGACTAAAATCCTTCAAGGCGGTGCTCCAGTATGGCTGCAGTCAAATGACAATTATAATAATAAAAGGCTATAAGATTATGTATATGTGTGTGTGTGTGTGTGGTGTGTGTGTGTGTATGTATGTATGTATGTATGTATGTATGTATGTTGTGTCTGGGTAGAGTCATTTTCTTTTTGTGCCTTATAATTTAACACACACACCGGTTAAAATTTCTTATTTTTATTTTCCTAAAATAGTCTTGAACATGCTTCAACACACGAACTCACATAAAGAATCTTGCAAACCAAATCCAAAAATGAAATATATATATATGCATTTGCTAAAATTTGCCCTGTTTATAATTATACCATATGTTATATACATACGTCTCTGTATATGCATACATGTACATACATATATACACGTATATGTATACAGATATATGTATTCGTGTGTATATAATATTGGCAGAAAGTTATAAAGGTGACTTAAGAAACAGAGGGTTTCATGCATGCCAGTTATCAAACTAAATTTGGTAACGACCAGCAGTGAATACATACGAGCTCATGATCTGATTGACAGCACATTTTATTGTTCACCGTGACGTTTAATTTCTCCCATTTGATTAATAACGAATGATATCTTACTTTTGCACGTTCGAGAATCTGGAAGGAGAATATAACCCAGTTCGCATCCGCAGACGTAAGAACCAATTGTGTTGATGCATAACTGGTCACATCTATCTAAATGCTTTTCACATTCGTTTTCGTCTGAAATATATAAAGAAAAGTCAAAGAACGATATAGATAGATAGATAAATAGACAGACAGACAGACAGACAGACAGACAGACAGACAGACAGACAGAAAGACAGACAGACAGACAGACAGACAGACAGACAGACAGACAGACAGATCGATAGATAGATAGATAGATAGATAGATAGATAGATAGATAGATAGATAGATAGATAGATAGATAGATAGAGGACAAATTACAAAGTAGAGCTTTTCTTTGGGGGAGAAAAAAAAGTGGGGTAGGTTTTCGATGAAAAGGCATCCTAAAGAACAGAAAAAAAGGAGACGATCAATAGGGATCGTGTATCACAGAGATGTCATGATGTAAAGTGTAAGGGGGGAAACAGATAAGGTTTATCCGTGGAAAGAAAAGCCTACGGAAAAGACCACGGTAACCTCGGTCAATAATGTCACATGTTAACACATTCATTTGCAAGTAACACTGTTTTAAATTTTTCCGGGTTCATAGAGTCATGCTCAAGGTGGCTTCGTCATTCATACGTGCCATCCTTGCTACATTCACCCATCTTTTTTTTAAGCATTCGCTAGACAAAACTTGCCCCTCTACTATAGACAGATAGATAGATAGATAGATAGATAGATAGATAGATAGATAGATAGATAGATAGATAGATAGATAGATAGATAGATAGATAGATAGATAGATAGATAGATAGATAGATAGATAGATACATAGATAGATAGATAGATAAATAGATAGATAGAATTAAAAGTGTTTTTCATGACATGTCTTGATAATTTGAATGCGCTTAAAACTGAGGCTCTATTCTTTCCAACGCTGCTTTGAACACTGCATTATTTGTACTTTATGAAATTATTCTTTTGTCGCTAGCCAAAAGACGCTAACAGCAAAGTTTTAAATCATGCAAGAGTACCTGCTACTGCAATACATCAAATTCTCCTACTTTGTTCAACAGTCAAGGAAGAAAAATACCCCAGGCAAACAAGAACGCCTACATATGCTTCAGCTCACTATGATTCACTGCTTGTGTGAGCTACGATGTTCCAAAATATGATCAGTATAGCAGGAAGCTTTCAAGATTATCAAATTCACACACACACTCACACACACACATACTCACACACACACACACACGTGTGTGTGTGTGTGTGTGTATACATATAATCTTTCTACTATACGGAAAAAAGCCTGAAATTTTGGAAGAGAATGGTAGTCAATTACATCTACCCTAGAGCATAACTGATACTTATTTCATTGACCCGAAAGGATGAAAAGCAAAGTGACCTAGACGGAATTCGAACGCAGAATGAAAAGATGTACGAAATACCGCTAAACATTTTGCCCGGTGCGGCAATCATTCTGCAACTCGCCTTATACATACATACATACATACATACATACATACATACATACATACATACATACATACATACATGCATACATACATACATACATGCATACATACATACATACATACAAACAAACAAATACATACATACAAACATGCATACATATATACATACATGCATACACACATACTGGGACAAATCCAGTTGTCTCGACACAAAATATTGTTTATTAAGTGTCATTCAATCAGTGGACACGATTCTATCATGCACTACCTGCCTGTTAAGAAACTCAGATAGTTTGTTATTTGATATATATATAGAGAGAGAGAGAGAGAGAGAGAGAGAAAGAGAGAGAGAGAGAGGGAGAGAGAGAGAGAGTGAGAAGAAGAGATATTTAGAGAATGCGGCACAGCGATCAGGAAAGAAACTTTAAAAAAAAAAACGAGAAAGCGAATGACAGCGTCTGAAATATCGGAGATTGAACTCAAAATTAATTGTAATAAAATTCTCCTTACCTGTACATGTCCTCTGGTCATATTTAAGGACAAACCCGGCATAACATGTACATGTGTAAGATCCTTCTTTGTTCACACATGTATGGCTGCAGTTACCGTTATTTGATGTACATTCATTCTCATCTGAAACAACCAAAAATACATATTTATACACACACACACACACACACACACATATATATATATATATATATATATATATATATATATATACATATACATACGGATATATATAAAGGTGTGTGAGAAAGAGAGAGAAAGAGCTATATATCTTACCTTCACATGAGTACTTATCTGCTTTTAGGACGTAGCCGTGGTTGCATGAACACTTGTAAGAACCCAGTGTATTGATGCAGTTGTGACTGCACGGGATATCTTCATCTTGGCATTCGTTGTTATCTGAAATACAATATTCAAGTTAAAATTTATGTCCTACTCAAGAAACTCGTGGAAACCAATAAACCAACAAGCACTTAACCCGATTTAATATTCGCAAAATCCAGAAATATTTTCACGTACACTCACCTCTGAACTCCTGAGTATACTTATCCTACACTGGATATTCGCGAAAACCTGGAGTGCCTTCTATCACTAAGTATTGAATAGGATTGTTTAAAGAGATTGAATGACCGTGAAATTCATAGTGCTTACCCACACAGCTACGCTCATCGTCAGTCAAAGAGAATCCTTCACGACAGGAACAGACGACACCGCCCATTGTGTTATGACAGATGTGATCACACCCTCCGTTGCTGATTAAACACTCGTTGGTATCTAGAAAGAGAAAAGGTTTCATTCTATAATGACTCTAAAGTTTCGTTGTCAATAGAATTATTGCAAGTATCACATTCTACACGCACATTGAGGTCTTGATTTTGATTATGTTTGATGGTTATTTTTCGTATTATTTTCTTAGAAAAATATTCAATTTTATGACACACGCATACACACATTCACATAGACATATATATACATTCACATAGGCATATATATATAACTCAAATAAATCCCAACTTCGTCTGATTTTCACGTTTTATTTACAATCTTATAGTAATACAAGATAATATAATATAATGAAATGATAGAATATTAAATGTCCATTCTGATTGAACTAGTACTTTCATGCATTAAACTATGCAATTTTCAGGTTCATGTAGTAGTGCTGTCAGTTATGCTTTACAATTTACAACTGTGACGAGATGGCTAAACTGTGTGCCTTAAATATATTTGTATAGGCTCCAAAATGTTAATTTATACAAACTGTATTCTGACCAATCAGTGTACAATTTTACTAAATTACTTAAGTTGATTGGTGTTTGGCTTAGGCGTCACGGTTTGCGTGAGGAATACCGAATGTCTTCATGCACTACCTGCCTGTTAAGAAACTCAGACTCTCCCATGTCCCTGGTGATGGACCTGATTGTGCATCTATGTTCCATATGGATTCGAACACTGAGTTGCCGATTTTAAATCAAAAGATTCAGTAAACTTTCGGCTACCAAATTATACATGTGTTTTTTCACAATAACTCTTTTTACTACGAAAATAACCTCGAAAACGAGGTTGGGTCGCACAGTGTTGATGTGTTTAGCTAAGGGAGGCAATTCTGCCAGAACAATTTTAGAGCGGGTATGGGCATGTCTTAGGGCAGGCATGGGCAACCTTTTTCCATGCGCGGGTCGGATTAAGTTTTCTCACCAAAGTCGCAAGCCAGAGCTCTAATTATAGACTTACAAAATATGTATACAAGTGCTTATACAAGTATTTGCATTATAATATAAAAAGGATATTATAACAAGGGTAAGAACAAAACAATTTATTAATATAAAACAAATGTAGTTGAATCAGTAAGATAATTTATTCATTCTCATAGGGAGAAAATAGCCATGAAACATTATTCTAATGGGATATTTGGGGTTGATGTTTCTTCACCAACATCTCGATGTTTGAAGAAATGCTAAAGGTGGCTACTCTCAAGTTATTTTCAAGATGATTATCAGTTATTCTTGATCTTGCTTTGGATTTAGTAGATTTCATTTTTGAGAATAGCTGCTCACATTTATACGTGCTCCCAAAGAGTGACAGTTTCTTTCTAGCAAAATCCACAATCAAGGGGAAATTTTCTCTAGGTATGTTTTTATAAAACTATATTAGTGAATGATCTCTCATTTCCCGTTTTAAATCTTTATTCCCTTGGAGTTCAATTAATTCCGTCTGTAATTCCTCGGGAGCCTGGTTAATGTTGATATCAAAAGGTGAAGAAAATATACGTAGATTTGTTTCTTGTGTTCTGAAATATAGAAATCTATTATTGAATTTTTCGTTGATCAGTTTTACCTCATCTGCATAAGAAGTACAATTGATTTTGCCACGAATTACCAATGTTGGGAATTGGAATACATTACATTTTCTGAGCTGTCGTTCCCACAGTTGCATTTTGTTTAGAAATGTTTTGATATAATTGTACGACTGATGAATGAATTGGCCTTCTCCTTACAATTTCAAATTAAGGTCATTAAGGTATGAAATAAAGTCAACGCGTAAAGCAAGATCACATATCCAGCCATCATCACTCAATTCAGGGATAGACTTTGCTTTCATTTCCATGAATGTAAAACTTCCACTCCTCGGATCATAGAATCGTTTCAACATTTTTCCTTTGCTCAACCATCGCACCTCACAATAGTAAACCAAACTTCCATACTCTGCCTCGATATCCTCAAGAAATTCTTTAAACTGGCGTTGGTTCAAAGTTCGAGATTTTATAAAATTTATACTCGAAACAACCTTGGACATGACATGTTCGTATTTGAGTGACTCGGCGCACAAATTCTCCTGGTGAATTATGCTATGAAAAATGAATAAATCTTTTGTGTCTATATTCACAGAAGCCAATTCCGATTTGATTTTAGAAACTAAGCCTTCTTTACTACCAACCATAGCAGGAGCACCATCTGTTGCTAAACTATGAAGTTTTTTGAAATGTCGATTAAATCTGGCCATTAACATTTTCAATTCTTGAAAAATATCCTCCCCAGTGGTGTTGTCTGTCATTCCTCGAAGACCAAGCATTTCTTCTGTGATATTTAAATCTTCATCAATTCCACGTACAAAAGCCGCAAGTTGGGCTGTATTTGACACGTCAGTGCTCTCATCAATAGCTAAGGAAAAATGTTTAAAATGCGAAGAAAGTCTTTTCAAGCCTAATTCTACATTAGTTGTAAGTTCCTCAATCCGTCTTGTTACAGTTCTACGAGACAAACTAATATTATCAATTTCCTTTTTTTTTTTTTTTTATCTGAACAAAACATTTCAGCTACTGCTTATAGGCATTCTTTTACAAATTCTCCATCGGAATAATTTTTCGAATGTTTTGAAATTTTCTCGCTAATGATACAACTAGCACGAATAATATTTTCGGTATCTTCACGTCTCTTGGCAAAAATTATCTGCCGCTCTTTCAAATATTTTATTAAATTTTCAACTTTTTGTTTCCTACGTTGACCTTGAAAACTTTCGTAATGAGATGAGTGTTTGGATTCTTTTCACACTATATTCTTTAATGACAGAAACTGATTCTGAGCCGAGTAAACACACTGGTTTGTCTTTGATTCTTTGATTTGTATGAAAACATAATCATAGGCTTAGGAGTGGCTGTGTGGTAACTAGCTTGTTTACCAAGCACATGGTTCCGGCTTCAGTCCCACTGCGTGGCATTTTGGGCAAGTATCTTCTACTATAGCCTCTGGTCGACCAAAGCCTTGTGAGTGGATTTGGTAGATGGAAACTGAAAGAAGCCCCTCGTATATATATATATATATATATATATGTGTGTGTGTGTGTGTGTGTGCGCGTTTGTGTGTCTGTGTTTGTCCCCCCGACATCGCTTGACAACCGATGTTGGTGTGTTTACGTCACCGTAACTAGGCGGTTCGGCAAAGAGACCGATAGAATAAGTACTAGGCTTACAAAGAATAAGTCCTGGGGTCGATTTGCTCGACTAAAGGCGGTGCTCCAGCATGGCCACAGTCAAATGACTGAAACAAGTAAAAGAGTAAAGAGAGAGAGTATTGCTCCATTTTTCTTGGAACACTCGGAATTCGTTATTCACTTTCCCCTTTCTTGATGACGACATTTTAGGGTTGGATAATTCGAGGAAAAAATTTAGGTAGTGGTGATAAATAACGGATCATATGTTAGAGTGTGAAATTTAAACTTTGGCTAAGATCGCCTAAACTTTATATAAGGAAAATGCATACCAGAAGAATAAGAATGAAGTGGTATGTTGTGTATGGCTAATATTTTCGATAGTCAGTTGTTTACATAAATGCATTTGAGTTGAGTTATTTCTGGCCTTTGCACATTAGCAAATTAATAGGCTTGGAATGTCTTGAGTTAGTAGCTTGGTAGTTCACTAAACTGGTTCTTGGTTTTGAGAGAATGTGAGTGAGTGCGCGAATGACATGTTATCATTCGCTAGTGTCGAGAAGAGATAAACTTACGGATTGAAAGTTAGTTACTTACTGACTAGTAGGGCTTACAATTAGTTTCATTTTATTACTGATGTTTCCTGTCTCTTTTTTCGGGGAAACATGAGTTTTACTTTCGCTAATTTGATTCGGCGAATTAGTCCTTTCACCATTCCTTGAATTTTTGCTAAAGTGCTTTCCACGAAAGCTTGTTTCGTTTTTGCCTCTACGAGTCGGCCAGACTATAAAATTAACTACTTCACTACCATACTGCTACAGGTCTCCGCGGGCCAGAAAAAGGCTTCATGGGCCAGATCTGGCCCGCGGGCCGTAGGTTGCTCGTGCCTGTCTTAGAGCATAAGGAAAAACTGCTTAGAATACATGGAATTTTACCAGGGAATGAAACTTGGAAGATATGCAGTCAACTTTATTAGTGTTGCTTAGATGATAATTTTTTTAATGTGAAGTATGTTTGTCTGTGTTTCGTTTAGCCCAGAGTTGCCTCTGATGTAGCAGACCCATCACATACGTTTTTCTTTCTTTTCTTCCTGAAATTTTGCAAATCTGTATCTTTGTTTTGAGGAAAGAGTGTTTTAAGAGAGATTTAGCTGCTATTTGTAGTAGCTCAAGTTACCACAGAGACACTTGTGTGTGTGTGTGTGTGTGTGTGTGTGTGCGTGCGTGTGCGTGTGTGTGTGTGTGTGTGTGTGTGTGTGTGTGTGTGTGTGCGTGCGTGTGTGTGTATGTATGTGTGTGTGTGTGAGTGTGTTGTGAAAAAAATGCTGTTTCTCAGAATATTTTGGACAATAATTTTCTAAGAAATCTAGACATCTTTCTTACTACTAACCATTCAACTTCAAATTGCAAGTGTTAATTGTTGGCATTCAACAAGAGTAAGATGTATCAGGTCATCCCATAAGTTCTGTCCGATTTTATCTTTTTTAAAATTGAATGAAATTTAATAGTATTTTAGAATGTCTAATGGAATTAAAAATTATTTTTAGGCATTCGTGTACATTTAAACTAATTAAATATTATTTTACAGAATAATAGAAATAAAATTTCTTTGATTGAAACTCTTTCTAACACGGAAGTATCCAAAGATCCTTTGAAGCACATAATACTTTATGAGTACAAGAAAGGAAACTTTGCAGCCGAAGCGACTCGAAACATGCACTCAGTTTATGGGAAAGAATGCTTGAATGAAGGAATTTGCAGAAGATGGTTTGCAAAATTCAAAAGTGGAGTTTTCAGCCTTGAAGATGAAGATCGAACAGGACATCCAATTGAGTTTGATAAGCTCCTTGGGGCATTACTTGAAGAAAATCTTGCATTATCAGTTGAAAAATTAGCAATAAAGTTTAGTTCAAACCATAAAACTGTTCATCATCATCTTCAACAACTTGGAAAGGTTCCTAAACTTGGAAAATGGGTGCAACCGCAAATCCCGAGTTGACATCTGCTCTTCTCTCCATTCTCGTGAACTCATTTCACTCTTTTTGGATAGACTTGTGACTGGTGATGAAAAATGGATCTTCTGTCGAAATGTTAAACGTCGTAAACAGTGGCTTGGTAAAAGAGAAATAGCTCAATCACAACCAAGAAGAGATCTTCATGGGAAAAAGGTTCTTCTCTCAATCTGGTGGAATTGCAAAGGAGTAATTCACTTGGAATTGTTACTACCTAATGCAATAATCAATGCTCAAGTCTACTGTCAACAATTAGAGCGTTTGAACCAAGCTTTAAAGAAAAAAAGACCCGCTTTAGTGAATCGAAAAGGAGTGATGTTTCATTAGGACTATGCGCGACCCCATACAGCAAAGATCATATCACAGAAGATCGAAGAGCATGGTTGGGAAAAAATTCCACATCCACCTTATTCTCCCGACCTTGCTCCTTCAGACTATCATTTGTTTCATAGTTTACAGAATCATTTCGAGGACATAACTTTCGCAAACCAGAAGGAGGTGGAAACTGACATTTCAGAGTTCGTCGCTTTGAAACCAAAAGAGTTTTACATTGATGGGATTAAAAAGCTTGTAAATAGATGGAAGGAAGTCACAGATGATCAGGGAAAGTACATTGATGATTAAATTTCAATTAAATATAACATTTGATCACTTGTTTTCTTTATTCAAAATTCGGACAGAACTTATGGGATGATCTGATACGTATAGTGTTATCGTACAGAGTGGAAGTTCAATACGAAGTTCTGAACTCATTATCTTGTGGTTCGTAGTCCATTACCTTAAATTTGAAGCCATTAAGTCTTTAAACATTATTTTACTGGGTTTAGTCTTTCGACTGTCGCCATGATGAAGTATTATCTTCAAAACTTTAATTGATCATACTGACCTCAGTACATATTTCAATCTGGCATTTATTCTATATATTTCTGCTAGATGAACTTTGAGACATAGTGGGACACAATACTCTATTTAACAACAAATGTAAATACACCCACACACATATTAGGTGTAAGAGTGACTGCGTGGTTAAGAAGTTTGCTTCCCAACCACGTTCAGTCCTTCTGCGTGGTACCGTGGGCAAGTGTTTTCTACAATAACCCTAGACCAACCACAGAGTTTTGACTGAATTTGGTTGACGGAAGCTGCAGCGATGTTCATCAGAAAATGACCGAAAAACATGCTTATAAAGAAGAGTTGTTTGTTTCATACTCCTCGTGTGCCGATTCTGCCCATAACAAAGGAACAAATAATACAATGTGGTTGTATGTCATAACACCCGGGCAACGCTGGGGCGCATCGCTAGTATATGCTTTTGTGTGTGTTTGAGTGTATCAATTTATTTATATATTATTCCACGTGACAAAAGTACACTACAATTCAAACCATAACTCACCTGAACATGTTTTCTTGTCTTCCTGGAGATAGAACCCGGGCCGACACGAGCATTTATAGGAGCCCAATACATTGAAGCAGTTGTGAGAGCATCCTCCATTCTTAAAGGCACATTCATTAACATCTGTAATTAAGATCAGTGAAGATTGTTTTCAGCCAAACAAAACTAAAGCAATCAAAATTCTGTGTAATATGAATTCATTTAGAGCAGGAACTTCAGTAACTGTTTATAGTATATTTTTATAATGTGATGCACTTAAAGCTAAGTAGTCATCAAGATAATACCTTCACATACATAGGCGCAGAAGCGGATGTGTGGTAAATAGCTTGCTTACCAACCACATTGTTCCGGGTTCAGTCCCACTGCGTAGCACCATGGGCAAATATCTTCTACTATAGCTTCGGGCCGATCAAAGCCTGTTGAGTGGATTTGACGGAAACTGAAAGAAGCACATCGTATGTGTGTGTGTATGTATGTATGTATGTATGTATGTATGTATGTATGTATGTATGTATGTATGTATGTAAGTGTGCGTATATGTTTGTGAGTGTGTTTGTCCGCCTAACATCGCTTGACAACCGATGCTGGTGTGTTTACGGCGCCGTACCTTAGCGCTTCGGCAAAAGAGACCGATAGAATGAGTACGAGGCTTACAAAACATAAGTCCTAGGGTCGGTTTGCTCGACTAAAGGTTGTGTTCCAGAATGGCCGTAGTCAAATCACTTGTTATGATCAAACCTTCACAAGTATCTTTTCATCTTTTGTCTATTACTTATTTCAGGCATTAGACTGCAGCCATGCTGGGGCACCGCCTTGAGAAAATTTAGTCGAATGAATCGACTCCAGTCCTGGTTTGTGTCTTGTGGCTACCCACTCCTAAAAAAAATGGCGAATAGGCCTGGGTATATGTATGTATGTATGTATGTATGTATGTATGTATGTATGTATGTACGTACGTATGACCATAACTTCATACTATAGTCACAAGTTATGTAGTTAAGATCATATCCTCACAAATATAGTCACAACTATTTTAGTTATGGTCATGCTTTCACACGCAGTCACAGTTTTTGTACCCACTATGATCATGCTATTATTCACATACTCACATTTTTGTAGTCACATAATAAAATCATGCAAGGTATTTAACCGGACACTTCACCGTTTGTGTTACTCCACCGACCTCCGTTTACCTGAATCATATTCATATCTAAATGGCTACCCAGACAGTGATTACTAAATCAAATCTCATTATACACACCGCTTATTATTTTGCTGGTACGTAATCATTTATTTTAACTCAAAGTGCAACAAATCGCCTTATTTCAATGTATTTAAATTATGGTGTTACCTGTGCACGATTTGCCATCCGCCATTGTTGCGTAACCTTGACGACAAGAGCAAGAATAGCTACCATCTTTGTTGGTGCACATGTGTTCACAGCCGCCATTTCTTTCACTGCATTCGTCTTTATCTATAGGAAGAAGAAGAAGAAGAAGAAGAAGAAGAAGAAGAAGAAGAAGAAGAAGAAGAAGAAGAAGAAGAAGAAGAAGAAGAAGAAGAAGAAGAAGAAGAAGAAGAAGAATTGTTTCTTTATTTCTTTATTGGCCATCAGGGGCGACATAAAATGTACAATAGATATTGGGATACAACAGAAAAATACCCAGAAAGGTGTTTGCACGCGTACACGGATTTTCAAAACAAACAATGGGGTAACGAGAAAATGTTAACAATAGCTAATTCATTATAATGGACTGCTCAGGCAAAAACCACCAAAACCGCAGTCCTCTGACTGTTATGGCAAATGCCCTCCTCCTTATCGTTTTCCATTAGTCTACAGACGAATACTCTGTGCAGGAGCATTCACTTGTCTTTGCCTCTCGCATCCATCTTACATCATATTTCCTGAAAGGCAGCACTTCTGTCTCTATCCTCATTTTCCATGTCAAGTGAAACTCGATGAAGGCTTAACAAAAGAAGATGTCTGTCTTTAGTCCTATTCAGTCTGGTCCGCCACAAAATCTCTTTCGCTAAAGCCACTTGACAGATAAACACTGCCTGTTCTCTCTGGCAAAAACGAAGGTTGCTGAATGATCTTCAGAATGGCGTTGGCCAATAGCCAGATCCATCCTGCATACGAGAGCCGGTGTTCGACATAATTCCACATGTCAGCAATACTTGGGTACTAGATAAGTGCGTGCAGACGTTTCGTCGATCTGCGCGCATCTTGGACAGCCCCAGCTTACGGCACTTCCATGCCTGTAGAGAACCAGCAGTGTCCCTGCCCACCACTCTCCCTCTCTCTCTCTCTCTCTCTCTCTCTCTCACACACACACACACATATACACACACACCGGTTATCACTGCCAGACCGGAGATGTCTGAACATTGTCCATGAACCCCTGCCCAAAAATCCAGCAGGTTTTCAGACAGGGGTTCATGGACAATTTGATTCTTGTCGACGTCCAGAATCTCTCCCGTAGACGTCACCACTAAACCGCTATAGAACACCAAAGTGGAACTTCCCCTGACCGCGTTGTCCAACTAGCGGAGTGCTGTGAGTGCCTAACCATATTTTAGGTGCTAAGTACCCTATCTCTTCGGAAAAAAATTTCTTTCACATAATGAAAGGATCCCCCAATTCTTAACCCATCTCCTTCTCTATAAGATAGAGACAGTTATTCTGAATTCCTCCGATCAACTATTGCACCCGTTTCGCGAGTTTAATAGATTATTGGCTAATATTTTAGTAAACTGAGTTATTTACCTGCGCATGTATGTCCATCTTCTGTTAAGGCGTAGCCAGTTCTACATGTACATGTGTAAGAACCTGGTATGTTGGTACACGTTTGCATACAGTTGCCATTGTTGTGAAGGCATTCGTCCGTATCTAAAGAACAGAAAGAAAAAACTGAAATATTTAAAATGTTTCTGTATGTATTGGGACTCCGTTCATGATTTTTACGTTATACAGTAAACACACGTGCATACACTACAGATATGTTCACACATACACACGCTGAAAAACATACACAAATATACTTACATTCACACAAATGCAATCAGATGCATACATTAGAAAGAATATAGAAAGATTTCCAAGTAAACACAATTTGTAAAATAAGTAAACATAATCTGAAAAATATATATGTTCACTCTACCATATTTTATTAAATATTTTACCTGCATTTGGGGTTCTCCCAGTGAACCCATCTTGACTACCCGTCTGATAAGGGTACACCAGGCACATGCATCACAACCATATGTGCGTGACATGGTGATATCATATCAACATAGACAGTGCATGACCTTGCAGGTGGGACCCAGTTAGAATTTTCTTCTGGTCGAGTAGCCCATCCCGCTCAAAAGGTCCCTGAATAAGGATTGTTTAAGGATGTTGAACGAATTACCCATGTTTCCAAAGGGGAATTATCCAAACCTCCAAGAATTCCTTTCAACACACGGCTATGATGCTTCCCCACTCCTTCTGCTCGTGATCAGAGATTCACATATCGTCAACCACTAAGGGACATGCTCAACTGGTTAAGGTCAAACAACTGACAAGCAAATCTGTGGTATTAAGCAGAATATTTGCTGTAGCCCATCTTTTATACCAAAACAAAACAATGTACGTGATAACACTTCCAATCATTTAAGATTAGAAGCCATGAGAGCCACTGCTGGTACTGCATCAGGGCATTATTATTTTTATTATTATTATTATTATTATTATTATTATTATTATTATTATTATTATTATTATTATTATTATTATTCAGTAGTTTTATTTTTATAGCGTGCTTTCACTTCACTACCGAGCGCAGCTCTGTGTGCCTAGGTATGTGCTGTGATTTGTTGTGGTGCTCTGATGGTTATTGTATGGAAGTGTTCTGCGTAGGATGTGTGCAGTGCCTAGTAGTGCAATTTTTTGTATGTTATTGTGTTTGTAAGTCCTGGTGTTTTTGTTATGCATTTGTCTGAATATTTTTTTATCATGCCTAATGCACCTACTATGATAGGAATTGTTTCTGTTTTTAGGTTCCACATTCTGGTTACCTCTATTTCCCGGTCTTTGTATTTTGAAAGTTTCTCCATTTCTTTTAGAGACACGTTGTCATCTGCCGGTATTGATACATCAATTAGAAAGCATTTTTTTTCTTCATGATCTCTGACAACTATATCTGGTCTGTTGGCCTTGATTTCTCTCTCTGTGTGTATCGGCATATCCCAGAGTATGGTTGCTTTCTCGTTTTCTGTGACCTTTTCTGGTATGTGCATATACCATCTTTTTTCTGTTGTTATTCCATAATGTTGGCATAGCTTCCAATGTATGTAGGTTCCAACTCTGTCATGTCTCTGAATATATTCCTTCTTAGCCAGGACTGGGCAGCCAGAGCTAATATGATTTATTGTTTCTTGTCCATCTCCACATATTCTGCAGTTACTTGTAATATTTCTTTTCATTACATGTTTTTGGTAATTTCTGGTGGGGAGGCTTTGGTCTTGTGCTGCAATTAAAAATCCCTCTGTCTCTGCTTTGAGTCCTGAGCTTCTCAACCATTGCTGGGATTTTTCTTTGTCTATTTCTTTTGCGTTTATTATTATTATTATTATTATTATTATTATTATTATTATTTATTATTATTATTATTATTATTGAGTCAGAGAGCAGTGCATGCCATCAAAGTGACACTGGGGTAAAATATACGAAGCCCAATATACCCATCATGACTACCCGTCTGATAAAGGTACACCAGGCAGATGCATCACAACCATATGTGCGCGACATTGTGATCTCATATCAAGATAAACAGCACATGACCTTGCAGGTGGGGCCCAGTTAGAATTTTCTTCAGGTTGAGTAGCCCATCCCGCTCAAAGGGTCCCTGAATAAGGATAATTAAGGATGTTGAAAGAACCACCCATGTTTCCAGAGGTGAATTATTCAAACCCCAAAGAATCCCTCTCAACACATGGCTATGATGCTCCCCCACTACTTCTGCTCGTGATCAGAGATGCACATATCATCAGCCACTAAGGGACATGATCAACTGGTTAAGGTCAAACAACTGACAAGCAAATCTGTGGTATTGAGCAGAATATTTGCTGTAGCCCATCTTTTATACCAAGACAAAACAATGTACATGATAACACTTCCAATTATATTATTATTATTATTACTGTACATTTCACTTCTCAGAGCTTTCAATTACACTTGCTCTGGCTAATCCTGTAAAATCGGACAACAACCTGTTATCAATGATTTCACAGGTTCTTCTTCCACGTTACTAAACATCCACGTACCAGTCATATATAAATACACGCGCACATGCTTATATAATAATCATTGTTTGCTGCATTCCAGTGTTAAACGCTCAAAAGCATACAAATACACACATGTGTGTGTATGTGTGAACTTTAATAAATATGTAAAGCTATGTATATATATTTTAATGTGTGTATATGTACACATCTGTATTATACATATTTGTGATTTTGTGTATATGTGCATTTATGTGCATATATACACACACACTTATACATACATATATGTAGACAGACCAACAGTCACACACACACACACACATACAGACAGACAGAGAGACATATATAAAAAGATATATATTAATATATGCATATATAATCATGAGTGGATGTATACATTTATACGTATCAGTGTTTGTGTGGGGGGGGGGTAATTAAACTCTAAAGCAGGTGACAAATTTGCCTTGTAGCTATCTGAAATATTAAGGGGTAGATAGCATGGGGTAAAGGAGAGGCGTGTGGTGGACCAAAGTAACAAAAGATGTGCCCAGTAATCATTAATTAGAGGTTTGATGAAATAAGAACGGAGGTGGGGATACTTCAGGGCTATGAGAGATGTCGACTTGACCCAACACCTACTACCACAAATATCGCTGACGTTACCACATTCCCTCCCGCACAGACATATGACATCATAAACCCCATTTACCCTTGCATTTACTGACCTTAAATCTCGTCTGGTTTTTACTATCGCGAACATTGTCTTTCATATCATCACTCGTCACCACCTTATCTGTCCGAACAGCAGCGTCAGACGCCTTGAACAGCAACGATAACACCAGCAATATGAAGCCGATATGGAAGCTTCTATGTGATGTAACCAATCGCATTTTATCTGTTATTGTTAACAGTTTTATTTGTTTCGGTCATTGGACTGTGGTTGGTGCTGGTTTGGCACTCCGTCGGTTTACGGCGACGATGGTTCCAATTAACCCGATCAACAGAACAACCTGCTCGTGAAATTAACGTTCAGGTAGTCGAGTACTCCACAGACACGCGTGTCCCTAACGTAGTTCTCAGGGAAATTCAGCGTGACACAAAATATAACAAGGTCGGCCCTTTGAATTACAGGTACAGCACATTTTTGTCAGCTGAGTGGGTTGGAGCGACGAGAAATAAAGTGTCTTGCTCAAGGACACAACGCGCCGCCGGTTTTCGAACTCACGACTTAAAGATCGTGTGCCGAATGCCGTAACCACTGAGCCACGTCCCTTCATGACAGATTACTGCCTTGGAGGGTTTAATCGGTCAACTCAACCCCAGTACTCTAGTACCTCGTAACCACTAAGCCACGCGCCTTCGTGCTAGACCACCGCCTTGGAGGGTTTAATAGGTCAACTCAACCGCAGTACTCTAGTACCTAGTTTTAAGTCTGGTATTTGTGCTATCGAGGGGTGCATTGCCTGGTGATTAGAGCGTTGCACTTACGATCACGACCGTGGTTTCAATACCTAGACTGGGTGGTGTATTAAATACTCGCGCACATGCTTATATAATAATCATTGTAAAACAACTCATCTCAAGTTACTCTCCGATCACTTTGACACCTGACGTGTGGTATACCAATCACCTGTTCAGGCAACGTCGATTTGCTGGCGGTGGGGTGAGCTAACGTACAGCACATGCATTGGGGTTGATGTGATCGACTATCTCCATTCCCACAAAATTCCAGGCCTTGTACCTATAGTAGAAAGGATAATTGATCTGACGGTTCAGGCGGCGAGCTGGCAGAATCTTTAGCACGCCGGGCGAAATGCTTAGCAGTATTTCGTCTGCCGTTACGTTCTGGGTTCATATTCCGCCGATGTCGACTTTGCCTTTCATCCTTTCGAGGTCGATAAATTAAGTACCAGTTACGCACTGGGGTCGATATAATCGACTTAATCCGTTTGTCTGCCCTTGTTTGTCCTCTCTGTATTTTGCCCCTTGTGGGTAGTAAAGAAATAGGTATTTCGTCTGCTGTTACGTTCTAAGTTCATATTCTGCCGAGGCCGACTTTGCCTTTCATCCTTTCGGGGTCGATAAATTAAGTACCAGTTACGCACTGGGGTCGATATAATCGACTTGATCCGTTTGACTGTCCTTGTTTGTCCTCTCTGTGTTTAGCCCCTTGTGGGTAGTAAAGAAACATGTATTTCTTCTGGCTTTACGTTCTGAGTTAAAAATCCGCCGAGGTCGACTCTGCTTTTCATCTATTTAAGGACGATAAATTATGTACCACCTAAACACTGAGGTCGATGTTGTTGTCTTGTCCTCTCTGCCCCGGAAGTTCAAGCTTTGTGTCAATAGTAGAAAGAATAATTAAACCGGAGAACAGATTGAATCCATCACCGGAGACTAAACAACAGCCATAACGTGAAGTAACGAAGTGAGCGAGGAAAAGAATGCCCGTGTGTGGGATTAGAGACAGTAAGAAGAATAGTGAGGAGATAGCAAAGCTTATACGTCACCTTTACATTGTGATCCATCAGCATGCAGTTGATAGCCAGGCCTACAGGCACAACTAAACGATCCATCAGTGTTGACACAATTGTGGGTACAGCCGCCGTTGTTTACCTCGCATTCATTTATATCTGTCAATGGCGTGTAACACAAGAAAAGAACATTATCATTCTATCCCTATCTTTTGTTTTACTTCATCTTCATCACCGTCCATTATTATCATTATTATTATTATTATTATTATTATTATTATTATTATTATTATTATTATTATTATTATTATTATTCGTCTAATACACAAGTCTAAATTCTTGTGTAAGAATATAAGAAAACGAAGAGGAGGAGGGGAGGGGGAATGAGAGGAGGAGGGGAATAGGAGGGGGAAGAGGAGAGGAGGGATGAGGAAGAGGAGGAGGAAGAGGAAGAGGGGAAGGAAGTGGAGGAAGAGGAAGAGGGGAGGAGGGGAAGGAAGAGGGGAAAGAAGAGGAGGAGGGAGAGGAGGAGGAGGAGGAAGAAGCTGGAGTGGTGAAGATAAAGAAAACGGAAATGGGATGATGGACTAGATTCCTGTGCAAGATAAAACAATGTGTTTGAGCTATTGAGTTTTTCGCTGACCTTTACATGACGTCATATCAGGCATGAGATGGTAACCAGATAAGCAACGGCAAGTCTTGGTGCCGGGAATATTTTCACATATCTGACTGCAGTTACCGTTGTTGTCGTTGCACTCATTCACATCTGAAAGATAATGGACATGAAAAAAGCGATGGAAAAACAAAGAATGATCATCATTTTCTGATTTAGGATTTTTTTATTTTTTGCACCACGGACCGGTTTCATGAAAATAAAGAAATAAATTTGTCTTATATTTGGAGCATAATAATAACTTGAAATTTTGATGGAAATTTTAATTTAATTTGCTTTAAAACTGGAGATTTGTTATAGAACTGGGAATAATATCTGGCAGCTTGGTAGCAAATGGGTTAAACAAATATAGATCTATTACTGTATAACAAAATTCTATAGTTTTCATGCTGTTTGTGTATAGGTAGACTGACCATTGTAATGCTTTGTATGTCCCCTGGTTTATCAATATTTTGTGGTCCTTGAAAGTTACCAACAATTGCTCTGATTTTCCAAATATAGTACACCCTCGCCATATCGCGGTTCACCTATCGCACACGCAGTACATCGCGGATTTTTCTGCCTAATATATGTAAATTTATATCACGGTCTCCTCACTATATCGCGGGTTTCTGTGGCCGATAGGTACTTAGTTGGTTTTTTTTTACGTTTTAATTATTTCTGTGGTAAAATAAACGTTTTCCCGTATAATAATTAATAAATTTATAAATATAAATAGAGTTCAGTACTGCACTGTATTACACATTAATTAAAATATATTAAAAGAAAATACGTAGTGTACCGAAGACGAGTGAACAAAGAATCGCACATACTATATGGAAAACAAAACTTGGGAGGTAAGTGTGTGGTGTTGTTTTGCACTTATAATAAAATAAATATATACACATTATGAAAATGATAAAATATATATATATAGTATAGTACTATTTCTACTTCGCGGATTTTCGCCTATTGCGGGAGATTTTGGAACGTAACACCCGCGATAATCGAGGAATTACTGTAGAACCGAATAGCGCCGCGGCCACATATACCCTATTTCCTAGCCTAACGGTATCATATTTCACTTATGATTGTATGAATCTGAGGAAAGATGTGAATATTATACGATCGCAATTGTCCATGTAATTAACAAATGCTCAACCTATAGATAACTTTAGTGGCCAGTCAATCAATCAATCAATCAGTTAATACTTGCAGCAGATTAATCATTCGATTAATAAAACACGCAGACAATTCATCAGCCAATTGACTAGCCAAACAACCAACCGATCAATCATTTAATTAATCAATCATCAATCAACTAGTCAATAAAATGATCAACCAATCACTTATTCAATAGATCAAACATCTAATAAATCAATACCCATCATGCAAGTAAACGATCATATTAATCACTCAATCAACATTAACCACCAATCAACCAATCAATCAAATACTCGGTCAGTCACTGAACAGCTCAGTTAACTGAACTATCAACCTACCCACCCCCGCCAACCAAGTAACAAATCAAACGATCGATCAGTCACTCAAACATAAAATCAATCAATTAATCATTTATCATCTCTTGAATCTATCCAGGCCGAGGGACTTACCTAAACAGGAACCGTTTTCTAACAAGGAATATCCTGGCCGACATTTGCAGTTGAAACTACCGACAGTGTTCTCGCAGATATGTTGGCATCCACCATGGGCCAGTTGGCATTCGTTGATGTCTGTGAAGGTAGGAATGATAGTAGGAACTGAACAAACATATAAAGATTGCAACAAAATCGTTTGTTTTTTTCAATTATGTTATGAATAATTTCCCTTGACATTCTGTATGAATATATTGGATTTAACCCTTAATACGTGTTTTTGAAGAGTCTAACAGGGAAAGCACTTACACACAGCAAGAAAATTTCAAGGTTCATGTCGTTCTGTTTTCCATTTTTGTTTTAAATATTAAACAATTTTTAAGAAAATCTTTCTTTAACTATTGTGCTTGTATCAAGTATTTTTAGCAAAACCTTTTAAATGTGTTTGTATGTGTGTGTGTGTATGTGTGTGTGTGCGTGCGTGCGTGTATGTGTATGTGAGTGTGTTGTGTGCGCGTGTATGGAAGGAGATAGATAGATAGACAGACAGACAGGCAGGTAGAAGGATAGATAGATAGACAGACAGACAGACAGACAGACAGACAGACAGACAGACAGACAGATAGATAGATAGATAGATAGATAGATAGATAGATAGATTAGTTATAAATGCACATACAAATAAACTATATTCAAAATAATGTTTCTATTCCTGTTGTGTTTCTGTTGTGCACCGCTGGTTACAATGCGCTTCCAATTTTTTCTTGATGGAGCCTTTCTTCTCTACATTACCTCAAATCATTAAATTAAATCATCTCCCCTTCATCGTGGAGGCGCTTCGAGTGGGCTTTTCTGGTCCCTTGGATACTACTTAGTAATTGCATGGAGCCTGATTAATGTCAGTATACGTTACGACAGGGTCCGACCCAGTGAAACTTGTGTATTCAATTATCTACAACCATGTCGTTCATTCTGTTCCGTTTTCAAATGACCTCATTTCGGATATGATTTCGAATTGATTTTCCAAGCTTGGATCTTCTCCATGGTCCTTTGCGTCATAGCCAATCAATGGACTCTCAACGGACTCAGATGTGGGTCTCGGAAATTTGTGTGTGTAGCGGAAGCACTTTCCAGATATGAAAGCAATGCTTCATAGTAAACTTCACCTCATCTATGGTTCTAGTTATGTTTATATTGTGCTTTCATCGAAAGAAAACCTCGTGACGATCACTTCTGTGTGTAAGTGTGTATGCGTAGATGTGTGTGTGTGTATATATATGTATGTATGTATGTATGTTATATATATAATATATATATATTATATATATACTATATATATATTCTATATATATATCTATATATATATATATGTATGTATTATATATATATATATATAATATATATATATATAACATATATATGTATGCAGACATATATACAAAGTATATGTGTGTGTGCGTGTGTGTGTGTGTGTACTGTGTACGTGTGTGTATGTGTGTACGTGTGTGAACGTGTGAACGTGTGTGTGTGTTAGCATATATATATATATATATATAATATATATTATATATTAAAAATATATATGCATAAAAACATTTCCAAATGTCTTGATAAAGGGGTCATAACCCCGAAATATAGAAATACAAGATAAAACTGCAACTTTGTTTTATTTTATTTTCCAGTTTCCTTTGTACCTTCCCGCATTCTTCCGACATTACGCAACAAATTTCTTTACTATACATATGTGTGTGTGTATACTCTCTCTTTTACACTTTTACTTGTTTCAGTCATTTCACTGTGGCCATGATGGAGCGCCGCCTTTAGTCGAACAAATCGACCCCAGGACTTATTCTTTGTAAACCTAGTACTTATTCTATCGGTCGCTTATGCCGCACCGCTAGATTACGGGGACGTAAACACACCAGCATCGGTTGTCAAGCGATGTTGGGGAGACAAACACAGACACACAAACATATACACACACATACACACACGACGGGCTTCTTTCAGTTTCCGTCAACCAAATCAACTCACAAGGCTTTGGTCGGCCCGAGGCTATAGTAGAAGACACTTGCTGAAGGTGCCACGCAGTGGGACTAAACCCGAAACTATGTGGTTCGAAAGCAAGCTACTTACCACACAGCCACTCCTACGCCTATATATATATTCTTTTATTCTTTCACTTGTTTTAGTCACTTGACATGCTGGGGCACCGCCTTAAAGGATTTTAGTCGAAGAAATTGACCCCAAAAAGTATTATTTGTAAGCCTAATACTTATTCTATCAGCCACTTTTGCCGAACCGGTGAGTTACGGGGACATAAACACATCAGTATCGGATGTCAAGTGGGGGTGAAAAACACAGCCACACACACACACACACACACACACACACACACACACACACACATATAAATATATACATACATACATATATATATATATATATATATATATATAGACAGACTTCTTTCAGCTTCCGTCTACCCAATTCACTCACATGGCTTTGGCCAGCCCGAGACTATAATAGAAGACACTAGCCCAAGGTATCACACAGTGGGACTGAACCCGGAACAATATGGTTTGGAAGCAAGCTTTTTACCACACAGACATGCCTGCAGCCTAAAATATTTGTATGTATATGGAGAGTGAGAGGAAGAGAGACGTGCACATGTATAATTCCACAAATTTCAGACACAGGCGTCTTATTCACTTTAAATATAGATGTAATTTAACACGAATATTCTATACTTACTATAATAAACCTATAATAACTTCATCAACATTTCAATTAGTCTTCCAAGTTTAAATGTTTCTAAATACTAGTTTCAAATTGCTAAGCAGTCAGAGGAGAGTTGTTGATTACCTAACAAAATTCATTGCGGTATTTAACGCAATATAGTTTCAGGGTGGAATCCGAGAACTCAGTTTCGTATTGCTGTCTGCTTAAGTCTTCCTTACATGGTTTCGAGACAAGTCAAATCAACTTGGGAATCTCTTCCCACGCTTGAAGAGTTCTTTTCTGGGTCAGAAGCACTATGGATTCGGTGGAAGACTCTCAACTGTCTGAGAACTAAAACGGGACGATCAAAATTTGCTTTGGTTATATGGTGCTACAAGACCGGCCCAATTAGCTACGAGGGCTGTTAAAAAGTTCCTGGCTTTAAGGGTATCGCAAAAGACCTTGTTAGAGGCCCAAATTTCCGAGTTCTTTTACAAGGCTTAGAAAAACCGGCCTGGAACCCCTATTTCGCCCAGGATATTAATCGTTTGGAAACCGTTCAGCGACCTTAAACCAAGAGAATACCCTCCATCAGGTTTTTGCCATATTCTGAACGCCTTACTTTCCTGGGCATGGATACATTGAAACTCCGACGTCTGGCAGCTGACTTGGCAGACACCCATAAAATTATTAACCATCTTACTTACTTTCGGAAACATTTTTTCACGCTAAGAGTTGCTGAAGTATGAAACAAACTGCCGGCATCAGTTGTAATTTGTCGGAACACTGCATCCTTCAAAACTTCCATGCTTCCTGAGATTCGCCAACACTACATCTGATTTTCTCCCCTCCATACACACGCAAGCATGTATCTGACTCATACACTGTTCACTTTCCAGACATTTGTACATTACTGCATATGCTTTATACGCACTTTTGACAAGTTGTAGTGCATCTGAGCACTGTATACAATAATTTCAATATTATTATAAAACCGAAGGGCCGCTGCAATAAGTGTATGAATCTGTAAGGGGAATATTTTGAATAAAATCTTAATTAACTGATCCTTTTGCGTTTTCTTTTACCCCAAACCAGTATCTTTTCAGCACCCTCTCATACGACTGTGGAGAAGCAGATAATGCTATGAAGCGCTGCCTTGTTTGCTCTGTGCTACAAAACCGTGCGACTTAAAATACCTGTGTAAAAATCTGTGTAAAGAAATGAGAGATGATCAGATGCATACGTGACTGTGTGTTAAGACGTTCACCTCAAAACCACATGGTTCTAGGTTCAAACCCACTGCGTAGAACTTTGGGTGAGTGTCTTTTACTATAACCCTAGGCCGACCAAAGCTTTCTGAGTAGATTTGGTTGATGGAAACTGAAAAAAGCAAAAGCTTATCGTGTGTGTGTGTGTATGTCTTTTTATTTTGTGTTTGTCACCACCACTTGGCAACCGGTGCTGGTTTGTTTATGTCTCCGAAACCCAGCGGTTCGGCAAATGAAACCGATGGAATATGTACCAGGCTTAAGAGAAAAATAACTAATGGGGTCGATTTTTCAGATAGAGTCCTTCAAATTGATACACCTCCTCCCCAGCAATACCTCAAGTAAAAGGAAAAGGACCATTAAACTTCGAAGAAGTGAAAGTAGAAGATACAAGTAATCGTTTGTACTATAGGCACCAGGCCTGAAGTTTGGGGAAAAGGGGTTAAGTCGATTACATCGACCTCAGTACTCAAGGATAAAAGGCAGAGTTGACCTCTGCGGAATTTAAACTTAGAACATAGCGGCAGACGAAATACCTATTTCTTTACTACCCACAAGGGGCTAAACACAGAAGGGGACGAACAAGGACAGACAAACGGATTAAGTCGATTATATCTACCCCAGTGCGTAACTGGTACTTAATTTATCGACCTCGAAAGCATAAAAGGTAGAGTCGACCCCGGCGGAATTTGAACTCAGAACGTAGCCGCAGACGAAATACTGCTAAGCATTTCACCCAGCGTGCAAACGATTCTTATTTCTTTATTGCCCACAAGGAGCTAAACATAGAGGGGCCAAACAAGAACAGACAAAGGGATTAAGTCGATTATATCGACCCCAGTGCGTAACTGGTACTTATTTAATCGACCCCGAAAGGATGAAAGGCAAAGTCGACCTCGGCGGAATTTGATCTCAGAACGTAACGGCAGACGAAATACCTATTTCTTTATTACCCACTAGGGGCTAAACACAGAAAGGGACGAACAAGGACAGACAAACGGATTAAGTCGATTATATCTACCCCAGTGCGTAACTGGTACTTAATTTATCGACCTCGAAAGCATAAAAGGTAGAGTCGACCCCGGCGGAATTTGAACTCAGAATGTAGCCGCAGACGAAATACTGCTAAGCATTTCACCCAGCGTGCAAACGATTCTGCCAGCTCTCCACCCTGAAGAAGGTACAAGTAATGCTAATCTTTCAAGCAGGTCAAAGGTGTTGGTAACAGAATACATTCAAGTACTTAGTTATTGCCTGTTACGTTCTGAATTCAGACTCTGATTTGAATTACGAATTTATTTATACATCAACGCTTCTTTGCAATTAGTTTCTTGTCAAATTAATTAAACTGTTCCAGTAAAAATGTATGACCTTGAGCTAATGTTAGAAATCATTAGATGCAATTAATTTTTGTTTTTTATCTAATTCTACTCTGCATAATTAATTAGTAATATTACTAAACGAACAGTGGCGGCACATGCCCTAGTGGTTAGAGCAGTGGACTCGCGGTCGAGGGATCGCAGGTTCGAATCTCAGACCGGGCGATGTGTGTTTATGAGCGAAAAAACTCTTTCGCCACAACTTACTTTCACTCTTTCCTCCTGCATCTTGCAGATCACCTGCGACGGACCGGCGTCCCGTCCAGGTGGGAAACCTATACGCCAAGGAAACCGGAAAACAGAACCTTATGAGTCAAGCATGGCTTGAGAAGGAACAAATTAAACGAACAGCTTAGCTGTATAGTTAATTTGAATCTGTTCAACTTTAAGGCATGTATAGATATGCGTATATGTTTGCATATATCTATATAAGTGCGTATGTGTATATTTAAATGTGTACCAGTATGCGTGAGTGTGAAAGTGTGTGGGTGTGTTGTACTTTTTCTCTGAATATTTTTCACAATATGCATGTAGTTCCATATCTAGACATGCTCATATATATTTAAATGATAAACTTCTGAAAAGTTTTAGTGACGGCTTAGATCTGTAGTTTTCGAATCAGCTTTCTCCTTTCTGGTTTTGAGAAGCCTAATTTCCCAAGATTGCTATTCAGACAGTGTGTTACATATTCCAGTGCCCCAATATTTATAGGTTTTAGCCTGAACTTGTAATCTGAATAGAGTACCTGTAGATTCCTCAATAGTTCAGCGTAGGTATTTTCTTTTTCGCTGATCTTCGGCTTTATATTAACATCCGTTGAGCAACTGATTTCCATAACTATACTCCGTTTCTTTTCTGTATCCCAAATTACTATGTATGTATGTATGTATGTATGTATGTATGTATGTATGTATGTATGTATGTATGTCATGTGGTTTCTATAAGTTTGAATTAGATACCTTTGCAGGTCCGCTTGTCAGTTTCCAAGAAATATCCCGATTGGCATTCACAGATGTAGGACCCTTTTGTGTTTATACAGATATGAAGGCAACCGCCTTTGCCATCATCACATTCGTTGACGTCTTCAAGAAAGAATAAAAGAATAGTGGAATAGATGAATAACGGAATGATACGAAAATGAGATTCAAAAGAAATTAAAAAACAGAGAGAATAACTATTATTATTAAATAGAAATATAAGAAAACACTAGAATAACAAAATTTAACTGATATCAGAATAAAGAAATATCAGTATAGAAGTTATTGGAATACAGAATGGTGAAGTGAAAAGCAAAAAAATTAGAAGCAATCCGTCACGTGATTGAAAACTGTGTTGCAATACGCGAAAAGATTGCGAAAGAGTGACCCACCGTCTGAAGGAGAAACAGGTAGTAGTAGTAGTAGTAGTAGTAGAGTAGTAGTAGTAGTAGTAGTAGTAGTAGTAGTAGTAGTAGTAGTAGTGATGGTGTTGGTGGTGGTGGTGGTGGTGGTGTGGTGACCTTGATGATGATGATGATGATGATGATGATGATGATAGTGGTGCTAGTTGTTATTGTGATGATGGTGTTGTCATAGTGGTAGTAGTGGCGGTGGTCATGGTAACAGTAGTAGTAGTAGTAGTAGCAGCAGCAGCAGCCGTAGCAGCAGCAACAGCTGCAGAAACTTTTCCAGTTTTTGACATGTTTAAATTTCTTTTAAAAGATGAAAAGCTCTTGTAATATAAACGGGTCTAAAGCTCATAGCATCTTGCAAAAGCTGAAAAGTTTTCGGAATAATGATGGATCATAGAAGAAAATATTTAGAAGTACCTTTCAAGGATAACCTTACATACAGATAGATATATAGATTGCTAGACAATTGAACGAACGGGTGGGTGGATAGCTGGCTGGCTGGCTGTTTGGCTGGCTGGCTGTTTGGCTGGCTGGCTGGCTGGCTGGCTGGCTGGATGGATGGATGGATGGATGGATGAATGGATGGATAGATGGATGGATGGATGGATGGATGGATGGATGGATGGATGTATGGATGGATGGATGGATGGACAGATAACTAGCTAGCTAAATAGAAAGATATTCTATAACAAGAAGAGTGTTGACAGTTGAAGAAAAATTAATAGTGCCCTGCAATAGATGCTGAATATCATTTATTTTAATGTCAAAATTATTTCTAATAACTTGACATACAAACATTAATATATATATATATATATATATATATATATATATATATAGATATATATCTATATATATATATATATATATATATAATTATAATAAGGGTTTTTGTGTCAAGTTGCTTAAACCACATACCGAAAATATTGTTGCACAAAAACCCTTTATTATAATTATATAAATTTGTACCGAATATGGTCCTTTCCATACCGAAATTACTACTAGGTGAAATTTATTGATTTTATTAATTAATTATATTTCACCCTTTATCTGTATATATATATATATATATATATATATTATATATATATATATATATATAATATATATATATATATATATATATATTATATATATATATATCTGTATATATATATATATATAATATATATTATATATATAATATATATATATATATATATATCTGTATATATATATATATATATATATATATATATATATATATATATATATATATATAATATATATATAGATATATTCTACACCAAATATATACGTTTTTTATTATTATTTTGCATTTTCTTAATCATCGGTATATTATTGTTATTTTTTTTAATATTTCTATTATATGTAATTTTCTAGATGGTGTAATTTAATTGTTCATTTTTAATTGATAAAAGGTGTTTTTTTTCTAATTCATATATATATATAATATTTTGTGAAAGTTGATTTAGTATTTCTAAATTGAATTTTTCCCTGTAAGTTAGGAATAGTATTCCCTCAAATAATAATAATAATAATATTATTATTATTATATTATTATTATTATTATTATTATTATTATTATTATTATTATTATTATTATTTTATTATATATATGCAGAGACTGCAAAATGGCGTAAGTTTTACTCATGAATAATTAAGTTAACAACAGTTGTTTCAACGGTATAAAAGCAACCTTATTTAAATAATTAACATAATTAATCAATTTATTTAAATGTAACGAGTTACTCAGTCGGTCACAATAGATGCATATGAGTGTGTGTGCATGCGTATATATGCGTGTGTATGCATGTATATATGCAAGTGTATGCATGTATATATGCGTGCATGTATGTATCTGTGAATGTGTGTGGTTATATGTATGCTTGCCTGTCTGCATGTACTTGTGTATGTGTAGTGGATGTAGTTAAACTAAAGCAGACTCACCAGCGCATGTCTTCTTGTCTTTATTAAGAACGTATCCTTTCCGACACGAACATACGACGTTGCCATGTACATTTGTACACACATGTTCACACCCACCGTTGGCTATTATACACTCGTTGATGTCTGATCAAATATAGTATTGTAAAGGTGTGAAAGAATAATTAGTTGAAAGTAGAAGAAGAAGAAGATGATGAAGAAGAAGAAGAAAAGAAGAAGAAGAAGAAGAAGAAGAAGAAGAAGAAGAAGAATAAGATAAGAAGGAAGAAGAAGAAAGTAGCGGGAAGGAAGAGGAAGGCGAAGAGAAGACGACGAAGAGGAAAAAGTGAAATAACAAGAGGAAGGACAAGAGAAAGAAGAAGAAGAAGAAGAAGAAGAAGAAGGAAAGAAGAAGAAGGAAAGAAGAAGAACAACAACAACAGCAACAACAAGGAGGGGGGAGTGTGAGGAGGAGGAAGCGAAGGGGAGGAAGAAAAGTAAAGAGAGGGAGGAGGAGAGGAAGAGGGGGATGTGAAGGGGTAGAAGAAAAAGGTGAAGAGAGGAATGAGGATGAGGAGGAGGAGGAGGGGAAGAAGAAGAAGAAGAAGAAGAAGAAGAAGAAGAAGAAGAAGAAGAAGAAGAAGAAGAAGAAGAAGAAGAAAGTAGGGGGAGGAATAGGAAGACAAAGAGAAGAAGACGAAGAAAGAAAGAGAAATGTACAAGATGTCTCACCTCTGCATTGTTTACCATCCGGTTGCAGATAGTAACCTTTCCTGCAGTCACATGAGTAGGATCCCGGTGTGTTGTGACATATATGGTCACATTCGGCGTTTCCACTATCGCATTCGTTGATATCTGCTCAGAGGAAATTATGTAAATGAAAATGATTTATTACGTAGTGACCTCATTACTGCCATCTTAGGTTGCATTCTGAATAAAACAAAATTTTCCGATAGATAAACCCACGTCCCTACAATGGAAGGAGCCTTTGCATGATTGTTTGGCCTGCAAGAAACACTAGCCAAATAAAAACTTTCAGCTAGAAATGAATGTATTCAATAATATGTACTTGGATGCACATAGACCAGGGGTCGGCGAACCGGTATAATTTAACCCAAGTGGGGTAAAAATTAAATTCTTGGGGTGTAATGAGGACTCATCAGACATAAGTAAAATTATATATTAAAAAAAACGTGTTCCTTGTTACGACAGAATTTTTTTTTCCCTTGCATGAGGAGGCAGTCAAAAAGTTGATGCCTTTTGCAACAACCACCCTTTGCAACATAAAAACAAAGCAGAGCAATCTATTGGTTCCCGAAGACTATCTAAATTGCTCTGGCATCAAAATGCCCCAGTTTTGATGTAATTCTAACAAAAATGAAACATCATTTATTCAAAACCGGAAGTGAAAAATTTTCTAGAAAAACCCTTTTGTTTCGTAATGAGGATATTAATTTATTTTATCGCATTTGTTTTATATTCTTTATATTTATAATTGTGTTCTCCATATAAATAGATTCAATAAATCGTTTAAATTCAAGGAATCTATGATTTTCTTCCTTTTAAATCAAGGGTGTAACGTCGGCGTAAATAAATATATTTTGGGGCAATTAGACGGTAAAAATTGGGATGATCACGGCTGGTATGTTTTTGATCACAAGTCGGCTTGATCTGGACTCACCTGGTGCTAAACAATATCAACCTATCACGGACCCTGTGATTGATTGCTCGAAATAGTAGCTACATTTCGCTCAAATAAAATGTACTTCTCTACTTCCAATAATAGGACTTATTAGATAAAGTAGTCCTAGGTACACTGGTGCTACGAAACTTAAGCTAACAGGCTAATTAATAACTAATCCAATCTGTCCTATTGCCGCTACAAAACATATTAATTAACAGATTAAATAACTAATGCAATCAGGTGTGTTACCACTACGAAACATACTTAAGAGATTAATTAATAATTTATCCAACTAATTGTATTAAAATAAATGCGCCCTTTTAAAGCCTAGCCAGGCTCATGGGCCTGGTTTCCCGGTTTCTATGGCGTATGTGTTTCCCAGCTGGACAGGACGCCAGTCCATCGCAGCGTTACTCCTTTTTTGCCAGCTGGGTGGACTGGAGCAACGTGAAATGAAGTGTTTTGCTCAAGAACACACCGCGTCGCCCGTTCCAGGAATTGAAACCACAAACTTACGATCATGAAGCTGACACTCTAACCACTAAGCCACGCGCCTCCACATACTAATTGTATTACTGCTATGAAATATTAAGCTAGACGGGACATCACGCTGTAAAGAATGAATACTTTTAATTTGACATGTTAATCAAACAATCAATAATCTTTGAAAATCATGATTTGATTTGAATTCAAAATATGCTTAAAGTTACCTTTGGCAACATAAAATTGTTAAAGGACAACAAACAGCAACAACATTGTCAATACGACAACAATAACAGCAACAACAAGAGATAAAGTAACTTGTACGCAATTGCTTGACCTGCAAGTAACCGTAAGCTAATTTCTATATATATTTGCAAATCGAACAAATATAACGTTATTGTATAACGTAATTTAGAATCTCTAAAAAATATAGGAGTCGTGGGTATTTCTTGCCCTTCATTAACTAAACGAATTCTCTTACCTTCACATCCAGTTTCTACGGTTCCATTCCATCCTCGACAGCACCGATAACAAGTGTCCATCTGGTACTTGTATGCAACTCTGTTGAATAAATGACATATCCAATAAATAGCAGAAAAAATCGTTATTACATTGCAAATTGGGATGTCGTGCTCTCTCATTATCTCTCTCTGTCTTTGTCTCTCTCTCTCATTCTATCTATTTATCTATCTATCTCAAACACACACACACACACACACACACACACACACATATATATATATATATATGCACACACAACGACCTCGAACCCACAAGAGTGAACAAGAGAGACAGAGACAGGCAGAAACAAGGAAAATGGCACTTGTATTTGAATACTATACAAATATTTTTTTTTTTTTAAACTTTTCTTTTAATTGTTCTAAATTTAATTATTTAATTGTTACAGTTGAAAAAGTCTCAATAACTGAAACCGGTACTGCAATGCTTTTTATAAAATTATTTTAGCATTTTCTATCTTGACCGTCTTTTCCATATATATATATATATATATATAAAAGATGGAGGTATTTTATATAAATAGAACATGTCTTGACCCCCAGACAAAACATAAATTGTGTTTACTACAAATTTTTATAAATTTTTACTGATATTTGAAGCGATACATCGAAACCGGTGTATTTTTTTAATATAATTCTTTATTAACTTCCCTCTTAAATTGAAATATCTTAGGCTTACTTCTGTGCTATTTCCACCTCCATCTTTTATAAATAAAAATTTGATTTTTATTTATAGATAGATTTTGGATAATTCTATATTAGCGCTTTCGTCAGTTCAACCGAACTTTTTCATAAATAATTATCCAAAATTCTGACAGCCTCCTTCATCTTAATATACATACACACACGCATATATATATATATATATATATATATATATATATATATATATATATATATATATATATATATATATATATGCGTTGTTTTTCCTCTCTGTGTGCGTGGGTTATTTCGAGTATTTTGTTTTGTCCGGGAGTCTCTTCTTATAGTAGAAGAAATAGCTAAGGTTCTTTGGCTGCTATTTCTAAACTTTGGTATATGGTGAAGTAAATCTTTGCTAAACCCTAATTATAAAATATTGTTTAAGTTTACCGAAAAATGGTCCTTTTTCATGCCGAATTCTACTTGGTGGAATTATTAATTACTAGTTAATTAATTAATTTTACCCTTTATTATTATTGATTATTTATATATATATATATATATACATATTGTATTAAACTATAATACATACATATGTGTATATACATACATTCATGTATATACATACATTCATGTATATACATACATTCATATATATATATACATACATACATACATACACACATACATGTATATAAACAATTTACCATTAAAATAAAGAATTATTCAGTAACTTTAAGTCGAATACAAGTTTGTTAAACTTTTACAAGGAAAAAGATGACGATGACTTCGAAATTTGAAGTATGAGATGGGAGAGGCGATGAAAGATATAAAATATATATGGTGATTGTAGATGATCGAAATGGGATGTGAAAATTAAAAAGTGAAATTTATTGTGAGATGTGATATGTGAAATGTAATCTGTAAAATGTAGTGGGTTGAAAGTGTGAGATATGGATTCTGATAAATAAGATAAGGATGTGATGTTTGAAATGTGAAAGCAAAATGTAAAATGTGAGTTATGAGATTTGAATTGTGAAATCTGACATATGAGATGTGAGATGTGCTGTGTAAGTTTCGAGGTGTGAGCTTTGAATTTGAGAACTGAGAATTGGGACGCATGAGATATTGAGACGTTAAAACTAAGCTTTTGAAATTTACAAAGTGAAACGTGATAAGATGGGTGACGTCTGTGGTATGAGACGAAAGATTTGAGATATAATATGCGTGATGCAAACGGAGAAATTTTAGGGTTAAGATGTAAAATCTGACGAGTGAAATGAAAGATATAAGTATAGGTTCTTGTATGAAACTATTCTACTTACCTGTAACGTTTACATCGTCTCCATCCCCACCAGCCACACTTTACGTGGTAAGACTCCCGCACTGAATATTGTTTCTGACACTGGTATGGGCATCGTCCGTCACTGTACGCCAACGTAAATATGCAACCAGATGGACAGGAAACATGTAGGTACAAATATCAAATGGTAAGGAATAAATATATATGAAAAGTAGGTATTAAAATGCATGAAATACGTTGTTAACAAATAAATGATCAGTAAGTAATGCTTAGATACAAAGAAAGTACAGGTGTGGGACTAATTAATACAATTAATAAGTTTTAATTAAGGTATACTGTTATGTAA
>NC_043001.1:84139266-84141766 GCF_006345805.1 Octopus sinensis | reverse complement strand
ACTTCTACATAACATTCAATTAACTAGATGTAACTCCAGTTAATGTTATACTATTATTATATTATTAACAAACGTTGTTTGAGTCCATGAAATTAGTGGTTAAAAATATATATTTGAAATATCATTTAGCTCGTTTGTTTTCTACTCTTCTCTGATCAGTCGTTTTGGCCAATTTTAACCTTAACTACTATATCTATTGTATCAATGTAATAATATATTTAATTATATGTTAATTAATTAAGTTTCAGAATATTTGGACTATATTTTATGGTGCATAAACACGTATTAAATATATTACATTCATGCATTCCTATAAGCATTCATACACGCATACATATATTTTGTAGTGGTGATCGAAAAGTCCTTGGCAATTAATTTTGTAGCACCTCCACCTATATCAATCTATCAGGGTACTCCAAAAGAATTCATATTTCCTAGGCGGTGAGCTAGCAGAAACGTTAGCACGTCGGGCGAAATGCTTAGCGGTATTTCGTCTGCCGCCACGTTCTGAGTTCAAATTCCGCCGATGTCGACATTGCCTTTCATTCTTTCCGGGTCGATAAATTAAGTACCAGTTACGCACTGGGGTCGATGTAATCGACGTAATCCGTTTGTCTGTCCTTGTTTGTCCCCTCTGTGTTTAGCCCCTTGTGGGTAGTAAAGAAATAGGTATTTCGTCTGCCGCTACGTTCTGAATTCAAATTCCGCCGAGGTCGACATTGCCTTTAATCATTTCGAGGTCGATAAATTAAGTACCAGGGGTCGATCTAATCGACTGGCCACTTCCCAAAAAATTTCAGGACTTGTGCCTAGAGTAGAAAAGAATATTTCCTATCACTGAATTGGTCAATACAACAGTAATCCTTACCAAATGCTCCTAGGCATCCTGTAAATGCATTTCTCTATCAATTGAATAAATGCAACATATTGCATAAGGTGTCATATGGGAAAGACACAAGAATGAACAGCTCAAAACGTCGCTACACGCGTGGTCATTTATTCAACGATGTGTAATAACTACATGAAGGTATATCATTTTACATTATTGTATAACTGCACTATTTTACTATGCGATATCCGGCCTAGCTTCAACTTCCTCTGATCTCGCCAAAGAAAGGACGGATATTACCCGATGAAACGGTACGGCTATACAATAATGTCAAATTATGTAATTTTATGTAATTATTATGCATTATTGAATAAATAGCCACGCTATTGAAACGCATGTTGCGATGTCTGAGCTGCCCATCATTGTTTCGTAGCTCAGCTTTCTCCCTCTCTCT
The DNA here is from genome assembly GCF_006345805.1 of Octopus sinensis. NCBI lineage: Eukaryota > Metazoa > Mollusca > Cephalopoda > Octopoda > Octopodidae > Octopus > Octopus sinensis. Next base: position 84,140,483 of record NC_043001.1, on the reverse strand, counting down.
CTCTCTCTCTCTCTCTCTCTCTCTCTCTCTCTCTCTCTCGGCTCTCTCTCCCTCTCTCCCTCTCTCGCCTCTCTCCTCTCTCCCTCTCTCTCTCTCCTTCTCTCTCTCTGTTTGTGTGTGTGTACGGTGTGTGTGTGTGTGTGTGTGTGTGTGTATTTATTTATTAAGATAGAATGGCAATTTATAGATAACTCGACCTTTTTCTTGTCTTTTTTATCTATTTGTTAATTTCTTAATTGTGTATTTTGATTATAATTGTATTTTGTCTGTCACTACATCTAAGGGTTTAGTTTTCTCTGTAAACTGTTGAAAGGACACACCACTCTGGGTATGCATTCTCACACTAAGTGAAATGAGGAGAGGATCTAACGAAGGACTCATTTAAACAAGCACCTGATACGGTGCATCTTACACCTTGGATGCATGATAATGATTACTCAGATTACACAGCATCAAACCAATGTACTACACATGTAAAAATGTGTCGAAACAACTGTAGTGATTTTAAATAAAGAATATCATTCATTCCAATTTCTTTCATTTATCAATCTTTATAAACTCTGCGGATACTAATCAATTCCGGATGTATATATTCAAAGCAGAAGCTTTTCCACTGTATGATGACATCAGGTAGCCAATAAGTGTGGACCAGCTTTGCTTAACATTCTACAATATGTATGCGTGTCTGTGTGTGTGTGTGTGCATATGTGGGTACAGGACGTCACAAAACGTAAACAACATGAAATACAAAGACACTTTTTTGCGAACAACGAGAGAAACAAATGGAATGCAAGACAAGTAACATAAAGAACGACCCTTCATTAGTTGCTGGCTGTTTATCTACTCCACATTTCGAGCAATTCACGATAATATGTGCTTTCGAGGAAACAGTTGCTCCCGCAAACCAAAATATAATTTGGGATTTTGCGAAGGGTCAAAGTTGGTAACAAAAACAGGAAAGTGAAACAAATAGTGAGGGCTGCTAAGCAAGACGGGGTAAGGTGGCGAACGCTGAGTAACATTCTTTGACAGGAGAAAAGATAGGAGAGGAGACAAGCAAGAATACGTCTGGTCTGTACAACAGACCGGAAGAAAAGAAAGATGAACACGTATGGAAAAAAGATGGACGATGGTCACGTGTGAGCAACAAGACAATAAAGGAGGAAGAGGGAGAGAGAAGGACAGATAGGAAACGGTGAATGCGATGTAAGTATTTC
>NC_043001.1:84126766-84136766 GCF_006345805.1 Octopus sinensis | reverse complement strand
AAATCCATTCACAAGGATTTGGTCGGCCTGAGGCATTAGTAGAAGATACTTGCCCAAAGTGTGACTGAACCAGGTTCATGTGGTTGAGAAGCAAGCTTCTTATCACAAGGCCATGCCTTCGCCCAGGTATATATTGCACTATTAGCAATGTCACTTTGTACATGCCCAAACACACAACTTACATATTAATTAGACAATAATTAGATAAACGTTGTTTTTCTATCTTTTATTTGATTTAGTTTTGTTTTACTTCAAATTGATTTACATTCTCGGGATTACAAATTATTTCACATGTTACACCACATAAAGTTGGCAGAGATTAAAGACAGATAAGTCAAGGAAATAACTCCCTCTCGGTTTCAACTTGAAGGTGTGACAATCCTGGAACACCACGTGTCCTATATACGTGTGTTGTGTATGTGTGTGTGTATGTATTTGTCTGTGTGTGTGTGTATATATATATATATAGAGAGAGAGAGAGAGAAAGTGAGAGAGAGAGTGAGAGATATATAGATATAGATACACACACATACACACATATACGTGTATAATATACATATCTAAACACACATACTCTCATACACGCACATTCACATGCACACACACGGTATATATATATATAATATATATATATATATATATATGCGTGTATATATATATATGTGTGTGTGTGTGTATATATTTATATATATATATATATATGTGTGTGTGTGTATATATTATATATATATGTATATATATACACTTATATATGTATATTGTATATATGTATGTATATATATATATATGCGTGTATATGTATGTATGAATGTATATGTATATGTGTATATATATTTTTTTGCCAAGACAATGTTGTTAAATAAATTCGTGCAGATATATATGTAGGTGCTACGTTAGCGCACCTTCAAGTGCAATATCCTTCGCCTAAGTTGTTAAATAACTTAATCTATCTGTTTACGGAGACATCCGCCAGTTTTTTTGACCTTTCATGGTTTGAACTTATTACCTGTTCTTACCTTTGTTTGTACTCGTTTGAGCTGAGTGACCATGCCTAACTTTTATTTATTTTAGCTTTTGACCTGATGTGATCTTTCAAAAATTATCAGCTAACACCCACACCAGTATCTTTTTCAAATTGAAGCCGTTAATATTAGTGTAACATTTTGCCTATTACAATGGTGTTAAAAGATTTCTATAGACGTGTCATTTTGACAGATGAAACAGGAGTTGCACTTTTACAGAAAAAACAGTCTTCTGAATTACACCACACGAAGCAGATTCATGTCATTGCTGCGGTATTACCTTGCACGAAAAATGAAAGCGTGAAAGAGGAAGAAAGTGCAAACCTGTACTTCGTGGTCCTCGAAAAGGGTACAAAACTTCACCGTTTCGGAAATGAACCTATTTTCTCATTATATGAATGAGCATCAACAACAAATTACACTCATTCAGGTGAATAGCATGCATGCGGTAAAGTAAATACCTTATTGATTCGGTATCAGGCTCCTGGACGATCATGGTTGGATACAAGAAGAAGAAGAAGAAGAAGAAGAAGAAGAAGAAGAAGAAGAAGAAGACAACAGCAAGCACTACAACTACTACTACTACTGCTACTTCAGCCACAGGTCTCTTATTCAACACAGATCTTTCCCAAACTTATATACCAAGCTGGAGCTAAATTTTAATGGCAGAAATATTATCTGATGATCTCTTTTGACGTGAAACAAAGCCAGGATTTAAAAGGAAAATAGATATAAAGAATAGAATTCGCGCCAGTCTCTTACTGAAAGACAATGTCAACTTTGGCGGGATTAGAACTTTAAATTTCTGATTCCTTGTATCAGCGGTCTCCGACCTTTTTGCGCCAGAGACAGGTCTTGTGCAAGACAATGTTTTCAAGAACAGGGCGATCACGCGCATGACAAGACACGATAAAATTAGATTATACACATAAAGTGCATAATCTAATTTAATTATTACAGGTATGGTGATGCAAACGGGAAAAATAAACTCAAACTATGAGTATATGTATATTTTTATCAATATTCAGCAGAAACTACTGAGTGACTCAAGGGCCTAGAGTTTCGTGCGTTGGCACTTAAAAAAATTAGCAAAATTTAATTATTACTTATATGATACATATTCATTATATATATATACAATGCAAAAACACTCAGCAGACTGTGATAGTCAATAAAATAAAGACAAATGTTTAGAATGTATTCTTTCTTTGCGGCCCGGTGGCCAAATAGTCTACAGCTCAGTGCTTAGAGACCCGCACCTTAAATTGCATATTGTGAAATTTCTAGTATGGTGCTTTATTCTAATAAATACAACACACCCCCAATTATCCCCTCTCTCTCCTTCTCTCTCTCACACACACTCTCTCTCTCTCTCTCCTCTTACACTTGCTTTCTCTACCAGTTTTCATATTTTCTTTCTGACCACCCGTAATGCTCTAACTCTCTCTCTCTCTCTCTCTCTCTCACTCTCTCTCTCTCTCTCACTCTCTCTCTCACACACACACACACACGCTTTCTCTTCTACTCTCTCACTATCTCATTCTCACAAACGCACATACACACGCATACACACACCTACACCAACATTCCTACACTCACGAACTGTTAACACGTTTCTCTCTTTCTTACTTCTGACCACATACCCATCCAAATGTCTCATTCCGCCCCTCACTCTTGCTACCCACATTGCCACCCATACAACTAGTCGTTTGGTACTTCTGCCTACCCGTCAAAACTGTTCAGTACTCTCCATTTGTACTCCTTTGTCTTTTTCTGCCTCTCTCTCTCCACGTCCCTCTCTGTACACACACACACACACATATATATATACATATATATGTGTGTTTACATATATATATATATATATATATATATACATATCTGTATGTGTGTGTATATATATATATATATATATATATATATATATATATATAGTGAGAGAGAGAGAGAGAGAGAGAGAGAGAGAGATATGCAAATACGTAGATAGATAGATAGATAGATAGATAGATAGATGTCCGATCGATCAATCGAAAGACGGGTAGAAAGATAGACAGACAGACAGATAGACCGATCGATCAATAGATACATACATACATGCATACATACATACATACATATTCATTTGTCCTTAACCCTTTACATACCATAAGTTCTGTCTTTCTCTTTCCCTCCATCTCTCCCCTCTCTCTCCCTCTCTCTCTCTCTCGATGTCTCTCCCTCTTCCTCTCTCTTTCTTGGTCTCTCTCCCTCTCTCTATCATGATCTCTCTCTCTCTCTCTTTCTCTCTCTCCCTCTCTCCAACTGTCGTTTTCTCCAACACATAAACAAGAAGACAAGAATGACAATAAATGTCTACTCACAAAGCCGATACAGTGACCAATTGGGAGACAGTCCACAGTAATAAGAAGACAGTCCTCTTCACGGAGTACATTCTCAAGTCTGTCCACCTGTTGACAATATTCTGTCACCAAAATCACTCTATCAACTGTCCCACAGAAATTAGGGACGACAATGATGGTACGGTGTTAGTATTGGTGATTTTGCGTTGATGGCGGTTTTGATGATGATGGTGATGGTGATAGTAGTGGTGGTGTGTTTCTTAGCAGTTTTGATAATGATGGTGGTACTGGTGATGGTAGCAATGGTGTTGGTAGTGGCAGCGGTGGTGCTGATCGTGGTGGTCGTGATCGTAGTAGTAGCAATGGTGTTGGTAGTGGCAGCGGTGGTGGTGGTAGTGGTGGTCGTGGTGATGGTGGTGGTCGTGGTCGTCGTCGTCGTCGTGATGGTCACGGTGGTCGCGGTAGTGATGGTGAGTTGATGGCGTTTTCATGATGGTGGTGACGGTGGTTGTGGTGATGGTGCGTTTGTGAAGATTTTAATAGTGTGGTGGTGGTGGCGGCGGCGGTGGTGGGTGATAGTGGAGCGGTGATGGTATATTGTTGTTGGTGATGGTGATGATGGTGGTGGTGATGGTAGTGGTGATAGTGGTGATGATGGTAGTAGTGGTGGTAGTGGTGGTGGTGGTGGTGATGACAGTGGTTGTGGTGATGGTGCGTTTGTGACGATTTTAATGGTGTGGTGGTGGTGGTGGTGGTGGGTGATGGTGGAGCGGTGATGGTATATTGTTGTTGGTAATGGTAAAGGTGATAGTGGTGATGATGGTAGTAGTGATGGTGATGGTGGTGATGTTGATTGGTGGCAGTGGAGGTGGTGATGATAGCGGCAGTATAAAGTACATGGACGACGGAGAGACGTCTGAAAGGGAGACAAAAGGGAATGAAAGGAAGAAGAAAAGAAGGAAGAGAAGACTGCGGTTAGATGTGGATAGGTGAACCATAATTACTTGCGTTATTCTTATTATTCAAAAGAAATCATCACCGCCACACCACCATCACCACCACCACCACCCATCAACATCAATAACAACAAAAACAAACCTCTTTGTTATCATAACTATTATTGTCATTGTTATTGATTGTTGTTGTTGTTGTTGTTGTTGATGTTGTTGTTGTTGTCATTGTTGGTAGTTGTTGTTACTGTTGTTCGTAGTTGTTACTATCATTGCTGTTGCTTTATGTCTTTGCCTTTCTGACACTTCAACGTACGTGCCTAATTAAGATGTTACTACCACCATTAAGATTACTACTACTACTACTTCTACTACTACTACTACTACTACTACTCTACTACTACTACTACTACTGCCACCACCACCCAATATCTTCATCATTATAACCACCACCACAACACAAAACACACCACTGTCACCAGTACTAATGCTACTACACAGCCACCATCGCTACCACCAACACCAGACCTATAATAATAATAATCTTTTCTACTAAAGCACAAGGGCTGGAATTATTTGGGCGGGGGGGGGGGATAGTCGACCACGTTGGCCTCAGTAAATAACTGGTACTTAATTTATCGACCCCGAAAGGATGAAAAGCAAAGTTGACCTCGGCAGAATTTGAACTTAGAACGTAGCGATGGACGAAACACCGCTATACATTCCGCCTGGTGTGCTAACGATTATGCCAGCACATTCAGAGGCAAATATACTCTTAATGCAAATCTCGAACCGGATCAGTGTGACACAAAACGAAAAGTCTATCGTTTGAATTACTTGCATAATAGAGAGAGAGAAAGAGAGAGAGAGAGGGAGAGAGAGAAAGAGAAAGGGATGAGAGAAAGAAAGGGGTGAAAGAAAAAGAGAGGAGAGGAGAAGAATCAACCCAATGTTTATACCTTATTTAAAATGTTTCAAAAGAATGAAAACCTCAGCGTGACTGGAAGTCAGGAAGCCAGAACGAAAATCAGAAGTTAGCAATTCTGCCAGTTCACAACTGACAATACAATAAGAATGATGGCCTATGAATTTGCGGGTGATTAAACTTGTCGTGGCAAGGTCTGGAAGAGCTAGGGGATAGAGTTTACGGGGTTGGGGTACATTATGGGAAGGGGTTGAGACAGGATCTGTAAGAACTGGGATTGGATCTGGGAGAGTTGGGACAGGGCTTGTGAGAGCTGAGGCTAAGTCTGCAAGGTTTGGGCCTGCTATAGGAATGGAGTGAAATCCCTGTATTGAAGAAAGGTAGTCGTTTCTTTTGCTGTTGCTATTTAGCTCCAGGTACACCCTGATTTAATAAAAATCAAATTAATAGAATTAATAAAAATCAAAAGCGTTCTAACCATGACTATTCATTTTATTTTTTCTGTCTATATCAAGAATGTCACCCTTTTGTGAAGCCTATCTGCTTTAGAAGACTGTAGGACACAATTTGTGTGAAATAGTCTGCTATTTCTTGCTGGCTGAATAACTATGAAGAAGATCCCTCATTGAAGTGTGGAGATGTAAGGGCTGGTTGTTTGGTTGGTGTTTGTGTTGTGTAGGTTCTCTTTTGGGTTGTCATTATTACAGTTTTTCGCATTCAGCCATTACGGCGAATGAAGAAAGGTTATTATTATTATTATTATTATTATTATTATTATATTATTATTATTATTATTCAAAGTAACACTGTGGTACAAATATACGAAGCCCAATATACTTATCATGACTACCTGTCTGATAGGGTACACAAGGCACATGCGTCACAGCCAGATGTGCGCGACATGGTGATCTTATATCAAGATAAACAGCACACGAGCTTACAGTATTCTTCTTCTTCTTCTTCTTCTTCTTCTTCTTCTTCTTCTTCTTCTTCTTCTTCTTCTTCTTCTTCTTCTTCTTCTTCTTCTCCAATACATTAATTTCACAATAAGCAATTGAGTTGCTCGAACACCGAAGATTCATCGTCGAGACCGACGGATAATTCACCCCTACAATGCTATACTAAAAATACTGTTTAAGTTTCATTAACCTCATAAACTCTAATCATTGAACTCAGTTATACACCACCATTAATAAATCCAAATCAATTGTAACTACCAGGCTATGACCGCATCCCTCTTGTTCACCTACATTATGGTTGTCAGTATTAGAATATATGGTAGTCACTTAACTTTTCAGATATAGCAACCAAACTTCCTTAAAATCAATCCTTGATTAACCAAAGCAAGAACACAATGCCCAGGGTTCTCTCTAACTGTAACTGTCACTCGGTGACAGTGGCATTATGTCCACCTTTTCGTGGTGGTTAGTATTAGAATATGTAGTCGTTTAACTTGCCAAGCATAGCAGTCAAATTTTCCTCAAACCATATCCTGCTTGTGTTGTAGAAAAAAAAGGAAGACGTAAAACAAGGTAATCCTAAATACACCTAACAATTTAAATACTCTACTACCAAATTTCAGGGCCGCCGATTCGAGCTTTCAAACTTCAGGTATCAGAATTTCTTCAATGTTCCACATACTAAGAAGCGGTTTCAATGATGGGGAAACCGATAACCTCCCCTGTTTGAAGGTTGTAATGGACACAGGTTTGTGTGTCACATAGCTAGCTGGAGGCGGTAGCTTCCTGGACCTAATCAACGGCATCACTCGTCCTATTTTTCTGGACTGCCATATTAGCTTGACGATAACTATTAATACCGAGTACTGCTGTCGTAGTCTCCTTTGGAGAGATTTAGAAATAATATTTCTATTTTTGAAAACCAGTGGACGTGCACCACTGAATATATATAAACCTTCGAACAGACAGTGAACAGCGACACCTGCTGGGTTCGGCTACTCCACATTGATAAGGGGCAACTACCCCGAAACTATCATGTGGTTGTTTGAACCAGCATGGGGATGTCCTCTCCTGTTCGAAGGTTATAATGGACACATGTTTGAGTGTCACATTACTAGCTGGAGGCAATGGCCTCTTGCTAATCAACGGCAGCATTGGCCTATTTTTCTGGACTGCCATGTTAGCTTGGCGATAACTATTAATACCCAGTACTGCTACCGTGGTCTCCTTTAGAGAGATTTAGAAATAATAATAATAATTACACACACATACATACATATAAATATTCGTTCCTTTTTCCAAGAAATCTAATGCTCACAGCTTAGTTTTTCCTTGGGGCTGGCCGCGTTGGAGCAAATATCAGAAATAATCAGCCGAAATTTGCTATGATGATCCGGTTTCTGACTGAAGATTAAAGGCTCCGAATGACCCGTCTGTTTTCTGTGTTCGTCCCTTTGTGTATTTCACGTTCTTGTTTCTTTATATATAATTTTTATTCCTATATATATATATATATATATATATATATATATGCAGGGTGCGGTGAATGAATTGATGACTAAATTACGCAAAAATGAAAATAACACTAACATCTCATTTTAACAGATAAATTTACCAAAATTACATAAAAAGATCTTGCAGTAATAAAGAGAAAATTCATTCAATAAAATTACCATTGGCTTCAAGGCCGCCAGACGTCTTCGGAATCTCCTGCAACTCTTCTGGGCGGTCTCCTTGTTTAAGTTGGTGAATGCTGCTATAATCCATACCTTCAGTTCATCTTTGGTTTTACAAGGAGTTTTGTTGGTCTCTCGCTTAACTGCGCCCAACACATAATAATCAACCTGGGTTCTCATTCCTAAGGTATTTTTCGATGTTATTATTATTATTATTATTATTATTATTATTATTATTAGTAGTAGTAGTAGTAGTAGTAGTAGTAGTAGTAGTAGTAGTCACTGCCTGGAATCGAACACTACGCCATATGCCCGTGGGCATATGGCGTAGTGGTTAAGAGCGCGGGTTGCTCACACACACATACATATAGATATAGATATAGATATATACGCGTATTTATATATATACATACGTGTATGTATGTATACACATACAAATATACATATAGATAGATAGATAGATAGATAGATAGATAGATAGATAGGTAGATAGATGCAGGTTTATCTCTGTGTACGTGCGTTTTTTGTATGTATCTGTGTGTGTTGTGTGTGTGTGTGTCTGTGTGTAGTATGCTTTTGCAAGAGGAGTGTGACAGTGACTTCGAAGTTACGGCTTACAAGCCTTCTTCGGACGTTGACTGCTAGCAAGCCGTAACTTCGAAGTCACAATATATTGATTAATTTTGTGTAAAATAGTTCTGTTACTAATCGACAGGTATAAACAAACATTAATGTTTGTGTGCGTGTGCGTGTGTGTGGGGGGGTGTATTTATTTCAGCTTCTTTCTGTCAACACTGCATATGTATGATCTCTTCTCTGAAGATGGAGGCTCGTCTCATCCGACGATGGAATCAATCTACAAACATCATTTTGGACTACCGAGCCCCCGAAAACAGTTGTTGGATTTGTTATACTTTTCTTCAACACCTTTAATTCTTGATATCACTTCTACTCTGTGGACCTTTTTCTATGTAAAGATATATACATTTTTTTATATTTCATGTATTTAATTTACAAGGTCTGATCATTAAGTACCCGGACTATTGTCATTGTAAAAGCTGCTTGGCAAGTATTGACCTTGAACGCCGCTGCGCATGTGCACAAAGTTTTAACGCGTGTGGTGTGTGTTCGTCACACTTACCATGATTCTGCATCAAATTTTGCCAAAAGCTTGGTGATACCTGCTCAGAGGCCTACGCAAAGTTGCTGAAAGAGTATGGAGAGGAGTGTATGAGCTGAAAAAGCTTCGACAGTAACGAACAGCTAGACTGAAAAAATCATCACAGATGTGCGTGCAACTGTGAGGAGAAATCGTTGAATCACCATCTATGAGTTATCAGAAGATGTGTTGATTAGGTACGGTTCAGTTCAGTCCATTATCATTGAAGATTTGGGTACGAGACACGTGTCTGCTAAGTTTGTGCCAAAACTGCTTTCATCTGACCAAGAAGAAACTCGGGTTTCAGTTGCACAAGATCTTGATTGTGTCGAGAACGATAAAAACTTTTTGAAAACTTTGCGTTCATTTCTAAGCTGGTATCGCCAAATTTTTGGCAAAATTTGATGCAGAATCTCTGCTCAACTTTCTCTGTCATGGTCACGCTACACACCTTCCTTCCATACACTACTGTAAACATTGGAAGCGATCGAGAACGCTAAAACTTAGTGCGCATGCACAACAGCGTTCAAGGTCAATCTGTGCCAAATGGCTCCACTATACGTGCTTTGGCTTCGTTACTATGGCAAGAATCCGGATACCTATTGATCATACCTCGTGCTTAGACTTACCTAACTCGCTTATCCTTACATCTACTTCTCTACCCGCTCAAGTTTAAACCACTTGAGCAATACTAAGTGTATTCTATACAGAAAATATCTGATTCCCTTCGATAAACTATAGATAGACAGATAGATAGATAGATAGATAGATAGATAGATAGATAGATAGATAGATAGATAGATAGATAGATAGATAGATAGATGTATATGTATATGTAATATATGTATATATATATATATTATATATATATATATATTATATATTATATATTATATATATATATATATATATATATATATATATATATATTATATATATATTAGAAGAAATTAGGTAATCATCAGATCAG
>NC_043001.1:84119266-84121766 GCF_006345805.1 Octopus sinensis | reverse complement strand
TCTTATTCTTGTCTGTTGAAGAGCATATGTTCGAAACGTAAAAGACTGTCTCACTTTTCCGAGCGTCAAACTAATACACCTGCTTGTTGTTCACACACCTATCTCCGTCTTTTGTTCTTACGCAAATTTTAACTACACGTGCGCACACACACACACACACACACACACATATATATATATAATATATATATATATATACACGCACACATACATATATACATATATATTTCTTTACTACCCACAAGGGGCTAAACACAGAGGGGACAAACAAGGACAGACAAACAGATTAAGTCGATTATATCGACCCCAGTGCGTAACTGGTCCTTAATTTATCGACCCCGAAAGGATGAAAGGCAAAGTCGACCTCGGCGGAATTTGAACCCAGAACGTAACGGCAGACGAAATACGGCTACGCAATTCGCCCGGCGTGCTAACGATTCTGCCAGCTCCCCGCCTTAATATATGTGTATATATACATATACACTCGCCGCCTTATATATGTGTATATATACATATACACATATGTGTGTATGTGTGTGTGTGCGTGTGTTTATATAAGTATATGTATTTGTGTGTCTATGGTTATCCGTTCCCTCACCATCGCTTGACAACCGATGTTGGTATTTACGTCCCCGTAACTTATCGGTTCGGCAAAAGAGACCGATAGAATAAGTACTATGCTTACGAAGAATAAGTCCAACGATGGTTGTTCGTCTGGTATGTTGATTTTGATCATTCATTATAAATCTTGAATTATGCTTGCACTGACGAGTAAAGAGTGCAAAACACTGCACTGATTACGAAATCACAGTGATCTGCAGCTGAATTCGGTTTTTAAATGACTTGCTTCGAGAGTTGCATTCGGTACGATATGTTTATTTATTTTAGTAGTTTTAACTTTAAGAGTCCCTCCTAGCGTGTGGCATTTATGTGTAACAATGCCCTCCATATAATATAAATAAATATATCTAAGTGAAAAAATTGGTGGATTTTTTCTCTTATGAGGTTTTTCACGCTGACTATTTGATAAATTCTTATGAAAATTTTATCCTATTTTTAAATTGTAGATTTATATATATATAAAGTTAATCCAAACAAGAAAACACAAAACAAAACACAGCAACGCGAGGACGTGGAACAAATAAAGTATTATTGGACGCTCAGGAAAGAAGGGAAGGAGGGTTTAACGTTTCGAGCGGAGCTCTTCGTCGGAAACAAAGGAGAAGGAAAGATCCCGAGAAGGGAAGACAGAGGGAAAAAATATATATATATATGGTTGAAAAGGAACGCACGAGTTGATATGTATAAGGAAAATAAGCCAAGGTAGAAAATACTAAAATAATTTTATCATGAAAAACATTTTAGTACCGGTTTCAGTCATTGCGACTTTTTCAACTGAAGAGTAAATCATGAAAAGCAATTGTGGAAAATTTACATGTTTTTTTAAAATATTTCCATAGTTTTCAAACGCAAGGGACATTTTCCTTTTTTGAGACAGACAGAAAAAAAGAAAATGTCCCTTGCATTTGAAAACTATGGAAATATATTTTAAAAAACATTTCATTAAATTTTTCCACAATTTAATTGTTTTTCGTGCTTTACTCTAAGTTGTAAAAGTCGCAAAGACTGAAACCAGTACTAAAATGTTCTTCATGATAAAATTATTTTAGCATTTTCTACCTTGGTTTATTTTCCTTATGTGTGTGTGTGTGTGTGTGTGTGTGTGTGTGTATGAGTGTGTGTGTGTGTGTGTGTGTGTGCGTGTGTGTGTATGAGTGTGTGTGTGTGTGTGTGTGTGTGTGTTGTGTGTGTGTGTGTGTGTGTGTCTTGTTTGTCCTCCCACCATTGTTTCACAACCGATGTTGGTGTGTGTACATCTCCGTACCTTAGCGATTCGGCAAAAGAGAATAAGCACAAGGCTTACAAAGAATAAGTCCTGGGGTCGATTTGTTCGACGAAGAACACCCCTTTAAGGCGGTGATCCAGCATGACCGCAGTCAGATGACTGAAACATGTAAAAGAATAAAAAAATACTATTGTTTTCAGACAGTTATACCTATTTCTTTATTACCCACAAGGGGCTAAACACAGAGAGGACAAACAAGGACAGACAAACAGATTAAGTCGATTACATCGACCCCAGTGCGTAACTGGTCTTTATTTAATCGACCCCGAAAGGATGAAAGGCAAAGTCGATCTCGGCGAAATTTGAACTCAGAACGTAGCGGCAGACGAAATACTGCTAAGTATTTCGCCCGGCGTGCTAACTTTTCTGCCAGCTCGCCGCCAGACAGTTATACCTTCCATAGAGGATTAAATCTTGACTAGAAATAATATCGGTATCAGCTGACTTCATTTTTCCGTCAAGCTTTGCAGAAAACAGCCCGTCACGTTTCTACTTTCTTAGCCTTTGCCAACAGAGTATATATAGTTTTAGACATTGTAGTATATAACACACCGTGAATATATATTTTAAAAGTGAAAAACAAACCCACTTTAT
>NC_043001.1:84081766-84114266 GCF_006345805.1 Octopus sinensis | reverse complement strand
TTTGTGGTAGATCAAAATACCAGAAATAACAACTATATATCCCTTTAATTTATACCTTACTGACTTAATAAAGAAAATGTTACATTAAATTATGTAGTCCCAGAGACTGATAAAAAGATGGCATAGTCACGGCTGGAACGCCTTTAATTATAGATTTACGCGATTCAGGTTTGATCCAAACACCAATAACAACACTATTGTAATTATCTTATAGCTTATATCTTTTACTTCTTTCAGTCATTTTACTACGGCCCCATGGCTATTTTTTAAGCTTGGTATTTATTCTATCGGTCTCTTTGCTGCATTGCTAAGTAACGGGAACGTAAACACGCTAACACCGGTTGTCAAGCGGTGGAAAAGACAAACACAGATACACACATATCGATATACATAGATAAACAGATACATACACACACATACATGTATACATATATTTATATACATATGTGTGTGTGTGTGTGTGTGTTACTCTTTACTCTTCTATTTGTTTCAGTCATTTTGACTGTGGTCATGCTGGAGCACCACCATCAGTCGAACAAATCGAACCCAGGACTTATTCTTTGTAAGCCTAGTACTTATTCTACAGGTTTCTTTTGCCGAAGCGTTAAGTTACGGGGACATAAACACACCAACATCAGTTGTCAAGCGATGACAACACAAACATATCCATGTATGTATGTGTTGTGTGTGTATATATATATATATATATATATAATACAAATAAGAAAATGGCGGAACAGATTCCTTTCAATCATCGACTTACAGATAATACCAATTCATATTATTTATTAACTACTTAAATAGGAACATCCAAATCCAACAGAAAAAAAACATAATAATACAATATACATCAATAAGTAAGATAATACCATAAAAATAATACATATAAAATAGATCTTACAGCTGTTTCAGCCTTGTAGATAAAGATATCTCACTGTGCCTATATTAGTCAGATGTATTGAGGTAATATGCAGTTAAAAATGAATTAACTTATATATATATCTATATATATATATATATATATATATATTATATATATATATATATATCTCAAGGCCTCGTCAGAGATTATAAAGTACAATTATAAAAATATAAAATGCAAATATACAAACACGGCGGTCTTCTTTCAGTTTCGTCTACCAAATCTACTCACAAGGCTTTGGCCGACCCGAGACTATAACAGAAGTGACTTGCCCCAGGTGCTACGCAGTGGGACTAAACCCAGAACCATGTTGTTGAGAAGCATGCTTCTTACCACACATCCACGGCTATATATAGCAAAAAATAGACTTGGCATTTTCAGAAACTCAAGTTGTCTAAATAAACTTGAAACATCTCAACAAAATATTACAGTTTCAATCTTGACATTCTTTAACAAAAGACAGACTGGTGTGATAAAACTGCTTTTTGTATTTAAGTATAAGGAAATTTTGAGTGGATATATCTGATTTTCTCAGTAAAAGGGTTACAGACTAACTTTCTGACACGGATAGCTATAGACAAGCTAGCTACTACGGAAGGTAAGATTCAAACTATCTACCATGAGTGGATACCGTCTATCTATCATGCTCTGCGTGCATGGGAGAGAGAGAGAGAGAGAGAGAGAGAGACAGACAGACAGACAGACAGACAGACAGACAAACGGACAGAGAGAAAGACAGAGAGAAGACAGAGTGGAGTTTTTGGTGTTTGTGTGTGTCTGGTGTGTGTGTGTGTGTGTGTGTGTGAGAGAGAGAGAGAGAGAGAGTACTAATTTTCAAATACATGATTTTAGCCTTTCGGGATATATAGGCATCATATATATATATATATAATATATATAATATATAGATTATATATATAGATATTATATATATATATATATATATATATAATATATATATATATATATATATAAATAAATATATATATATATATATATATATATATATGTATATAGATATTACAGAAATATACTTGCATAGCAAGTGACTTATTCTCAGGTCGTGTGCCGAACAAAAAAACAAATTCAGTGTGGAAGGTGTTATAAGCCATTTGAAAAACGCACAAAAAACCGTTAGATTCACTTCAACATTTATTTTATATATATATATATATATATATATATACATATATATCAGGTCATCCCATAAGTGAATAAAAGAAACAAGAGCTCAAATGCTATATTTAATTGAAATTTAATCATCAATGTACTTTCCCTGATTATCTATGACTTCCTTCCATCTATTTACAAGCTTTTTAATCCCAATCAATGTAAAACTCTTTTGGTTTCAAAGCGAAGAACTCTGAAATGTCAGTTTCGATCTCCTCCCGCAAATGATTCTGTAAACTACTTATTCCATCAATAAATACAGCAGCATAGTTTTGTCAAACGGTTCTGCTAATCTAACGTCCTTATTACACCTACATTTTAAATATTCAGCGGCTGCAGACACCGGCAGCAGCAGCAGCAGCAGTAGTAGTAGTAGGTAGTAGTAGTAGTAGTAGTTAGTCTTAAAATGACATGACCAACATGGTCTTAAAATGTATTTCTTATAAGAAAATATGATACTGCGTGACACTTTGGGTAAGTGTCTTCTACTATAGCCTCGGGCCGGCGAAAGCCTTGTGAGTGGACTTGGTAGACGGAAACTGAAAGAAGCCCGTCTTATATGTATGTGTGTGTGTGTGTGTGTGTGTGTGTGTGTGGTGTGTGTGTGTGTGTGTGTGTGAGTGTGTGTATGTTCGTCTGTGTTTGTCCCCCCAAACATTGCTTGACAACCGATGCTGGTGTGTTTACATCCCCATCACTTGGCAGTTCGGCAAAAGTGACCGATAGAATAAGTACTAGGCTTACAAAGAATAAGTCCTGGGGTCGATTTGCTCGACTAAAGGCGGTGCTCCAGCATGGCAATTTTAGTGATTTGTGCGTTATAGTTACCTCCCTTGAAATTCTGTAACACCGAGATAAAACTGGTCTTCTCCCTTGACAACAGAGATTTTGCAAGAGTTATTTCCCTTGTACCTTCAACGTCAATTTAGGCTTAATTCCAATGGCTTCCAATGTTGTCTTGAGTTGGTCCTTATATCTCTTTACTCTTACTCTTTACTCTTTTACTTGTTTCAGTCATTTGACTGCGGCCATGCTGGAGCACCGCCTTTAGCCGAGCAACTCGACCCCGGGACTTATTCTTTTGTAAGCCCAGTACTTATTCTATCGGGATCTCTTTTGCCGAACCGCTAAGTAACGGGGACATAAACACACCAGCATCGGTTGTCAAGCAATGCTAGGGGGACAAACACACACACGCATATATATATATATATACATATATACGACGGGCTTCTTTCAGTTTCCGTCTACCAAATCCACTCACAAGGCTTTGGTTGGCCCGAGGCTATAGTAGAAGACACTTGCCCAAGGTGCCACGCAGTGGGACTGAACCCGGAACCATGTGGTTGGTAAACAAGCTACTTACCACACAGCCAGTCCTGCGCCTATATATCTGTAGATAATTCTATTAAAAGATATCCATTTCCTGAAAGTTGTAATGAAACAAAGTCGTGGTGGGGCGGGGGACACACTTACCTTTTATCTTTTATATGACTTGGTCTTTAGACTGCGGCCATGATAGGGCACAGCATTGAAGAATTTTAGTCGAATGAATTGACCCCAGGACTTACTGTTAAGCCTGGTACTTATTCTATATATCTCTTTCGCCGAACCGTTATGTTACGGAGTCGTAAACACACCAACACTAGTTGTCAAGCGGTTGCAGTGGGGAAACAAACACAGACACACACACACACACACACACACGCACGCACGCACACAAATACATACATACATGTATACATATATACATATATACGTGTGTGTGTGTGTGGTGTGTGTGTGTATGAGTATGTATGTATGTATGTATGTATGTATGTATGTATGTATGTATGTATGTATGTATGTATTTATGTATGTATAAGCAAAAATGCTAGTTGTAAAATCTTTCTAAATAATATTCGTAGCCACTTTAACATGGCTGTCCGTTCGAGCGGACTCTATAGCGATTTATATATATATATATATATATATATATATATATATATATATATATAAGATATATTATATATACGGAGAGAGAGCGAGAGAGAGAGAGAGAGAGAGAGAGAGAGAGAGAGAGAGATAAACGTCACTAAAGTGACAAAGGGCACTAACCAGTACTAATATTGCTAAGTTAAAACAACTTAATAACCACCATAAGCACTATTGTAATGACCGACAAGGGAGGCGATCTCCCGACAGCTGCGGACATAGCCAGATCATCGATGATTTCACATTTTAATGCCCATCTGGTAGACAGAGCCCTTCGTTGGATATCTTCGAAATATATAACTTGTATACTAAACATTACAATGCAAGGGAAACAACTACGGTATAACTCTGTGATGTAGGGAGGGAAACTTCTCTGTATTGTTCTGTATGTAGCCGATTGCAAATTTGATTTTAAAATTTTCACACATAGAGTACATACTCACACACAAACATACACATACACACACACACACACATGCATACATATGTGTGTGTGTGTGTGTGTGTGTGTGTGTGTATTCTTCCTATACTTTTATTTGTTTCAGTCATTTGACTGTGGCCATGCTGGAGCACCGCCTTTAGTTGAAGCACATCGACTCCAGGACTTATTCTTTGTAAGCCTAGTACTTATTCTAACGGTCTCTCTTGCCGAACTGCTAAGTGACTGGGACGTAAACACAACAGCATCGGTTGTCAAGTGATGTTGGGCACACACACACACACACACACACACACACACACACACACACACATACACACACACCACACATATATATATATAAACGGCGGGCTTCTTTCAGTTTCCGTCTACCAAATCCACTCACAAGTCTTTGGTCGGCCTGAGGCTATAGTAAAAGACACTTGCCCAAGGTGTTCCGCGGTGAGACTGAACCCAGAACCATGTGGTTGGTAGGCACCACCTTAAAGCGTTTAGTCTGAAAAATCGATTTCAGTACCTACTTAAGTCTGGTACTTATTCCACCAATTTTTTTTTCCCGCAGATGAAAGGCAAAGTTGATCTCTGCGGAATTATGGCTAAGAAATAATGAGATACCCTATTTAACAGGAACTTGTGAAATATAAGAACACCATTAATAAAAGTCATGTTCTTTTTTTCTATTTTTCTTGTTACAGCCATGATGCTATGATGGTACGACCAGTAAAGTAGCTATAAACATGATAGCTAAATTCTTAGGCAAATACAATCAATCTCGTCTAGATGAGAATACAGCCCATCTCGCCAAACGAATAAGCCGCTATTTCATTACTCGAAGTGTTAGACATAGCAACCGACTCTCCCTCATATCATACTCCACCGTCATAATATTGTGAGAGTAAAATGAGATTGCACCTTGAAAGTTCCCTTCCGGACTACAAGTTCGGGGAAATTTGTTTATGGAAGACCAGAAGTCGTCGATTCATACCAGCCACCTCTCCCCCACGCCACCAATGTTATCCTAGGGAAAGGCAAAGGACAATACAGCTTGGTACCAGTGACATCACAACTCATGTCTACAGATGAGTGAACTGAAGCAACGTGAAATAAAGTGTCTTGCTCAAGAGCACAACACAGAGCCTGGTCCGGGAATCGAACTCACAACCTCATGATTGTGAGCTTGACGCTCTAACCACTGAGTCTTGCGCCTTCACTAGTAATGTGAATCATTGATTGAATAGTATAGTTCAGGGAGATGCTGTGTCTGAATATAAAGAGGATGTTCAAGGCCGGAACGCCTTTCATCATAGGTATCATCAACAAGAGATTATATGGATCAAAACGACAGTCCATTAACTGAGTTAACTGAGCTACCGTGAGTATGTAGTGTTCATCTAGTTGTTTAATCCACTGACTAAAAATAGGTGGTTAAGATTCACCTTGTTACCATGGGTAAATAAGTTTTGCTGGTTCAACAGAACAGCCTCTATCTGGTGGTTGGACCTATGAGAAATGGTAGCTGTTCTAGGTCAACAATACACCTTCACTTACTCCATATGTCAAGTTTTGGCAATATTTTTAAAGGAAGACCTGCAATTACCTGTGTAAGTCTCCCCTCTACCCTACACCGCTGTTTATCCAAGAAAAAAGCTGCTAATTTGGGCCGATACAGGTTAGCGCCAGAGTCGTCTCAGACATTTCATTTAGAACACAAAGAGCCGGAATAGATATTGAAGAGCATCTTACCCACCCTCCTAATAGTTCCACTAACCTACTGCTCTGGATTCGTATCTTTTTATCGACTCTGAAAGGTTAAAAGATAAAGTTGATTTCGGCTGGATTTGAACACAGAGTGCAGAGCATCGGAACAAATACCGGAAGGCATTCTAACGGTTCTACTGATTTGCTACCGATAGGAAATTTGGCCCGAAATTTGGGGAGGGGCTAGTTGATTACATCGATCCCGGTGCTCAACTGGTACTTATTTTATCGAACCTGAAAGGATGAAAGTCAAAGTTGACACGGGTGGAATTTGAACCCAGAATGTAAAATGTAAGGAAAGACGAATTACTGCTAAGCATTTTGTCCGGCGTGCTAACGATTCTGCCAGCTCGCCGTTTTGTCACCCATACGAATAATAGTTAAATCTCAATTTGACCGTTAGCATAAATGACCCTTCATTGACTCAGATTTAGTTAGCTTTGCTCATGTTTAGCCCTGGGATCGCGTTCATCCAGTAGACCTATAATCAAAACTTTTCCAGCCTCCAAGCACTATACCTCACAATTTATTCAGATCTAGTGTATCTTGGACTACATTATTTAATGTGCCTTATTTTTTTTCCACAACGTCAGATCGCGGTTTAAAGACATTTGGCTGCTCTACCGGGTGGATCGGCAATAACACACACCATTGCTGCAGCATTGTTGTTTAACCCTAGGCCAGCTCTGATCGAGTAAAATCTATGTTCAAAACCATTCCACTTGTGACCATCTTGTCTTTTTTCCTATCTATAGGAAACTCAGGACCACATTGTCCGACTTTGTTTTCTCCTGAGATTATAGGCTGCATTTCGAAGGGGATTTGGCTGCTCTTTCTAGAAAGTCGAACAACCAGGTAGAAACTTTCCATTGTTACTCTTGTTGTTGTTGTTGTTGTTGTTGTTAGTGGTGGTGGTGGTGGTGGTGTTGTTGTGGTTGTTGTTGTTGGTGGTGGTGGTGGTGTTGCTGCTGCTGCTGTTGTTGTTGGTGGTGGTGGTGTTGCTGCTGCTGCTGTTGTTGTTGTTGTTGTTGGCTCGGGGACGGGGGTGCTATTGTTGTCTCTGTTATTTCTCTAACCACACACCTGTTCTAAATATTATATTAAATTCAAATTCAGTGTCACCATAGACTATATCAGGTTTATACTATCTCATACATCCCCACCGCCACCATCCCCTCCACCACCATTGCTCCCGGCCTCTCACCTGTAATATCGATCTCTAACATAAGAATAAGGTCACACGTGTTTGGAATGAATATTTGCAATTAAATGCATCCCGCTATTTGGATTTGGTGCTTCTTTTATCGATCTTTTAAGGGATTTCAACACAAGAATTTATATATATTTTGAGAGCCTTACGTGCATGCACAAACACATACTCTTATGTACACGTATGTGTGTGTATATATATATGTATGTGTATATATATATGTATGTGTATATATATGTATATATATATATATATATATATATATATATATATATAGAGAGGAGAGAGAGAGGAGTGAGAGAGAGAGAGAGAGAAGAGAGAGAGATAGATAGATAGATAGATAGATAGATAGATAGATAGATAGATAGATAGATAGATAGTAGATAGATAGACAGACGGAGAAAGAGGGGGAGAGAGAGATATGCATATAGAAACATACACAGATATATATATATATATATAATATATATATATATATATATATATATATATATATAGTATATATATTGTGTGTGTGTGTGTGTTTGTGTGTGTGTGTGTTTCTGTGTGTCTGTGTGTGTGGTGTATGTGTGTAAACACACATACGTATATATGTGCGTGTGTGTATACATTTGTATGTATGTATATGCATGTATATCTCTATATATTCTTTTCAACTCTAGGCACAAGGCCTGAGATTTTGTGGGAAGGGGGCCTTAGTACGCGACCTTAGTACGCAACGTGCACTTAATTTATCGACCCCGAAAGGATGAAAGGCAAATTCGACCTCGTCGGAATTTGAACTCATATCTCTATATATTCTGTTACCCTTTTCCTTGTTTCAGTCATTTGATTGTGGCCATGCTGCAGCACCTCTTTGAAGGGTTTCTAGTCGAATGAATTGACCCCAGTACTTATTTCATTTTAAAGCTTAGTATTTACTCTATCCGTCTCTTTTTGCCGAACCGCTAAATTACGGGGACGAAAACACACCATTACCGGTCAAGCGGTGAAAGGATTGGGACAAACACAGACACAAAGACACACACACACACACACACACACACACACACATAGATACATCCATATACACGACGGTCTTCTTTCAGTTTCCGTCTACCAAATCCACTCACAAGGCTTTGGTCGGCCCGAGGCTATAGTAGAAGACACTTGCTGAAGGTGCCATGCAGTGGGGCTGAACCTGGGACCATGTGGTTGGGAAGCAAACTTCTTACCACACAGCCATGCGTGTGTGTGTGTGTACGTGCGAGTGCGTGCGTGCGCGCGCATGTGTAAACATACATACGCACTCACACACACATACATACATACATACATACATACATACATACATACATACATACATACATACAAATGCGTGTGTATGCGTATGTATGTCCGTGCGGGTGTATGACAGTATGCATATGTACATAAGTGGATTTATGTACATAAGTACATGTACATAGAGACAAACATAGAGCTGGCTGTGTGTGTGTGTGTGTGTGTGTGTGTGTGTGTGTGTGTGTGTGTGTGTGTGTGTGTGTGCGCGTGTGTGTGTGTGTGTGTGTGCAATACATTACTGACCGTACATCACAAGGTCATTATTAATTCGATGTTGCTGACCGACATCGATTACTGCATCTGAAATAAATAATTTATCAATGTTTCTATGGAAGGCCTTGATAAACACCGTAACTTCTACATCCTGGCAGCGGTGAAAGTATTTTAATGGACGAGGCAGATCTAGTCATTAATTATTCATAAATAATTAAGTCTAATGAGTTGGTGGTTTGATCGTGTGTAAAACTTGCGGCATTTTACATATTGAACGGTATATACTGAATTAAGTTGTCAGTATTTCTAATCAGCTTGTTTTCTTTGTGTGTGTGTGTTTGTGTGTGTGTGTGTGTGCGTGTGTATGTGTGCTTGTTTGTGTGTGTATGTGTATGTGATACGTGTGTATATGCATAAAAATAAATACATATTAATATGCACATGTATATACATGTATATACATATACACATATATATATGTATACTCACACACACACAAATATATATATATATATATATATATAGATCAATAAATGGTGGGGTTGTGTTGACCGCACGTGGAGAAATGATAAGTAAGGAAAAATTTTTTTTTAAAATGCAGAATGCTCAAATGAAAGAAAATTTTAATAAAATGAGAAAATGATAAAATATATAAATGTATATTTATTCAACCGGTTTTCGTCATTGTATGACTTGTCAAGAATATTTATGTTTTAAGAAGTTTTTTTTTTAAATTAGAAAGGGGAAAAAAAGAAAATTGCATTGTTTTTTGTAAAAGAATAATGATAAAAATGTACAAAATGTACAAAATGTACAAAAATGTACAAAAATTAAAAAATAAATTCTCCGGAATTAAGCAAACATCATCTCCCATTCCTTGATCTCCTAATTATAAAAACACCTAAGAACCAAATCATAACAGACATCTACCACAAACCTACAGACTCACAACAATACCTCCTCTCTTTAGTTCATGCCACCCAAAACACACCAAGACAAATATCCCTTTCAATTAGCTAAAAGGGTAGCACCATTGTCTCGGATCCAAAAACACGAGAAATACGCCTTCAAGACCTCAAAAAACACTATTACAGCGTCAATATCCCTCCACCCTTATAGAGTATGGAATAAAACGCGCCAAAGAACTAGACAACACTACACTGAAACCACCCAACCTAACACCACACACAACCTCAAAATACTTCCATACATTTCCACCCACAACCCAAAAATATCGAAGCATACACCACAATCATACAAAACCCAGTCTACTGTCAACAGACCCAAAAATGAAAAATATTATAAATACACACAAAATCCTCAAATGCAAAAGGCAACACAAATCTTTAAAAAACTCTTGACAAATGCCAAACTTCACACACCACATCCACCCCCAACAGTAAAAAAATGTGCACGCTCAAACTGTGGTACCTGCCCCTTTCTACTTGAAGGCTCTGAATTTACCTTCAAACAAGGTACGAAGTTTAAAATCAAGTCTAACTTCTCCTGTTCCTCCGAGAACCTTATCTACGTTCTCACATGCGCTGGTTGCCAACATAATTATGTTGGACAAACGAGTCTCCCGTTACGTAAACGAGTAACGGTGCATAAAAACAAATAAATCTCCCGGAATACCGACAAATTCCACTGAGTGACCACTTAGACTCATGTGCTAAAGACTTAAACCCAAATTCTATATATTCCCCTTCTACCAATGTAAAGACGGGATCACCACACAGGAGAGAATTAACAAGGAGAATCTCTTTATTGAAAAATTCCAAACACAACTTAATATGCAAACTCCTCGTTGATCAAACTTCCTTTCTCTACCTCACTTTTCATGGATGGACTAACACAAATATATAAAGATACCATGCATTCATCACTTCAAGCTAAAACTTATATTCTTTAAATATCATTTTTACTATTGTTGTTATTACTATCATTTTTATTATAAATGATATGACAATTTGAAATGCAATTGTCTATGCAGATTTATATTATTAGAAAATAATGTAAATAAAGTGTTAAAATCTGAAAGTTAAGTTAACAAGCAATTATATAAAAAAGATAATGCAAATGAAGCTAAAATGATAGTTTTATAATTTGGGTTTTATTGAAGAACTCAAAAGATTTGTCTCCCCTTACTCACAACACAGGAACTGAAGAACAGGACCACAATTACTACTACTTCCTGTCCTGCAAACATGCTGATTTAACAACACAACACAACACATGCTCTTAATCCCTTTGGATCTTAACACCTCAAGGTAATTTTTTCGTAAACAACCATAAAACGCAAGATACACAACGAACTCACAATGTATCGGAGAACTTATTTTTAATTTTTGTACATTTTTATCATTATTCTTTTACAAAAAACAATGCAATTTTCTTTTTTTCCCCTCTTCTAATTTTTAAAAAAAACTTCTTAAAACATAAATATTCTTGACAAGTCATACAATGACGAAAACCGGTTGAATAAATATACATTTATATATTTTATCATTTTCTCATTTTATTAAAATTTTCTTTCATTTGAGCATTCTGCATTTTTTTTTTAAATTTTTCCTTACTATATATATATATATATATATATACTTTTACTTGTTTCAGTCATTTAACTGTGGCCATGCTGGAGCACCGCCTTTAGTCGAGCAAATCGACCCCAAGACTTATACTTTGTCAGCCTAGTACTTATTCTATCCGTCTCTTTTGCCGAACTGCCAAGTTACGGGTACGTAAGCACACCAGCATCCGTTGTCAGGCGATGTTCGGAGGACAAACACAGACACACAAACATATACACACACATACATATAAATATATATATATACATATATACGACGGGCTTCTTCCAGTTTCCGTCTACGAAATCCACTCGCGAGGCTTTGGTCGGCCCGAGGCTATATTAGAAGACACTTGCCCAAGGTATATATATACTTAGATATACTTAGATATGTTTCGACCAATGATTGGTCCTGGCAGTGTTTAACTTAATAGCACTACCTGATAGAATTAGCTAAATCCTTTTCAAGTCAAGTTTTGTGGCATCATGGTCCATACGAATGGGGAGCTCTTGTTGAGTGAGTTGTATCCAGGTGTAAATAACTTATAGAGTCGAAATGTACAGTATAATATATCCATTACTATCGATCTTACCAAAAGGATTGGTATGATTGGCCGTAATGGATATACAATACTGCACACTTCGATTATTATACCCATCCTACTGACAGAGTGCATTTCCCTGACTTATATATACATATATATATATAATATATATATATATATATAGTATATATATATATATATATTATATATATATATATTCGATTGCTGTGAGAAGCCGAATCTGAATTTCAAAACTCACTTTTCCCATGAAAGAAAATAAAATTCGTTTGGAAATAGATCCCTCTGTCCGCCAATCCTCTTTATTTCTATCTCTCCACTCTCTTTCTCTCTCTTTCTCTCCCCCCTCTCTTTCTCACTCTCTCTCCCTCTCTCTCTCTCGCTTTCTCGCACCTTATCTCTCTCTTGCCCTCTCTGTCGATGAGTCTACCTATCTGCCCCTCTATTTAGTTATTTCCCTATCTATCTAGCTAGCTATCTAACTAGCTAACAAAATAACTAATTAACTAATTAACCAACTAACAAGCTAGCTATCTCGGCGAAAGCACAGCTTCTAAACGTCAGATTCCTCTTGTCTCCACTTTGTACAAACTTATCCAAATTCAAAAACTTTCCCGTGTAGTTATACATATATATATATATTCTCTCCTCCCACCACGCTTTCTCTTTTCTCTCTCTCTCTCTCGTTGCTCACACGTGACCTCGTCCATTCTTCTTTTCCTCACGTGACCATCTTTCTTTTCCAGGTGGACAATCGAAGTAAATAAATGGAAAAAATCCTTGTACGTTTATAAAAGAATTCAAAAAGTATGGACGACTCTACATACAAAAGGCTATGTCCATTTACGTTCATTTACACGGGAGTTCTAAGCGAGACTAAGTGGCTGGGTGAATTTTCTTCCACTCATTGTGTCACACACAGTTTTCCTATTCATTTAGTGAATATTTTATTGATAACTTATCAGTGGTTAATATTTGTTGAAAATGTCTCCGAAGAAAGAGATTCCTGAAGCTGAAAGGGCTCATATCATTTCATTATCAAGTGAAGGATTCTCCCAGGCTGGAATTGCAAGAAAATTGAAATACTCCATCAAAAAGTACAATGAGGCCAATTCTTTCAAAAACCGTAGAGGGTGAGGTTGCAAAAATGTACAACCACGAGGTTGCTAAAGAGGACACCTCTGTTGGATTTGGAAACGGTATCTTTTGACGTAGCTGCTGAGTTTCGGGTGCTAACAAACAAGGACATATCAACTCGCACAGTGAGAAGAAGGTTATTAGAAGCTGGGCTCAAAGAATGTAAAGCCAGAAAGAAGCCGTTGTTGACTGAGGTGAACATGAAGACGCGATTTTCTTGAGCAAAAGAGTATGAAGATTAAACTGTTGATGATTGGACTAAATTTGTTTGGTCTGATGAAAGTAACTTTAAGTTAAGTTCTCCACATTCATTTCCACCGCATAATTGAAATTCTGACACTTGTACGTATTTTTTATTTGATAGCAAAAATGATCAGTAATTGTTTTTTCTCCTCAGATATTTGGAACCCATGGAGCTGTTTATATTCGCTGTAGATTTAAGGGGGGGGGCTTATCATCCTGGATGTGTGGTCCCAACAGTCAAATTTGGAAGAGGCAGAAGGAATTCCAGCACACCAGCGTGTTAGATCAAGTTTATCAACCTTCCTCAACTAAAATGTTCAATGATAACATCCTATACAATGCTCCATGCAACACATATTCAGAGTCTCAATGGGTTAGTTTGAGGAGAAAGAGATGAAGGTGATGAAATGGTCCCTTCAGTCTCCAGGCCTCAATCTCATTGAACAATTGAGGTGACACTTAAGCACAAGTGTGAGGGTGCACAAATGTTCTTTAAAATGCTAATTAGAAGACAAAATTCATGAAGAGTGGCGGAAAATTGACCCAGCCACTTGCGCCAACTTAGTCTCAAGTATGCAAAAACGCATAAAAGCGGTTATAAAAGCAAAAGGAGGGCACATCAAATATTAATTATGGATGGAATGGACTCTGGAATGTTTATCATACTGTTTTTAATTATTAAGTAAATGTGTCTCAATCGTATTCTCTATTTTTCATAGCTGGTCCATAATTTTGACCAAGGCTGTATATACATGCGTACATGTGTGTGTGCGTGCGCACGTGCGTGTGTGTGCGTGTGATCTTATATGTATAAATATATATATATATATATATATTACTCTTTTACTCTTTTACTTGTTTCAGTCATTTGACTGCGGCCATGCTGGAGCACCGCCTTTAATCGAGCAACTCGACACCGGGACTTATTCTTTTTGTAAGCCTAGTACTTATTCTATCGGTCTCTTTTTGCCGAACCGCTAAGTAACGGGGACATAAACACACCAGCATCGGTTGTCAAGCAATGCTAGGGAGACAAATCTACTCACAAGGCTTTGGTCGGCCCGAGGCTATAGTAGAAGACACTTGCCCAAGGTGCCACGCAGTAGGACTGAACCCAGAACCATGTGGTTGGTAAACAAGCTACTTACCACACAGCCACTCCTGCGCCTATATTATATATATATATATATATATATATATTTCTTTACTACCCACAAGGGGCTAAACATAGAGGGGAACAAACAAGGACAGATAAACGGATTAAGTCGATTATATCGCCCCCAGTGCGAAACTGGTACTTTATTTATCGACCCCGAAAGGATGAAAGGCAAAGTCGACCTCGGTGGAATTTGAACTCAGAGAAGCGTAACGACAGACGAAATACGCGCTAAGCTTTACGCCCGGCGCGCTAACGTTTCTGCCAGCTCGCCTTATATATATTATATATATATATATATATATATATATATATAATATATATATATATATATATATATATAACCAGCTTAGAGAAGAAGAAGAAGAAACGAAACCAAACGAATCGAATATATATATATATATATATATATATATAATATATATCTATATATATATATATATATATGTATATATATAAAGTTAATCCAAACAAGAAGCACAAAAAAACACAACAGCACGAGGACGTGGAACAAATATAGTATTATTGGACGCTCAGGAAAGAAGGAAAGAAGGAGGGTTTAACGTTTCGAGCGGAGCTCTTCGTCGGAAACATAGGAGAAGGAAAGATCCAGAGAAGGGAAGACAGAGAGAAAAAAATCGCCAACGGTACACACGAGGTCACATATAGCACATTAAAATCGCACTGTGTGTGTGTATAATGACTAACGCATACATTTCCACAATTCTCAACCGATTTTCTCCAAACTTTACGCATACATTAGTTATGTGCCAAGGATGGTTATGACCTGAACTCCCGTGTAAATGGATGTAAATGGACATAGCTTTTCGTATGTAGGGTCCTCCATACTTTTTTAATTCTTTTATAAACGTGCAAGGATTTTGTCCATTTATTTACTTCGATTGTCCACCTGCGCGGTGACCCAGTCAGGAAACAGGATTTGTATTCATGTAAATAAATGTTTATGTTAATTTAAAAATTTATTTTTAAAAATGTATTTTTAGCAAAACACGTGTTATGTCTCTATTCATTTTCTTTCATGTAAATAAATGCTCATGTTAATTTTAATTATTTTCCAAATTCGTTGTATGCACATAGTTTTTTTTTGTATGTAGGGTCTTCCATACCATTTTAATCTATATCATCGTATGTTGGCATTAGATAATATTTTTGACTGTGATTAAATTGACTAGGAACACTACGCGATGAATATCCAGTACCAAACAATCTTAATCTCCATATTTAAGCTGCATTAAACTTTGGCAAGCTTACCTTTACCTATTCTGAGTTACTTGAAAGGTGATGTTCTCTTCTATTTGTTAGTACCTTTGATTACCTTTCCTTTGCGTTGTTTCACTTTAAGGATGCTTATTTACCCATCCATTATGATATTTCGACTATTGTCCATTGTGTCAAATACGTTTTAGCATTGAGGTTCTAGTTTTTTTTAAACAATCACATATGATTCGTCCCAAAGAATCAACTTTTAAACAAGAGTTTTGCTACCACTAGCGAATGCTATACATATCTTTGAGAAAGCTCCATACCAACTTCACTTATTGCGACATTCGCTGTTACATTATGCGCAGGATATGTGAGAAGAGAGAATAAAGGGGCTTGTGTGTTACTCTTATATATATATATATATATTACTCTTTTACTCTTTTACTTGTTTCAGTCATGTGACTGTGGCCATGCTGAAGCACCGCCTTTAGTCGAGCAAATCAACCCCAGGACGTATTCGTTGTAAGCCTAGTACTTATTCTATCGGTCTTTTTTGCCGAACCGCTAAGGTACGGGGGCGTAAACACACCAGCATCGGTTGTCAAGCGATGTTGGGGGACAAACACAGGCATACAAATATATACACACACATACATACATACATATATATATATATATATATATATATATATATATATATACGAGGGCTTCTTTCAGTTTCCGTCTACTCGTCTACCAAATTCACTCACAAGGCTATGATCGCCGAGGCTATAGTAGAAGACACATATATGTATGTATGTATGTATGTATGTATGTATGTATGTATGTATGTATGTATGTATGTGCTTACATTGTCTCAACATTAGTTCGAAGTGTTATTTCCAACAGACGACGTATTTTGGATACTAATCACCACACCTCTCAAAACAATTAGGGCGACATGAATGGGTTACAGGCTGTGGGTGAGGAGGGGGTATGTAGTGGACCCTTAATAAAATCCTCTCTCTCTCTCTCTCTCTCTCTCCTCTCTCTCTCTCTCTCTCTCTCTCTCTCTCTCTCTCTCTCTCTCTCTTCTCTCTCTCTCTGACATACATAACACAAATACGGACATAGCAGATAACAGTTAACCTTCGTCCGCTTGGGCCCTGTTGTGTCCACTACTCTGATTGGTTGGTTTTGGTGCAGTTTGTCTCTTGCTTTATTTCGCGCCAATGTACGACCCAACCAATCGCAGTCTTCTGATAAGGTCCCGTGAAACAGTCTTCTAAATTCTTTTCTGGAGCCTACTAATCTTTATAAAGTTAGTCACAATAAACCATATCTCGTCTTTGGCTCTAGTCCATGTAAGAACTAACCTCTGACCACAGAGCATCCAACGACACACAGCCAGTTCCAGCAACTCAGCCAGTTCCAGCGACTCAGCCAGTTCCAGCAACAACACCAACACCAGCAGTATTCAAGACCTCCACCACCGTTGCCTTCATCTTAACGTCGCCTTCACTTTAACGTCGCCTTCAGCTAATCGACGCCACCAACATCAATACGTACACAGCAACACGCTTAGGTTTAACTTCACGTAGTTTGTGAGTACTTCACTATGATTAACAGCTAGCTCAACCTGCGAGAACCTTCTGTACCAAGTAACCCGGCACAGCATGGAAGCCACAACCGCTACACGACATGTGTTCAACCGGCTCTGCAATTTGTAGCCTCAACTTTTTGTACAGAACTAACTATTGTGTAACCTTACTACGTACTGGTATTTACCTTCATCTTGTGTCTGAACTTCTAGCGTCCTGTTATAGACTCTTTCTATTGCTCTATATTTTATCTCACACGCATACACCCTTGTTTGTACACACATACGCATTATATTATGCAAAACAGCCTGTCTATTATTATTATTATTATTATTATTATTATATTATTATTATTATTATTATTATTATTATTATTATATACGTACTTATGTCGTACTCACGAACACACAGACACACTCTGCTAGCACACATATACATTATTGTATGCATGACGGCCTGTCTACTATTATTGTTCTTATGTAGTTATGTCACTCTCACAAACATACACTTTGCTAACATATAAATAAATCTTTCTCTAAACATTCTACGGCTGTGTCGTGTTCTTATTCCTTTCTGGCACTTGAATTCATTTATCCCTATTTTGGCTTTTATTGTAAAGCGACCGTGCGGTGTTTAAAGGAGTCATTCATTCCTCACCTCCCCTTTTCGTACGATCGTTCTACAGGTACATACATCGGTTCTACACTAATTAATGCGCCCTACATTCAGGTACCAATATGAACTCTATTCTCCTGATTTCAAGCTAAAATCTTTTGAATGATATCTTTCTTTTCTTTTTGTCTTATTGTGTACATCAGTATTTCTTAAATGTAATTAACATCTACGTATTTACATACTAAACAGCTGGTAGTATATAATAGCTGGTTTGAACAATAAATACAAGTCCTAACTACTTTAATCACGTCGCTTAAAGACATGTTGTACTCGGAACAGGTTGTGAAAAAATTTGTTGCTTTACTGTTTCTTTTGATTTTGTCTATTGCTTTTGTTTTTGTTTTTTTGTTTTTGTTTTTTTTTTGTTTTTTATGGCGGTAGCAATATGCTTTTAGCATTAAGGTTCTGGTAAATTGTCTTGTTCTATTAAGTATTGTCTTTTTATGCTCAACGTTCAAATTTCGTCAAGGTCTATTTTGATTTCATCCGTACGGAATCGATATAATAATTATTTTCTACTAGAGGCAACAGGCCCGAAATTTTTGAAGGTGGAAGTCGGTTACGTTGACTAACCCCAGTGCTCAAATGGTACTTATTTTCTCGACCCCGAAAGAATGAAAGTCAAAAGTTGACTTTGGTGGAATGTGAACTCAGAACCTAAAGACGGACGAAATGCCGTAAAGCATTTTGCCCCTCGAGCTAACGATTCTGCCACGTCGCCGCCTAATCAGTGTAATAATTACCAATCAAAGCCGACGAGCTGGCAGAAACGTTAGCACGCCGGGCGAAATGCTTAGCGGTATTTCGTCTGCCTCTACGTCTCGAGTTCAAATTCCGCCGAGGTCGACTTTGCCTTTCATCCTTTCGGGGTCGATTAAATAAGTACCAGTTATGCACTGGAGTCGATATAATCGACTTATTCGTTTGTCTGTCCTTGTTTGTCCTCTCTGTGTTTAGCTCCTTGTGAGTAGTAAAGAAATAGGTATTTCGTCTGCCGTTACGTTCTGAGTTCAAATTCCGCCGAGGTCGACTTTGCCTTTCATCCTATCGGGTTCGATTAAATAAGTACCAGTTACGCACTGGGGTCGATATAATCGATTTAATCCGTTTGTCTGTCCTTGTTTGTCCACCCCCTGTGTGTAGCCCCTTGTGGGCGGTAAAGAAATAAGAGACGTTAGCACGTGGGGCGAAATGCTTAGTGGTGTTTCATCTGTCTTTACTTTTGGAGTTCAAGTTCCGCTGAGGTCGACTTTGCCTTTCATCCTTTCGGGCTCGGTAAATTAGGGTTAGGGTTAAGTACCAGTTGCATACTAGGGTCGATCTAATCGACTGGCCCCTCCCCAAATATTTCGAACCTTGTGCCTAGATTAGAAAAGAATAATTACCAGTCATGTATTGATGTTTGATGAAATCACCCACACTCCAGCACCACACCTCTATATATACACAACACATACATACATACATACATACATACATACATACATACATACATACATACATATACCCACACACATACATGGACAGTCAATTGTCAGTGTTGTTAGAGCATCAGCTTGTTTCTCTTTTTTTTATGACAACAGGGTATTCAACACAATTGAGTCTTGCTGCAGAGATTACTGGGACAGCGATGTTCCGGCATGCTGTATTTCATCAGCCAGGAGTATCCCGGACCTT
The DNA here is from genome assembly GCF_006345805.1 of Octopus sinensis. NCBI lineage: Eukaryota > Metazoa > Mollusca > Cephalopoda > Octopoda > Octopodidae > Octopus > Octopus sinensis. Next base: position 84,094,436 of record NC_043001.1, on the reverse strand, counting down.
GGAGTCAAGCCAAGCATCTGGATTTTTGTTTACACATTCAACGAACAAAATGTTTTCTGATCGGTGCTTATGTCTGCCAACCGATATAAAATCGTTGTTTGTACTGTGTGCAGCAAGACCAGGAATGAATATTTACCTATACGTTTTTAACACGTTTAGGATGGTTCGGACGCAAAATATTCAGGTCTCTGCAGTGTACGTGGAAGGCGAAAATCCTTACTCTTTTATGACGGTAGTGTTCAACACACTCGACTCATTGACACAGAGGATTCTAAGACACCGGTGTTTTGACATGAATTCTCTCATCAGTCAGAAAATTCATTTCTTCTAAATACAAACAAAAAAACTGCTACAATATATGGTGTGCACGCAAAACAGCAACAATCCAAGCAATAACGATTCTATTCGTTCTTTATACCTTTTGATAGATTTTTCCAATAAATCATAAAAACAATTACCAAGTCATTTATGCATATATTCTCTCCTTGTTATTGTTTGGTCACAGAACATCCCTAATTGAGCTGGTCAATGATCAGAGGCGTTCCAACCTTGACAGCTTTGAGCATTCTTCATTTTTGTATATCGAGGAGTACTTCGTCCAATATCCAGATATTTTGCTTTTGTTTACACATCAGAAGATGATTTTAAAAAAAAAAACCTTTGCTCTATTTCCATTACGACGCTCTGCTTCCCTTACGCCTCTCTACTTCCATTACGTCGATCATAGAAGCACTATCTGAGAAGCTCTTTCTGTACAATGAACCGTTGTGCATACACATTCTAATATTAGCTTTTCAGATGTTTCTTCTTTCCAGTATAATGCTTATTGCTCAATATAATCCAGTGTGTCCTTCCTTACTTGCGTCAATGGGATATTTGTTTCGTTTGGTTTTGTTTTTTGTTGTTTTTTTTTCCTTTTTGTTTTATTTTCTGACATAATCTGATTCACCAGACAGATTACCTACTTGAAGATATCGAACACTGATTGACCTCCAGTGATAATTAGGTCTCCTATGTAACAAAAATTAGCAACTATGTCGCCTGTACTGTTACTGCTACAAGCTAACTATACACACACACAACACACATACACATACATACACACAAGTGTGCATATATATGTGTGTGTGTGTGTGTGTGCGTGAGTGTGTATATGTGTGTATTCTTTTATTGCTTTATTCTTTTACGTGTTTCAGTCATTTGGAGCACCGCCTTAATCGAACAAGTCAACTCCAGGACTTATTCTTTGTAAGCCTGGTACTTATTCTATCGGTCTATTTTACCGAACTGTTAAGTTATGTGGACGTAAACACACCAACGCCGGTTGTCAAGTGACAGTGGGCGACAAGTACAGACGCACACACAAATATATACATATATATATGCATGTGTGTGTGTGTGTATATACGACAGGCTTCGTTCAGTTTCCGTCAACTAAATCTACTCACAACGCTTTGGTCGGCCCGAGGCTATAGTAGAAACACTTACCTAAGATGCCACACAATGGAACTGAATCCGGAACCATGTGATCGTGAAGTAAACTTCTTACCACACAGCCACGCTGCGCCTATATATATATACGTTTTTAATTATTGTATTTTTAAAATGTTTACAATTTTGAAGTGTGTTAAACATTAAAAAGATATTTTGTAATGTTTATAAAGTTCAATTAGCGCTTTCATACGTTCGTAGTAATCATCAGATTTCAAAATGTATTGACTGACAGTTGTGTTGAGTGCTTGACAACTGTAGTAAAATGACTGACTTCTTTCGTTTTATACCTTTCAGAAGGCTCCGACAAGCTGAATTTTTCGAATACGGTTTTGACGAATCAGCATGCAGCTTAAACGTCACGGCTTGCCGGACGCACCGATATTATTGACATAGAGGCGGCGAGCTGGCAGAAACGTTAGCACGCCGGGCGAAATGCTTTGCGGTATTTCGTCTGTCTTTATGTTCTGAGTCCAAATTCCGCCGTGGTCGACTTTGCCTTTCATCCTTCGGGGTCGATTAAATAAGTACCAGTTACGCACTGGGGTCGATATAATCGACTTAATCCGTTTGTCCTGTCTGTGTTTAGCCCCTTGTGGGTAGTAAAGAAATAGATATTATTGACCTAGATTCCGCCTTTATTTTAACCAATTAGCTTGCAGTTTACATGTAATGGTTTTATGAGTGAGAAAACTTGGGTGGCTTCGATCGTTTTTATTTCAATCGGTGAGAGTCTTTTGTAATTTATTTATATTCATAAGTTAAAGATATTTTAAAATTTACATCATTAACTGGTTGTTATATTATTGTTGTTATTTCCGTTCAGAACAGGTTTGAATATTTTAATGAAACATTTTTCTTTTATCTTTCTTCCATCATGACTTGTGTCATGTAGTTTGTTGGAAGGAAAAATTAGAAACTTTTTCTGACTACATGTTTCTATATATTCGCTCAGTGGAATTTGGCGAACTTTAGTGTTCTAAAAGGTATAAAAAGGAAGAAGTCGGTCATTTTACTACAGTTGTCAGTCACTCGACTCAACTGTCAGTCAATACATTTTGAAATCTGATGATTACTACGAACGTATGAAAGCGCTAATTGAACTTTATGAACATTACAAAATATTTTTTTTAATGTTTAATACATTTCAACATTGTAAATTGCTTTTTAAGTACAAAAATAAAAAAAACGTGAAAACCAGACAATGTTGCAACTTTGTGCAACTGATATACATACATACACACATATAAATAAATAAATGGAGTTTAACGCAGGTGTAATTCAAATACTTTTACTTCCGACACATGTTTCGAAGATATCACTGATATTATTCCAAAGGAATAAATTGGTGTAAAACAATGTAATCTCTTCAGGGAAGTGAAGAAATGAAACTCGTTAATAAAACATTTTAAAATGATGGATATGTATAGTGATTAACTGAACACTATTAATATTGATTGTTAACAAGGGGAAAATACACCCATCTATTTATGCGCGCAACCACACACAACACACACACACACATATATATATATATATATTATATATATATATGTATATATGTATATATGTATGCATGCATGTATGTATGTCTATATATATATATATATATATATATATATATATATATATATATTACATATACACACACACACGTACACAAAGTTTTGCTCTGTGTCAAGTTATATACAAAAGAATTTGATATTAAATTGAAGGATTACACAATAATCTTTTAGTATAATACTCACACAAGCACACACTCTCTCTCTCTCACACACACACATACAAGCATATACGCACAGACACACGCATACACATATATGCAAGGATACGTACACGCACACACCTTTTTTTATACATTAGCATATAAACACACGCGCGCACAATCACACACACAAACACATTCACATGCAGAAATATGAAAAAAATAATTTTCAGCAACAGGAATTAATACCAAGTAATGTTCAATAGTTTTCAAAAGTTGAATAAACTTTTGATGATATATGCATGAGAGAGAGAGTGAGTGAGTGAGTGTGTGTGTGTGTGTGTGTGTGTGTGTGTGTGTGTGTGCGTGTGTGCTTCTATATATGTAAGTGTATCTGTGTGCATGTCAAATGATATATATATAATCCGTTAATACAACACAGTTTCATATGCAGCATGTGTTAGACAATCATCAGACGACATACTTAACTTGCTTTTAAATATCAGAGCTTACATAGTTTGTTATTCTACAGAGTTACCGGTATTGCCTGTGTTTAAAATGTAGTAATGAGCTTAATTCAATACATGTATTATTTGCGGTGAGTTATTTGTTTTGGCCTCTTAGAAATAGAGAAAGTCAATGACTTACAATACATGGTGACGTTGAAGGTCTTTAAAAAAGGACAATGACACAGAAAAAGAGGATTAAGAATTTATTCCTTATAGTTTCTCAGTTATATTTCCCCCTTTGTCATGCTTTTGATTGCTTTACGTTCAGTTTTCTTTTTAATATTTTATCTATACAGGAGTGGCTGTGTGGTAAGTAGCTTGCTAACCAACCACATGGTTCCGGGTTCAGTCCCACTGCGTGGCATCTTGGGCAAGTGTCTTCTGCTATAGCCCCGGGCCGACCAATGCCTTGTGAGTGGATTTGGTAGACAGAAACTGAAAGAAGCCTGTCGTATATATGTATATATATATATATATATATATATAATATATATATGTGTGTGTGTGTATGTGTGTGTGTTTGTGTGTGTGTGTTTGTCCCCCTAGCATTGCTTGACAACCGATGCTGGTGTGTTTACGTCCCCGTCACTTAGCGGTTCGGCAAAAGAGACCGATAGAATAAGTACTGGGCTTACGAAAGAATAAGTCCCGGGGGTCGATTTGCTCGACTAAAGGCGGTGCTCCAGCATGGCCGCAGTCAAATGACTGAAACAAGTAAAAGAGTAAAGAGAGTATACTTCTAAGTACCAAAAGGAGCTAAGCAAAGTTTGCATCGTCAGTTTCCATCGAGATATAAACCCATGCTGTTCTAGCTGTTTCCCGTTAACTTTGTATTATTACGTCCATAGCCATCTGAATTCTCCTACATTCTTCTTACTTCGCCAGCAATGCTATCGGTGAACAACCTCCGCTGCTAATTAGGAAGCTTAAGGAAGTTATCAGCTATTTCACATGCACACTTCCCGCTTCTGTATGCATGTATGTATATATGTATGTATGTATGATGTATATGTAGTATGTATGTATGTATGGATGTATGTATATATATATAATATATATATTATATTTATATATATATATAATATATATATATATATATACACATACACATGTGTAATACATACGATATACGAACGAAGAGTGAGGTGGCATAAAAGACCAATGCTTACACATATATGTATACATGTATATATGTATGTCTATTCAAATGTATATAAACTCAGCAAAAGTTATATGCCCATATTTACACACGCACACACACATGCATACATACATACATACATACATACATACATACATACATACATACATACATACATATATGGACGTATGCAAATAAAGATGATATATGTATGTGTATGCACGAATACATACATATGTGGCGTGTGTGTGTGTGTGTTTGGGTGTATGTATGCGTGCATGTATGTTCATGTATATATATATATGTATATGAATGTGTATGTGTGTGCGTTTGTGTCTGTATTCCATAAATAGACTGACGTAATCTGTCTGGTGGGACACATTACGTCAGAAAACAAAACTAAAATATGCTCCATCAAAGTCGGAGGGCGAGAAAGTAGAACAAATAAAAAAATATTTGATATATATATATATATATATAAATCATTAGCAAAAAGGAAAAGAAAAACATAGATGAATCATCTGAATTATCGGTTAATGAAAGGTTCTGTGTGGTGAGGAGAAAATTAGTTTGAATAGATCTAGTAATTATGTGAGCTGATCCATTGAGGAAAAGCATAAGCAGCTTCACTGCAGCACAACTGACCCAAGTGAAACAGGCTAAACAGCAGCAGCACGTGGGGGGCGTATATGTGTGTTGCGGATGTATATTGTATATATATATATAATATATATATGTGGAGGCGCAATGGCCCAGTGGTTAGGGCAGAGGATTCGCGGTCGCAGGGATCGCGGTTTCGATTCCCAGACCGGGCGTTGTGAGGTTTATTGAGCGAAAACACCTAAAAGCTCCACGAGGCTCCGGCAGGGGGTGGTGATCCTGCTGTATTCTTTCACCACTCTTTCTCCCACTCTTTCTTCTGTTGGCCTGCTCGCTTAGCAGCCGTAGGGGTGGCGTCATTCGAAGGCTAAAACAATGCGAACGCATTGTGACCAGCGATGTGTAACAACATCTGATGGTCTGGTCGGTCACGTGATCACGTGATATATATATATATACGTGCATGTTTGTATGTATGTATATGTATACGTGCATATACATATACTCTTTTACTCTTTTATTTGTTTCAGTCATTTCACTGTGGCCATGCTGGAGCCCCGCCTTTAGTCGAGCAAATCGACCCCCCAGGACTTAATCTTTGTAAGCCTAGTACTTATTCTATCGGTGTCTTTTTGCCGAACCGCTAAGTTACAGGGACGTAAACACACCAGCATTGGTTGTCAAGCGATGTTGGGGAAACAGACACAAACACACAAACATATATACACACACACACACACACACATATATATATATATACACATATACGACGGGCTTCTTTCAGTTTCCGTCGACCAAATCCACTCACAAGGCTTTGGTCGGCCTGAGGCTATAGTAGAAGACAGTTGCCCATGGTGCCACGCAGGGGGACTGAACCCGGAACCATGTGGTTCGTAAGCAAGCTAGTTACCACACAGCCACTCCTATGCAAATGCATGTACACGATGTTGCTGTTTATATATTACATTTTCAAAATTTAATTGACCCTGCAAAAAGAACTCAATTTATTTGTTTATTTGTTTTTGTTTTGTTTTTTTTCATGAAACTGCTGATAATGTGAAACAAGGGAACAACAAACATGACGAAATATTTTATTTGGCAATTGTGTGCATTCTCGCCTTCAGGTCATTGACTGTAAGTAGTTTTATATCATACTAGCAGTATCGCCCGGCGTTGCTCGGGTTTGTAAGGGAAATAACTATAAAGCATTTTTAGAGAGTTATAGCCAAAAGATAGCAAAAAAATGGAAAAAAAATTATGGTAAATTTTTTTTTAAGATTTAAAAAAGGTGGAGTTGCGTCCCCTAGACAGTTTGTGGTTCGTGTTTCTGATTCTCGACCCCATGTCGAATTTATCGATTTTTTTCAGAACTGGGGGGACTTTTCAAAATTTTCGCTGCGTTAGTTTTGAATTATGACATTGGGCTATGTGTGTGTCAAGTTTCATCAGAATCGGTTGAAAGCCGTGGTCAGGGTGAGGGTACAAGCAAACAGACACACAGAAACACGCACAGACAAACTGCCGTTTATATAGAGAGAGATACAAAAAGTATAGTGATGTTAAGTTCGGTGAAAGCGAAGGGTATTCAACTAAAAGTTTTCGTCCAATTCATCCGTTCGGCAAAATCTCATCAAGATAAGCCCTTACATTACTAAGATAGTGTGAGGGTACTCCATCACACTGAAGATAAAACCCCACAAATTTGGGGTCCTCTCGACTGCTTGGTATGACAGTTTTCAGCAGTAAGTTCAAGTAAATAAAACTTGCTGCAGTACCGTCAGAAAAAGGAACGGTTCACTTAATTATTTTGGTGATAAGCCGCACCATAACGTAACCCTTGGTAAAATAAACATGATGTTAGTCCGTAAAATACTCTTTACTCTCTCTTTTACACGTTTCAGCCATTTGACTGCAGCCATGCTGGAGCCCCGCCTTTAGTCGAGCAAATCGGCCCCCAGGACTTAATCTTTGTAAGCCTAGTACTTATTCTATCGGTCTCTTTTGCCGAACCGCTAAGTTACGGGGACGTAAACACACCAGCATCGGTTGTCAAGCGATGTTTGGGGGAGGGAACACAGACACATAAACACACACACACACTCACACATATATATATACACACACACACACATATATATATACATATACATATATACGACGGTCTTCTTTCAGTTTCCGTCTACCAAATCCACCCACAAGGCTTTGGTCGGCCTGAGGCTATAGTAAAAGACATTTGCCCAAGTTGTCACGCAGTGGGACTGAACCCGGACCCATGTAGTTGGCAAGCACAGTCACTCCTACGCCTTTTTTTTTATTCACTGCCGCCCGAGACGCGGCGCTCTACAGGCACCATAACCGTGTCTCCGGACGAGCCGATTCCTCGGACACGGTCCTTTACGAAAAAGAGAGAACTCTTCCCGGAGCTCCCGGCAACGTCTCCCTTCTTTAAGGTAACCGAATGTCAAGGCGGCGAGCTGGCAGAAACGTTAGCACGCCGGACGAAATGCTCAGCGCTATTTCCTCTGCCGCTACGTTCTGAGTCCAAATTCCGCCGGGGTCGACTTTGCCTTTCATCCTTTCGGGGTCGATTAAATAAGTACCAGTTACGCACTGAGGTCGATATAATCGACTTAATCCGTTTGTCTGTCCTCGTTTGTCCCCTCTATGTTTAGACCCTTGTGGGCAATAAAGAAATAAGAAACGTTAGCACGCGCAGGCGAAAGGCTTAGCGGTATTTCGTCTGCCTTTACGTTCTGAGTTCAAATTCTACCGAGGACGACTTTGTCTTTCATCTTTTCAGGGGTCGATAAATTTAGTACCAATTGCGTACTGGGTCGATCTAATCGACTGGCGCCCTCCCCCAAAATTTCGGGCTTTGTGCCTAGAGTAGAAAACATATCCGGGTGTGATTTGAGGGAGAATTGGCTACTGTTTCTAAAAAGTGCAGCGACTGTGTAGAGACTTCTGAAAAGAAGACATAATCTAACAATAACGAGGAAACCTAGATGTGGTCACTCGATCTGCTAGAAACAATAGGAAAATTAACTCAGTAATCATATCCTATTGTCTGAATGAAGGAAGGACATACTGAACAATGTAATCTCGAATTACAACGGACAATGTAATATGAGATTGACTAAATAGACCTAAGATACATGGCTGGAATGCTTTTACCATTAATGGCTAACCTGAGACTGAACAATAACGACGGAAGAGACATTACTGTTTCATAAGAGTACAGCTGTTCTGAGGATCAAAGGCTACGGAGAACAACAAAGGCCACTGCTGCTGCTGCTGCTGCTACTACTACTACTACTACTACTACTACTACTACTACTACTACTACTACCACCACCACCACCACCACCACCACCACTACTACTATTACTACCATTACTGCTACTACTACCACCATCATCACCCAACTACTACAAACACTACTGTTACAACTACCACAATTCTTTTACTACTACTACTACTACTACTACTACTACTACTACTACTACTACTACTGCTACGATTACCACCACCACTACTATTATTACTACCTTACTACCACCCTTGCCACTGCTATTGTTACTACCACTACAACTACTACAACCAACACTACTACCACTGTGTGTGTATATATATATAGAAAGAGAGGGGGAGAGAGAGGGGGAATAGAGAGCAAATAGTGAGGGATTATCAATCCGGGAAAAATATTTCATAAGCTCTGTGTTGGCACCCCAGGCTAACAATATCGTGTAGATTAGTGAAGAAGTCCAAAGAATCTGTTTGTAGAGTCCAAGGTTATGGTTCATCACAATTCTATATTGAAAATCTGTGGATAGACTCCAGACAAACTTTACACAGAGTGATATTTAAGAAACAAGTTTAAAATAACGGTCATTTCCTAATACAATATTGACCGTAGTGTTTTTATATATTTGTATATATAATTGTCCGGAGGAGGAGAGAAAATAGTAATTCAGTGAAGGAGAAGTAGTGAGAGTAAAAGCCCTGACTGAGAGTGAGTTAGAAAAGTAATAGTAATGAGAGAAAGGAAGAGGTGAAAAAAATCAGCGTTTCAACTCTGTGTGAGCATATGTGTGTATGTGTGTGCATATACAAGGGAAATATGTGAATGTTTGTATGTGTGGTTATTATGCACCTTATTTTGTTCTTTATTTATATATAAAATTATAATAAGAGATACTACAATTAGCCGTCATTATTGACAGTACGTGGTAAGCTAGTTACATATAATTCCTTTCTTGAAGGAAATTTGGCTTACAACTGTGTCCTGTAGGCATTGTAGGTATGTTACTGATAGGGTTACTCACTTGGTCTATTGATCAGGTGAGGAAAATTGAAGGACTGATTGAGTAAACCTATCAGTAATGTACCTATAATGACAACTGGAAAAAGCCAAATGTGATCCAATAAAGGAATAATATGTAATGACCATTATTTTTAACTAGTTTCTTATATATATATGTGTATATATATAATACAAAATGGGACAAGAACGCAAAACATCCAGATAGACGATACAAAGAAAACAAGGACAGGTCATTCGGAGTTTTCTTTCCTGAGTCGAGTTCCAGATTATCATTGCAATTTCGATATACATACATACATACATACATACATACATACATACATACATACATGCATACATGCATATACATATATATATATATATATATATATATTATATACATATATATCTTTCTGATGATCTGATGATGAAAGATATATATAGAGATCATCAGAAAGAAGTCCGGCGTGAGAGATGTCATCACAGAGTATACACGCAGCAAGTATAGATGGGCTGGACACGTCGCCCGGCTCAACTATAATCGGTGGACGCACGCAGTTGTCGAGTGGTACCCGCGCGAGCGGAAAAGACCACCCGGAAGACCTCCACGACGGTGGAATTACGATTTCAGGAGGACGATTGGGATCCCGTGGATGAGAAAGGCGCGATTCAGAGAGGAGTGGACAGCGTGCTGTGACCAGCGGTGTCAAATGGACGCCTAACGGACTGGTCGGTCAAGGTGATCAAGGTGATATATATATATATATATAATATATATATATATATAATGTAATCTAGATTCAGTTAAATTAGGTACTTAAATCGAGGCACCTTGTTCGGACGAACTTATTTGCACACTCACACAGTATTAGGTGAGTATCAAACTCTACACAGAATTTTTTTCCACCTGATATTCATCCAGTGAATGCAGATGGCACGCTCCAACTTAGTGGATAAATCCGCACTTATTTGTTCAGATATGTACTTTATATAAAGATACTTTCCAATTACTTCCGAAGTGCAGATTCCAGGGTAGGTGAGTAAAATATAAATAAGTAACAAAGATGTATAAGTGTCCGTTTATTAAGGCCGTTTCCAGTGACTCTTTTAACTAATCAATGAAACTATTGCATCATTACAAAGAAAACCGTTCTCATCAGATGACCCCATAGACTTCAAGCATAAACAGCAAGTCAGATATTTAAACATATTCATATCATCAACAGAAAGTAAATAATTTACACCATTTACATTCGACGGATATATGTCCACATCTTGTTTGTTGTTAACACAACTTTTCGGCTGATATACCCTCCAGCCTTCTTCAGGTGTCTTGGGGAAATTTCGAACCTGGGTTCTCATTCCTAAGGTATTTTTCGATGTTATTATTATTATTATTATTATTATTATTATTATTATTATTATTATTATTATTATTATTACTACTTATTTTATTATTATTAGTATTATTATTATTACTATTATTATTATTATTCAGATCACTGCCTGGAATCGAACTCGGTATCTTGGGGTTAGTAGCCCGCGCTCTTAACTATTATACCATATGCCCACGGGCATATGGCGTAGTGGTTGCTAACAACAACAACAACAATAATAATAATAATAATAATAATAATAATAATAATAACATCGAAAAATACCTTAGGAATGAGAACCCAGGTTCGAAATTTCCCCGAGACACTTGAAGAATGTTGGAGGGTATGCCAGCCGAAACGTAGTATTAACAACAAACAAGATGAGGCCAAATATCCGTCAAATGTAAATGACGTAAATATTAGCAAAAAATTTAGCAGGGGAAAAGGATGAATGATGCTTAATCAGAGATGACATTCTTTGACTGAGCCATTAATCACTTCTGATACTCTAGATACCATATTTACCGCCAACCAATGTTTGTGGGGTTAGGGTTAGTGTTCGGGGTAGGGTTTAGCATTTACAGCCATCTAACAGTATCGAACTTTAAGGATCTCATGCTGTCACTTTTGTTGCTATAGTTTGATTTTTTTTATTTTGGAAACAATGCGTTTCATTATATTTTGGTCTCTCTTCGTGAGCTTTGCCTTCCGTCCTGAATTATACTTAGTGAAGCCGGTTTTACCTTGGCTGGAAATACTAAAAAGACTTTGGAGACTGTATTTTCCAAAATTTCAAATAATTCAACAGTTTTTGTAACTGAAGCTTCAATCACTTGCGGTCCTACAATTTATCACCTCAGAAATCAGACATTTAATTTATTAAATATAAATATCTACTGAAAAGGGGAAAACAAAGGGCTATACTACGAAATACAAGTCATACATTACGCAAATGGACATATATATATACAGACTAGAATAGCTTTGAGTTTGTCATATAACCAACAGAAAACAGTTTTAAAAAGTGGTGTTGCCGTCATTTTGTCCAATCACTGAATACATATATAAATAGGAAAAGCAGATGACACCGGAAAAAAACAAATGTTATGTAATGAACTTCATTAGCTTACAGCTATTTCTGCTATAAGATGTGGTAGACTCTTAGCTGAGTACCAGGATAACATCCAATAGCTTCATCAGAGCCTTGAATATGAAGTTACATTTTCAGAACATACAGGCGGTATGAATGAGAACATAAACTATCTTACTTCTATTATAGCCACGGGACGACCAAAGCCTTCTGAGTGGATTTAAAAGGCGGAAACTGAAAGAAACCCTTCATATGTGTATGTATGTATGTATGTATGTATGTATATAAATTTAAAATGGCTGACGACTAACATCACGCTAGAAACTCTAATGTACCAAAGAATTTGAATCAAACTGTTTTCATCCATATATATGTATATGTATGCATATGTGTGTGTGTGTGTGTGCGTGTGTGTGTATGTATATATATATATATATATATATATGTATATATAT
>NC_043001.1:84074266-84076766 GCF_006345805.1 Octopus sinensis | reverse complement strand
CTTTCATCCTTTCGGGGTCGATAAATTAAGTACCAGTTACGCACTGTGGTCGATCTAATCCACTGGTACCCTCCCCCAAAATTTCGGGCCTTGTGCTTAGAGTAGTAAAGAATAATGATAATAATGGTTTCAAATTTTAGCACAAGGCCAGCAATTCCGAGGGAAGTCGATTACATCGGTGCCAGTGTTCAACTAGTGCTTATTTCCTCGACCCTGAAAGAATCAAAGGCAAAGCGGGGCTCGGCGGAATTTAAACTCAGAACGTAAAAACGGACGAAATGCCGCGAAGCATTTTGCCCGGCGTACGAATGATTCTGCCAGCTCATCATGTTTATAATAATAACTAGCTGGCCCCGTGCCGTCAAAAATTACTACTAATTGTAGCATTTTATATATAAATATGGATGGTAAATCAAATTAATACACCTGACCATGTTATCTAGTGGTTGTCTTTTGAGATGTGACATCAATCATCGTTTGTTACTGAAAGAACGCTGGCTCACACATACAAACATTCACATACTTCCCTTGTACACGCACACACATACACACATATACTCACACAGAGTTGAAACGCTGTTTGAGTTTTCTTTTCAGTGTTCAACGTTCATCATTACACTTCCATTGCACACACACACACACATTCACATACCTAACTTTTACATACACACACAAATACTCACACAGAGTTGAAAAGCTCCCAGTAACAATTTGCCATCACCCCTTCCTCTCACATTCATATGTTGTGGCGGACAAAAACACAAGAGTATTATTATAGTAGATGATAATAATCCTGTCTTTATTAACCACAAGGGCCAACAAAAATAAGATTGGACATTACAAAACATGAAGGACAAAGTGGTGTTTCATAAAGTGTCGTGTAAAAAGTCGATAACAAAAAAAAATATAACAAAGAAAATGCCTAAAAGAGGCAAGCATCTAGATACGATCTGGATGTTCCGATGCGGTTTGCCCATGTTCACATTGGCACATTTGCGAAATCCAGTTGATACCTGTCAGACAATTGAAAATGTCTGAGCAGGTTTGAAAGGCTTTTACAACTCCCTTTACTATCGGCTAGCCCTACACAATCCAATTGTGCATCTGAGATGGCGTTGAAATCGCCCACTAACACTAAAGGTAGGGACGTATCCAGGAAGACCTCAAGACGCCTGAAGTATTCCGACTGTCCTGCACCTGTCGAGGCGTAAACAGCCACCAGTCTGAAGGCACCCACCGTTGCTACCGTTCTCGTCCAGGACCATCAGCTTACCTTCTAGGTCTAAGAAAACTGACCTTATTTTGAAATCCAGACCTTTCCGAAACAATACCGCGGTACCCCCACCTCCCATTCCCCGCTGACACAGAGATGCGTAGATCTCGTAGTCATTGAAAATGGGCATGAAAGCTCACAGGTCAGTTAGTCTGGATTCAGTAATGACTATTACGTCTATTCCTCGTGACCTGAGGTCGTTGAGTAGGTGACCTTGTTTCCAAGGGGACCCAAGGTCACGTACATTTATGCAACCTATTTTGAGCTTGACCATTTGAGTAGCTAGCAAGGAGAAAAAAAGGAGAGGACTACTTACCGTTAGCACTCTGGGGTGGGAGCGGGGCAGATGTCTCGCTCCTTAAGTGGGGTGTGGTGGTCTCCATGACCAAGGATTTATAGAGGATCCAGCACGCTTTCGTGTTGAAGCCTCCAACTGCCTGTGGAAATTTGGATTTTATGTTGCTCTATGTATTTGAAGTATCTGTGTGTTTAGTGGTGGTGTGTGTGTAGTTATCCGTGGTGGATGATGTCTGTATTTTTCTTTGTGCATAATAGTAAGTTTAGTGGAGGCGCAATGGCCCAGAGGTTAGGGCAGCGGACTCGCGGTTGGAGGATCGCGGTTTCAATTCCCAGACCAGGCGTTGTGTGTGTTTATTGAGTGAAAACACCTAAAAGCTTCACGAGGCTCCGGCAGGGGCTGGTGGTGACCCCTGTTGTAATCTTTCGCCACAACCGTCTCTCACTCTCTCTTCCTGTTTCTTGAGTAACGCTGTGATGGACTGGCGTCCGTCCAGCTGGGGGGAACACATACGCCACAGAAACCGGGAAACCGGGCCCATGAACCTGGCTAGGCTTGAAAAGGGGAAAAAAAAAAATAATAGTAAGTTTGTGTTGTCTATGTTTATGGCGGCAAGTTTTTTTCGTTTACTTTTTGTGTTGACCCTGTTGGGCTTGTGGTGTTGGTATTGGTGGTGTTGGTGAAGATGTTAGAAGCATGGGTGTTGGTGTGTTGTTGTGGTTTTCGGGTGATTTTGATTGCTTTGGTGGGCGGGGGTTACTGCTTTTTATTTGTTGGCATCTCTGATCACAAGCAGAAGTAGTGGGAGAGCATCATAGCATTGAGTTGAAAGGAATTCTTAGAGGTTTGGATAATTCACCTTTGGAAACATGGGTGGTTCGTTCAACATCCTTAAACAATCCTTATTCAGGGACCTTTTGAGCGAGATA
>NC_043001.1:84064266-84069266 GCF_006345805.1 Octopus sinensis | reverse complement strand
TATCCAGCTATCTGCGTAGCTATCTGTTTATATATCTATCTATCTATCTATAGATAGATAGATAGATAGATAGATAGATAGATAGATAGATAGATAGACAGGCAGATTAAAAAATTGTCTCAGAATAACGACAAAGAAAAACACGGTATATCCACACACAAGTCGTGGACACGCTCCTTCTTCATCGGTTATCGTCCAAAAGTCACAACAATTTCACGCCTATCCATACGTATACGCAGATACGTTTTACTGATTGGTGGTGGTGGTGGTGGTGGTGGTGGTAATGATGATGATGATGATGATGAAGTTTCTATTGGTGTGGGCGAAGAACATTCGATGAATTGTTCGATCAACTGAACAACCTATTCATCTTATATTTTTTACTTGTTTCAGTCATGTGACTGCGGCCATGCTGGTGCACCGCCTAGAAGAATCTAAGTCAAACGAATTGACCCCAGTAATTGTTGTTTTCATTTGTTTTTGTATTTGTTTTTATTTTTTGTTTTGTTTTTCGTCTTTAAGTCTGGCGGTCTTTTTTTTACTGAAGCGTTAAGATACACGAAGGTAAACACACCAATACCGGTTGTTAAGTGGTGGCTGGGGAACAAACAGACACACACACACACACACACACACCACACACACACACACACATATATATATATATATATAAACCAGCCGAAATTGCAAACATAATCTGGAACTCGACTGAGGAAAGAAAACTCCGAATGACCCGTCCTTGTTTTCTTTGTATCGTCTATCTGGATGTTTTGTCCTTTTTTGTATCACCTAACTCTCTGAATGTTTTGCGTTCTTGTCCCATTGTGTATTTTGTGTGTATATATGTATATATATATTATTATTAATAATAATAAAGATAATAATAATAATAATAATAATAATAATAATAATAATAATAAACCAGGCAGTGGCTCTCATGGCTTCTGATCTTAACTGACTGGAAGTGTTATCATGTACATTGTTTTGTCTTGGTATAAAAGATGGGCTACAGCAAATATTCTGCTCAATACTACAGATTTGCTTGTCAGTTGTTTGACCTTAACCAGTTGAGCATGTCCCCTAGTGGCTGACGATATGTGCATCTCTGATCACGAGCAGAAGTAGTGGGGGAGCATCATAGCCATGTGTTGAGAGGGATTCTTTGGGGTTTGAATAATTCACCTCTGGAAACATGGGTGGTTCTTTCAACATCCTTAAACAACCTTTATTCAGGGACCATTTGAGCGGGATGGGTTACTCAACCTGAAGAAAATTCTAACTGGGCCCCACCTGCAAGGTCATGTGCTGTTTATCTTGATATGAGATCACCATGTCGCGCACATATGGTTGTGATGCATGTGCCTGGTGTACCCTTATCAGACGGGTAGTCATGATGGGTATACTGGTCTTGGTATATTTTACCCCAGTGTCACTTTGATGGCATGAACTGCTCTCTCACTCAATAATAATAATAATAATAATAATAATAATAATATGACAACAAAAGAATGAATGAGACCTCGATATTATGTAAATAGAGGAATTTGGGCTTCTGTCAGTTTCAAGTCCACTCGCAAGGCTTTGGTCAGCCCTAGGCTAAAACAGAAGGCACTTGTCTAGTGCCCCGCGGTGGGACTGAACCCGGACCCATGTGGTTGGGAAGCAAACTTCCGACCACACACCCACGCTTGCACTTATTTGTAAAACAATATGACAGTGGCTGAGTATAACCCAGACACGTGTAAACGAATGAAAATTTTAGATTGAATTAGTAGTGTTACATAATATGTGAAAAAGCTGCTACATTTAAATTAAAAGTACAATTCATCCTACAAGTTTCCATACACTTTCTGTTTATCCATTTGTCATTCATAAGGCGTGGATCGATCCGAAGGTTTGGTAAAAAAAAGATACATACATACACATAGGCGCAGGAGTAGCTGTGTGGTAAGTAGCTTGCTAACCAACCACATGGTTCCGGGTTCAGTCCCACTGCGTGGCATCTTGGGCAAGTGTCTTCTGCTATAGCCCCGGGCCGACCAATGCCTTGTGAGTGGATTTGGTAGACGGAAACTGAAAGAAGCCTGTCGTATATATGTATATATATATATATGTGTGTGTGTGTGTTTGTGTGTCTGTGTTTTTCCCCCTAGCATTGCTTGACAACCGATGCAGGTGTGTTTACGTCCCCGTCACTTAGCGGTTCGGCAAAAAGAGACCGATAGAATAAGTACTGGGCTTACAAAGAATAAGTCCCGGGGTCGATTTGCTCGACTAAAGGCGGTTTTCCAGCATGGCCGCAGTCAAATGACTGAAACAAGTAAAAGAGTATACACAAAATACTACAAGAGAGATCGAACCCCAGATCTCATGATTACTAAGTGGACTTATAAACTACTCAGCTATGCCTCCCTTCGTTAAAGAGAAACCACCTGTAAGATATAACCTGTATAAGACCTCACTGCATAGTGGAGATTCACAGTCTATTTTCCCCTTTTCCCCACTCCTTCTACAAGAACGAAACACCTAAGCTAGAGGGTAGAAAGACCCTTAACTCGTTCGGCTTCCTCCCTTAGGGCCATCTTAACTGAAAAAGGTAAATTTATCTAAGCACGTAAAGGTATTAGAGTCAATTATGCGGATAAACAAATTAGACACATTAAATATATTGAATATAACAGTTTGGGAATGAAATACAAAATATGTATACATGTATTCATGCAAAAGGTGGAGACATTCAGATGATGAATTTTTTTATGTATATACAGATATTTATATTAATAGGTCCACCTTGGAGTACAAACGACAGAGAAAATTAAAGGGGTGGAAGAAAGGTGTTACAAGTCCAACAGCTGTTTTTTTTTTCAGTTCGTAGATCCATAGTAATGTTGGTAGATGTAGTTCATCACAATAGGTAGCCACAATTACAAAGGTAACTTTGTAGGCGCAGGAGTGGCTGTGGGGTAAGTAGCTTGCTTACCAACCACATGGTTCCGGGTTCGGTCCCACTGCGTGGCACCTTGGGCAAGTGTCTTCTACTACGGCCTCGGGCCAACCAAAGCCTTGTGAGTGGATTTGGGAGACGGAAACTGAAAGAAGCCCGTCGTATATATGTATGTATATGTGTGTGTATACGTTTGTGTGTCTGTGTTTGTCCCCCCAAAATCGCTTGACAACCGATGCTGGTGTGTTTACGTCCCTGTAACTTAGCGGTTCGGCAAAAAGAGACCGATAGAATAAGTACTAGGCTTACAAAGAATAAGTCGTGGGGTCGACTTGCTCGACTAAAGGTGGTGCTCCAGCATGGCCACAGTCAAATGACTGAAACAAATAAAAGAGTAGAGAGTATGTAGGGCTTATTAAGCGTCGGGTAAGGCGGGCGAGCTGGCAGAAACGTTAGCACGCCGGGCGAAATGTTTGGCGGTACTTCATCTGTCGCTACGTTCGGAGTTCAAATTCCACCGTAGTCACCTTTGCCTTTTCGATTAAATAAGTACCAGTTACGCAATGGAGTTGATGTAAACGACTTAATCCCTTCCCTTAAATTTGAGTAGGAAGAAAAAAAATATTATTAAGCATCAGGTTCATCAAAGAATCCTTTCCCTTAAATTGCAGTAGAAAGAAGAAAAAAATTATTAAGCATCAGGTTCATCAAAGACGTCAGTCTTGGCTCCGGAGGAATCAACGATGGGACGGTGAACATTGGCCGAGATGATCATTCAGTAAATAATTAAAAATACAAAAGAAATGTGTACAGCTTTTTTTCCTATGTATTGTTGTTTTTAACAGAGGCACGAGTATGGCAGTGTGGTTTAGAAGCTTGCCTTGCATCCAGGTGGTGGCACCTTGGACAGATGTTTCCTACTAATAAGTTCCGAGCTGACCAATCACATGTGAGTGAATGTGGAATGTAGCAGACAAATATTGTGTGGAAGCCCGTTGATATACATACATATGTACGTACGTACATACATACATACATACATACATACATACATACATACATACACACACACATACATACATACATACATACATACATACATACATACATATATATACATACATGCATGCATACATACATACATACATACATACATACATACATACATACACATGTGTATGGATGTGTGTTTGTATATGTTTGCCCACCACTCGACAAACGGTGGTGGTTTGTTTACATTCCCGTAGCTTATCGATTTCGGCAAAAGCGACCGTTAGAATAAGTATTATTAGACGTTACAAAAATAAATACTGTGGTTGATTTTAATTGGCCGCTAACCCTTTTCAAAGTGGTGCTCCAGCATGGCCTCAGTCTAATGACGGAAACAAGTAAAAGATAAAGGTTAAAGAAAGCTTAGTGAACAAGTAGGGTGGGGGGCGGGGGTCTATTCAAGATAGAACGATGTTGCTTTCGGATTCCTTCAGGATGGGCGGGAGTGGGAGCACCCTCTTCTCATCAGAAATTCAAGAGCCCCATTCTTGGGTCTCCAGACCAGAGACGGATGTAGCAGTATATACCCATGCCCTTCATAGACCCTGTCAGCATGTATTTTCAAGGGCTTTTTTTTTTTACCAGGCTGTTTTTTTTTTATTTTATTTTTTATAATTATGATCTCCTGCCCTTCATGCAATAACTGGTTTCGGACGTTACGTTTCCCGTTTTATACCCTCGTCTGAACCATTGAAATTTAAATCAATCGTACATGGAAACTGTACAAATTATATCCGATTTAATGTCCCATATAAATTCACATTGTTATTTCAGAAAGATCGATACTAAACCGATACTTTCAAAATACAGTATAAACTACGTTATTACTGCCGGAGCACATAACGATCGAAATAGCCAGAATTTTCCAGGACGATGCCTGCATTGATCCAGTTGTATAATGATAATAATAATAATGATAATAATAATTATAATAATAATAATAATGATAATAATAATAATAATGATGATGTTGATGGTGGTGGGGGGGTGATGATGATGATGATGA
>NC_043001.1:84044266-84059266 GCF_006345805.1 Octopus sinensis | reverse complement strand
CGTATTTTCAAGTGTTTGCAAATATTTTGATTGTATAGATATAGTCGCTTTGATACTCTTTCTCAATCATTTGAATAATCAGTAATTCAGAATAACTATTCAAGAATCTTCAACTTTTAATAAAACAGACACACACACACATTATATTTTCTGTCTCTCACTCTGTCAGTGCTCTGTTTCTTTCTTCTCTCTTGCCTTCTATATTTCTCCCCCTCTTTCCCTATGCCCTATCTTTCCAGTTCCTCTTATCTCTCGTTCCTCTCTTTTTGTTTACATTTTCATATCATCTGTCGCTCAAATTAACAAAATCTTTTGTGTCTTTCGTTTGCCTTGCAATTTCAACTCTAGTCCTTCTCAGATTCTCTTAAACTTGCAATTGTTTTTAATCATGTCTAACGAACCACCCATAAAAGGGAAATCTATATTAAATTTCGTTTTTGGATTTGGTTTGTAAGATTCTTTATATGAGTTCGTGTGTTAAAGCATATTCTGTTGTGTCTGGGGAGAGTCATTTTCTTTTTGTGTCTTATAATTTAACACACTCACCGGTAAAATTTCCACTAATTATTTTTATTTTCCTAAAATTTTCGTTGCGTCTTGCAACCTTTAGAGTCAATACTATTGAAAAGGTTGCAAGACGCAACGAAAATTTTAGGAAAATAAAAATAATTAGTGGAAATTTTACCGGTGAGTATGTTAAATCATAAGGAACAAAAATAAAACAAACAGAATATATTAAATTGTGATCGTAATTTAAACTCGCATACACAAAAGTCGACTCTTCGTTTAAACAAAATCTGCTTCTACGTCATTTTTCAGTTGTAGGTTCAAATCCAGGTTACTGTCGCAACTAAAAGTAGCGTTCCCTTTTATGAACGATTTGCCACCGAAGATATTTTCATCAAAACCAAGGAACGGTCCAACGTTTACACAACGTTCTCTGCTGCCAAATACCAGAAACACACGAGCAACGACAGTTGAACAGCAACACCAAAAAATTGCAGGCTTATGCTTCCGGGAATGTAACTTGCGAGAAATTTGACATCAAAAGTGAACATAGGCGTAGATGTGGCTGTGTGGCAAGTAGCTTGCTTACCAACCACATGGTTCCGGGCGAGTGTCTTCTACTATAGCCTCGGGCCGACCAAAGCCTTGTGAGTGGATTTGGTAGACGGAAACTGAAAGAAGTCCGTCGTATATATGTGTATATATATATATATGTACGTGTGTGTGTATGTTTGTGTGTCTGTGTTTGTCCTCCTCTCCCAAAATCGCCTGACAACTGATGCTGGTGTGTTTATGTCCCCGTAACTTAGCGGTTCGGCAAAAGAGACCAATAGAATAAGTACTAGGCTTACAAAGAATAAGTCCTGGGGTCGATTTGCTCGACTAAAGGCGGTGCTCCAGCATGGCCATAGTCAAATGACTGAAACAAGTAAAAGAGTATATGAAAACGAACAGATATTCTTGATAAATACACAGTTGGGGGCCCTTATGACCGACAGATTCGTCATCAACAGAAATTAATTAGGCAAGTAGACAAGGTATGTAGAGACAACTGGAGTTGCCTGTTGAACGACTCGTGTACCTTTATAAAAATGCTACCAAGCACTATAAAGGCCCATAACCGCCCCAGGGTAACATTAAGCTGAGCAGTGTTTGCATCTTAGCCTTACACACATGAGCAATGGGAGTGAAATGTTTTCACCTATGATCCTGGACATGGTAATGCTTATAAAAATATAATTTCTATTGGCGCCATCTCGAAATTCAGGCTTGGCCCATATCTCTCTATATATAAACGGCAGTTTGTCTGTCTGTGTGTCTGTCAGGTTGTACCCTCACCCTGACCACGGCTTTCAACCGATTCTGATGAAACTTGACACACACATAGCCCAATGTCATAATTCAAAACTAACGCAGCGAAAATTTTGAAAAGTTCCCCCAGTTTTGAAAGAAATAGATAAATTCGACATGGGGTCGAGAATCTAAGCTTTTTATATGCAACACATTTTCTGTCGGGAGACAGCTAGGAACATCGTATACATAGAAGTGTTCGAGTGAAGAGAAGACGTTGCAACCTACACATGCGCCTTCGTTCCCTAGAGGGAAAGAACTAGATTGGGATTAGTCGTTGCCTACTAGGGGTTCTTACATACCCGGGCAACGCCGGGCTATGCTGCTAGTATAGAAATAAAACAGTTGTAATGTACTCTTCCAGGAGAAAAGTTATGCTACAAGTTGTTGCTGATCCACCAGCTGATGGCATTTCTTGTAGAACATCCAAAACTACAACTCTGCTTTTGCTAATAACCTCTTTAAGAGTCAACATCATCAGTGAAGAGATGTTCATGCCAACTTTTAAAGTACTAAGGAAAAAACACTCAGCACTATAATAGCCCCTGTTCGTCCGAGCAGGCTGATCTCAGGTCTTTATCGTGCAGGTTGACCCGTCTCACTCATTTTTCTGCTTCTCGTTACTCTTGGTCTGTTCAACCTCGACGCCCCAGCACAAACCATTTTGCCCAGTTCTTCTCACAGAATAATGCTCTTTCGGAAGCTTCTCCATGCTCCTGTCTTTTCTGCAGATGTTGACCTGCAACAATTTAAACCGAACATAAATGGCATCAACCATACTGGTCTTGTAGGGCCTGCAAAGGTCATGAACCAATATACCTTTAAAGCAAAAAAACAAGTAAAAAGGCCCTTTCCCGATAAAGAGCTCCGTTTTCTAAAACTGTACATAAAAGTTGGTTAGCCCCACAAATACAAGGATTAACGGGATTCTTAAGTGGTAATCCATGCAAATATGCATTGTCTGAGTATCATTCAGGAATAGAAGTGGCCGTCGGGAGCGTGTGCATACCACTCGAAAACAAGGAGAATGTTAATGGCTACAACGTTTGGGATATGGTCCTTGTTCCGAGAGTAGAATAGAGGAAGAAGCATCGAAAGAAACTGAAAAAAAGAAAGAAGTAAAAACAGGAAAGGAACTCATGTGAGAGAAGTCACGTGGTATTGATCTACGTGTTTCGCCGCTCTCTGACCGGAAATAAGGAGTATTCTAGATGGGGTATTTTGGGGGCTTGGGAGCAAATTGAAGGACTGGAATTTATTAGTGTGTGTGTTGATGTGTCTATACGTTTGTATTTGTGTGTAAAAGTTACGAAGAAGCGGTTTTTTTGTGTTCGTGACTCTTTGTGTCATGTGTCCTGAGCGTCTGTCACATGTGTGTTTGTCTGCACATGTCTTCGCGCGTGCGTGTGTCTGTGTCTGTGTCTGTGTGTGTGTGTGTGTGTGTGTGTGTGTGTGATGACGCAGAAATGTGTCTGTGTGTTCGTGTGGTGATGACCGATAACCGAAATGATAAGAACTGGATCGAGAGTACGTGGTGGCCTATATGTTGTTTGTATGTGTGTATATGTGACTGCATATGCACGTGTTTGTGTATGTCTGCTATATGTAGAGGCTTGTGTGTATGCAGATACGTGTGTTTGTATGGATGCAGATATGTATGTGCTTGTGTGGATATATGTGTGTGTGTTTGTGCGGCTGCAGATATGTGTGTGTTTACGTAGATGTAGATATGTATATATTTGTGTGGCACAGATATGTATGTGTGTATGTGTGTATTTGTGTAGATGTAGATATGTGTATGTTTGTGTGGCACAGATATGTGTGTGTTTGTATGGATGCAGATGTGTATGTTTGTGTGTATGCAGATATTTGTGTGTTTCTGTGGATAGGGATATGCGTCTGTCTGGTTGTAATGAGTGTGTATTTGTGTATTTGATATGAATCATTATTCGATGTGTGCGGTTGTTTATATGTAATACGTATGTATGTGTATACGATTGCGTATATGCGCATGCTTGTTAAGGTCTGCTTTATATACGGGTCTGTGTGTATGTCTGTAGATGTATACTCTTTACTCTTTTACTTGTTTCAGTCATTTGACTGTGGCCATGCTGGAGCGCCGCCTTTAGTCGAGCAAATCGACCCCACGACTTATTCTTTGTAAACCTAGTACTTATTCTATCGGTCTCTTTTTGCCGAACCGCTAACTTACGGGGACGTAAACACACCAGCATCGGTTGTCAAGTGATGTTGGGGGGACAAACACAGACACACAAACATATACACTCATACATACATATATATACGACGGGTTTCTTTCAGTTTCTGTCTACCAAATAAACTCACAAGGTTTTGGTCGACCCGAGGCTATAGTAGAAGACACTTGGCCAAGGTACCACGCAGTGGGACTGAACCCGCAACCATGTGGTTGGTAAGCAAGCTACTTACCACACAGCCACTCCTACGCCTATGTAGCTACATATATATATATATATATATATACATATATACGACGGGCTTTTCTCAGTTTCCGTCTACCAAATCCACTCACAAAGCTTTGGTCGGCCCGAGGCTATAGTAGAAGACACTTGCCGAAGGTGCCATGCAGTGGCACTGAACCCGGAACCATGTGGTTGGTAAGCAAGCTACTTACCACACAGCCACTCCTACGCCTATGTAGATGCAAAATTGCCTCTATCTTATTGTAATGTGCTAGTGTGTTCATGTATTTGACACGAATATTGATATTTTGTGTCGTCAATGGATGGTAGTGAGTGGAGATTTGGGGGTGTAAGTACGGGGTGCAGGAGGCGATGTTAGAGGATGTAGGATGGTGAATTGAAGAAAATAAAACTTTGCTCTCTGCGAAGCCAAGAATTGTGTATATTCAGTGTCAAGCATTGTGAATTGTTGTGTAGAGTAGTTAGTGAAATAGAAGTAGCAAACGACTGAAGTATGGTTTCCAAACAGATGTCACGAAGCTGTTCCGTAAATCGGTCTTCTAAACAGCTGCTGGTTTTGACTGAAGTACAAGGCGTCGCAGATGGAACACTTTAAACAGAAAATGAAGCCCGTAGAAGTGCAGATGGGCGAATCAGAAATGTGGAAAGGGCAATGGTTGCGTCTGTAAAAGTGGTTCTAACAGGATGAAAGGTCTGTAACACTTGAGGGGTGCAGGTCTCATCCCTTACATTAAAGTATTTGTCGAAGGAAGAGCCAAGACTTCGAATATCTTCAACAACATAAATATTTTTATTTTTCTGGATTCGCAATAATATATATATATTTCCTTCGGGGCGAACCGGTAGCCATGGACCTAGTCGCTGTAGTTAAGTGGTGTGAACAAAATGCTGTCTCGTTCCAGCATAGTGTAGCTTCGCCACGTGGTGGCAGCTTGGTAGAGCTGTGAAGACGCGTCCGTTCAATTCGGCTGTCAGCTTCGAGAGAGCGATACGCGGGAAGTTTTTCTGCTGCTAGTTCTCTTCGCATGCGCATGAGGGAACTTCCGGTAGGCCTCCCGGAAGAATCCAACTCTGCACATGCGCGCAGAAGACTTCCAAAATGGCGTCACTACAGGTGATTATGGCAAGGAAAGGACAAGTGTGACATCGGGGTCGGGGAGAAGAGGAGGATCCGTGAAAGGCTGAAGAGAAGAGGGGAGGCACATGCCGAGTAGAACATGCTTGAAAGAAGTGCATTTGGAAATAGGAGAGGGTTGTATGATTATATTGAAGGAGGCACAAATGGTTTAGAGATGGAGAGGTAGGATGGAGAGGAAAGAGGGATCTTTACCATTTGACCGACGGATTTAGAAAATAATTTTTTGTAACTAAACACTTTCAAACTTCGGACACTGGTAGAATGTGTCATATAAAACATCTTTTGCTCTTAGCGTTTTTGAGAAAAGCTTATATTTAGGAAGTTATTTTACGTTAAAGTTGTAGTATTTCGGTAATTTCAACCAATCAATGAAGTGTATTCAGCTGAATACAATTACTGCTGGTGTCTGTCAACAACTATCGGCGGTGTATTTTTCGTTTGTCATTGTTATTTATGACATCGTTCGTGAGCTTGTACTGGTTTTAGCTTTATGGTTTTAGGGTTAGGGTTAAGGTTAAGGTTTTAGAGTTAGGGTTAAGGTTTTAGGGTTAGGGTTAGTGTTTTAGGGTTAGGATGTTAGGGTTAAGGTTTTAGGGTTAGGGTTGTCATAAATAACGAAATATACACTGCCGGAAGTTCTTGTTGACAAACAACAGCATTAATTTTATTCAGCTGAATACACGTCATTGATTGGTTGAAATTACCGAAATACTACAACTTTAACGTTAAATAACTTCCTAAATATAAGCTTTTCTCAAGAACGCTAAGAGCAAAAGATGTTTTATATGACAAATTCTACCAATGTCCGAAGTTTGAAAGTGTTTAGTTACAAAAAATTATTTTTTTTAATCTGTCGCTCAAAAGGTAAAGATCCGGAAAGAGTATCAGATGGGAGTCGGACCGTTGCGAGGAAGAGAGTATAGTCTATTTAGCGGGTTTGGGTCAGGGTGGATTGGACTTGTGTGGGAGGATATTCACATCGAACCAAGAGACGGAACATGTATTATGACAAGAGCTCAGAGTCTTGGTCACAGCTGCATTTATGGCAGAAACGGATGAATCGCATGTAAGGGATGACCGGATTGATGTGGAAAGATGGATGAGTGGATAAGTTTATAAAAGTTTTGATCGCGGCTGAACTAACAGCGGAGAAGGCAGAATAGGGAGCGAGTTGATGGCTCGTTTAGTTTGAGAGGAAGTAACATCAAAATAAGAGCCGGATTCAATGGGATTCGATAGAAGGCAGTAGCGGTAAGAGCGTGATCAAGGTGGTTGATAGAGGTATGGAAATACTACTGAGTAGAAACCTCATGGAGGTTTCCGAGATGACAGAGGGAAGGCGGAAGGAAGTGACATTTGAAATGAAAGTATTCTGTTGTTCAGGGGAGAGGGAAGTGGAGTTGATACGACCGTCTTTTATATGACTGTATAGTTCTAAGCCCTATCCTGTGAATTGTGAGAAAATTTGGACTCCGATGTTGCCAACGAATAGGTTGACATAGCTGGGGCCATTCATTTCTCGTTTCCTTTGTGACCCCACGTACCTATTGATAGAGTTCGTCCGTGAAAGCACAGTGAAGGGGAGCACTAGTTCAGCCAGGTTGAAAATGGCGTGCGTACTGAGCTGGAGACACTAGCGTATCTGGGTGGGGGTATGGGTAGTCCGCCCCGGACGGCACTTTTGGGTCTGCTGTAGGCAATATGTGTTTTTTGTGGGGCCCGGGGGCGGCAAACGGAAGGGCCACCCCGGGTGGCACACATTCTAGCTACGCTAGTGGGTGAAGGGTGATGCGATAACTGAGAAAATTTTTGAAAGCTTAGAGGTTGTTGTTATGAGAGATGACATTATAAAGAGATTTAATGACCAATAACTACAGTGAAGAGAAAGCGAGAAGGGCCGGAAGGGCAGGAAAAGGGGTTGAAGAATAAAAGGGCATGAATGGTGTCATAGATGTGAAACAGGAGGGAAGGAACTAAGAGTGAAAGAATGAAGTCGAGGTGCTTCGCTTGGGTAATTACAGGAGGAAACTATGGAGTGGCTAAGGCCGCCAGGCTTATTAATTTTGGGGAAAGAAATAGATGTTGTTGACAATAGAGTGGGAAGAAGAAGAGGAGACGAATTAACGGGTAGCAGATGGACGTGAGGTTGAAGGGCAAGAAGCAGTACAAGGTGGTGTTACGTAGCTGTTGGAGTGTCCCTGCCCTATAGTGGTCGGTTCATCAGACTACCACTGTCTTCATTTGTCAACCTGTTTTATGTCATTGTAGCGTCGGAGGTTGTGTGGGACGAGACATCAGCACGGATGACTATGAAAGGTTAAGAATATTTGGTTCAGTGCGGGGTTACATGCGCTGGCACAAATTGATGCTTATTCGTGCAGGTTACTCAACTGTTCAGACAGCGCCGTCCAGTTGGATGGGCAGCGACCCAGGTCTGAAAAGCACTTTTGTCTGTTAGGTGTTTTGGGAATAGCCTTGGAAGAAGTTTCACAATTTTGTGCAGTACTAGGAACTACTTGAAGTAGGTACGGGTTAGAAATTCGTCATTGTGGGTGGGAAAGGTATGAAGCGGATATCCCTACTGAGAAGTGGGCTTTCATCTCGGAAAGCGAGAAGTCAGGTGGTATAGGGGTGGAGGTGTGTGGGGTTAGCGTGGGAAGGGTGGTTGAGGGCATGGAGTGGCTTCGTGGTTGGTTGGTTGGTTAGTTGGTTGATTGGTTGGGTATAAGCAAAAGAAAGGTCGGGCTAAGGTGAGGTGGGCGAGGTAGAATTGTAGGGGGTTAAGGGCAGGCTGTTGCTGAGGGGCAGCTTGTGGTTGAATGGAGTAGGCAGTGTAGTTTAAGGTTTTTTTGTGCATGTGAGAAAATTGAGAAGGTGGACATTGAGATGTAAAATGAAGGGAAGAATAGATTGAGCAAAAGACGATGTACAAAGAGAGAAAAGGAGGAAAAGGCCTCAGTGAGGTGGTGATCGAAAATATGGATACAGAAAAGGGTGGAAGGAATGGTAGCTCAGATGAAAAGACGGCAAGTGCGAGTGATGATGGATTCAATGATGGGGAAGAGTATAGGTGTGGCGTGGAACTTTGGACGAAAATCTCGGGTAGTGATATGAGGGTAGAGACAGCGGCTTAGAGAAAATATGTTACTGGAAATATTGTGAGGTGTACTGACGGTTCCAAGAAGTAAGTGGAAAATATGGAATAGAACTTTATAAGATGGAGATTCGTGAAGAAAGAATAAAGGCCTGGCATGGAGGGGGGAATAGACAGAAAAGTAGTTGGGGACAGTGGAAAAAGAAAAATGAGGAAAAGAGCAATGTAGGAGTGGGGGGAGGGAAGGGTATAAGAGATATTGCGGACGAATTGTGATATTCAATCAGCGGTAATCTCGGAATTCATGATGGTGTTTCAATTGTATATCTATCTATCTATCTATCTATCTATCTATCTATCTATACCTGTATCTACACCTACATCTATATCTATATCTATATATATAAAACACACACATACATATATATATATATATATATGCATACATATATATAATATATATATGTGTGTATATATATATCTATACATATATATGTGTATATATATGTATACGATAATAATAATAATAATAATAATAATAATAATAATAATAATAATAATAATGATAAATAAATAAATAAATAATTCTTTCATCCTTAATATTCTGAATATCTACACACACACCCACACGCACACACGCACACACATATTCATTTATGTATATCATATATGCAATGCTTAGAATATTAAGGAAGAAAGAGATGACGATGACTATTCAAAAAAATATTATAGCTGTTGTTATTATCATTATTATTATTATTATTATTATTATTATTATTATTATTATTATTATTATTATTATCATCATCATTACATATAACGATAGATGAGGCATTATTACTTTATTTCAATCAATGCACAATCTGATTAATTTTTGGAATTGTTCCTGTAGACAAACAAATCTAAAAGTACAGATATTCTTATGGATTCTCGTTATGGCATAGCATTATAAAATTATTGTCTGAGCACATTTGAGGAATATTCCTGCAGTCGTATTTCATATAAGTTTCAATGAGTGTGTATGTGTGTGCCACTATGCATGTGTGTGCATATGTTTATTTGCATATATGTATGTCTATATATATGTATGTCCATATATTTATATATACATATATATTACCTATGTATATTCATTATATATATATATCGGGTAAATTTAGATTTAGTAGGGTATATAATACCACTTGCTAAAATCAGAGCCAAGGCTCCAAAATCACCAGAAACTCACAATAAAGATACACACGAACAATACAATGAACATATGAGAAATAGGCTTACCTTTGCGTTGAATACATCGGTAAGTAATGTGTATTTCAATACCTATTGATTTCACCCTCTGTATGATTTTAGCAACTGGTATTATATACCCTACTGAATCTAAATTTATCTTATATTGTGCCTGAAACGGTGTGAACTTGCTAGCCACCTTATTATCTTAATATCATTAATAACGGTAATAATACTTCTTTATTTAAATTTAAAAAATATATATTACCTATGTATATTCATTACATATACTCTTTTACTCATTTACTTGTTTCAGTCATTTGACTGTGGCCGTGCTGGAGCACCGCCTTTAGTCGAGCAGATCGACCCCAGGATTTATTCTTTATAAGCCTAGTATTTATTCTATCGGTCACTTATTCTATCGGACACAAACACACCAGCATCGGTTGTCAAGCGATGTTGAAGGGACAAACACAGACACACAAACATATACACACACTGACACACACACACACACACACACACATATCGTATACTGTGCCTTGAAGGTAAGATGAACAAAAGAAAATGCTCCATCTAGTGAGAGATAAATGTTGCTTAATGTACGCAGGTAGAAAAAAATCGATTAAAATAGTTTTAAAATTTGAGAAAGCTTTAAATATCTCCTACTTATGGAACTTGACGTTATATCGAGTAATGTTATATTTTTATAAGATGTTATAGTATTTTTCAAAATAAGTTGTGCAGTAAAACATTTTGTGCGAATAAAAATAAAGATATTTGTAAAAATAAAATGAGGGCTCAAATTTGGTTAACCAATAAAAAAAAACAATTGGATTGCTGATAAGTAAATAATTAAAAATAACGTGAATCCATATATGCAGAATGTTAGTGGAAACAATTTAAAAATTCACGTGATATTTGCAATCTATAATTTACAATGATCGCTAACTTACAACTTATATATAGAAGAGTAAAAGGTTTGAATGCGACGCTAAGCCCGTGAATCACTATGATGCCAAAGAATAAAGACTGTTATGCTTAACTTTGAGTTGATCAAATCTAACTAAAAGCGGGAAAAATGTTATAATTTTATGAAGGCAAGTCGATGTTCATAAAATCAGATTCTATCCTATCTACTTAAAGAAAAAAAAAACTTAAACGTAGCTAAATACTTATGCCTACATACAATTATAACGTCCGAGATTTTATGAATTAAAATCTTCTAGTCTGTACGAAGTATACTGATTGCTTCTTTTGTACATGGCTTACACCTTCCAGTATTACGTCCTATACGGGATGGTTTATGAGCAAAGTTCTCAAGTGCAGAGTTGTGAGATGGATAGCTATAGGTCTTAATTAGGCTTCCTTTCGTATCGTCGTAAAAGTACGCTTTACACCTCACTCTTCTGATGAACTCACTAGTTTTTGTAATAATAAATCCATGTACAGTCCCCTTGTTGGTATTGGGATATTTTTCGTGGACAGTCCTAGAAATTGTCGCTCCATAGGTTAACGCTGCGAGGAGTGCTCGGCTCCTGTAGGTATTGAATAATGAGAAAAAAAGAAAACCTTTGTTGCAATGCACCTAATTTGCAAAATATGAGTAAAATATAATATAAATCAAGGTGGATGACAGATTTTCGTAGGTCAAGTTCCTTTATCGAGGGAATACAAAATACATAAAAAGTTCATCGAGATATTAGGTTTCAAGTAGTAGTAGTAGTAGTAGTAGTAGTGCTATAACAACGCGTCGCTGCATTCACCGTTTGCCAGTGATCCTCCACTCCAGGTGGATGATATCTATGCACCACTCAGGCGACAACCCCCCCAACTCAGGGTTGACCCTAGGGTTGCTGGCGCCCCCGGCAAGCTAAAGCTGAACTTCGACGTGTACAAGCTGACGGTTGTGGAAATTTCCTTGTCTTTGTCACGCCTTCCTTGCCACCCTCACCCCCTAGAACATGGCGCCCCGGACTACTGAGCACAGACTGTGATAAAAGCAGTAGAGCAACACAATGACTGTAATCAGTAGTTGAAGACATAATTCAAAAGTAAGTAAAATTTGAAACATTACTAGAACACAGGACTAGAACATGGAGACTCAGATCTAGCAGCAACTCAGCAACAGACAACACTAAATCTAGTACATGCTCGTTCCTGTTTTCATATATATATATATATATATATATATATATATATATATATATATATATACATAATTTACAAGATAAGGGTAAAAGAAAAATTCTAATGTCAAATATGCCGAAAAAAAGACAAAACTTTTCAATAACCATTATAATTTATGCGTCTCGAAACAAACCGATAGAAATTTCTAAAAAATTCGTTATTACCGTATTGGTCCAATTTCGGGGTTAATTAATAATAAATTTTCCCCTCTTCAGCGGCAAATACGCGAGATATAAGTGAAATACTTACTCATACCCATGGAAAAAGCAAGCACTAAGTCCTGAGCAGACCTAAGTACCCCAAATATATCCAAAATAGAAACAATGTTCAGCACATCTCGAGACATGTGATTCGAACTAGAAACTTTCACAGAATGACAGAATCTGGAAGTTATATATATATATATATATATATATATATAATAGGTGGGTTTGTATGATTGTATATAGAGGGATATATATTATTCAAAGAAATTCCAACTCTGTTTTTATGTTTTATTTATATTCTTTATAATATTAATGTAGAATATAGAATATATAGTATAAATAGTATATATAGTAAAATGAAATGAAGTATTGATTGTCTTATTGAATAGATGAAATATTGAATATAGACTCCTCTCACAACCTGGGACCTTGAAGACTGATTTAATGCAAGAAAGTATACTAGTCCCTTAATATTCAATATTCAATATTTCATCTATTCAATAAGACAATCAATACTTCATTTCATTTTACTATATATACTATTTATACTATATATTCTATATTCTACATTAATATTATAAAGAATTTAAATAAAACATAAAAAACAGACAGAGTTGGAATTCCTTTGAATAACATATATATATATTTGTATATATTTTAAAATTATAAGTATATGAAAGAATGGAGTTGAACGATTAGTTAACAAATATCCTTTATTATCGACATATGTTTCGAAGGCTGCATATTCCTAATTCCGAAGGAATAAGGAGTACATTATGCAGATTTCTCTTCAGGAAAATCAAGGAACTTATGTCGACATCAAAATGCACAAAAAACTTTTAGCTGACCGCTAAAATAAACATACAAATTTCCGCACGAAGACACGTAGTCTATGCCCTAGGGACGTAGCTTCAACCGTGTTCTTTCTGATGTGAATTTGCTACCCAGGTATCGGTTATCTTTCGAATTATCCTTAATAAGATAATTCATTCAACTACTCATATATTTGTATATATATATATATATATATGTGTGTGGGGTATATATATATATATATATATATATATACGAGAAAGAAGCAACAAGAATGGATTGGTTTTTAGTACAATTGTTTCATACAAAGACAGGCTTTATTACAAGTTGCAAAAATTGCAGCAGATAAAAGTGTATCTGCCTATATCTGCCTATATCTGCCTCTAATGGAACTATCTCCAATATCTCATGAGTATAACCTCACCCACTAAGATGTCTAGAGAACTCAAATGTATTTTAGCTGATGAGTACGGGACACTTTTATCTGCTGCAATTTTTGCAACTTGTAATAAAGCCTGTCTTTGTATGAAACAATTGTACTAAAAACCAATCCATTCTTGTTGCTTCTTTCTCGTTTATAATCACCCCACATTACTGTATGGATAACACCATATAGTTTTTCTGGTGCATCTAAGTTAAGTACCACATTCAAGTAAATTCATTGGAAGTTACTTGAATCTTAATTGCTTTGATTGTATATATATAGATAGATAGATAGATAGATAGATAGATAGATAGATAGATAGATAGATAGATAGATAGATATAGCAAATGGCTATGGTCAGTTGGGTGTGGAGTTGGGTATTTCCAGAGAAGCACTCAACCCAAATACTTTGTCGGGAACCAAACGAAGGCCTGAATGCTTCAGGTGTAGAAAACCCGAGTTTCACGACCAGTATACCTTCATATGGTTTGGCGAAGAGTAAATAATCCAATGAAAAGATGTATTAAAGAATTTTCTTTGTCTTCTTCTTTTCAATGGTTTATATGTGTATGTGTGTGTGTGTATGTGTGCGCGCACGCGTGTGCGTGTGTGCGAGCGTGAGTTGTACATGAATATTTAATGTGTAGGCGTACTCTTCTACCATGTGCATGTATAGTTACGTATATTGTCACCTGCAATATTAAACCAGATCTGTCATTCGTCTAACCTACGTCATGCTCAAACGTTTGTTAAAACAGTAAACTTTGTATATGTATATATGTATACATTTACATACATACATACATATATATATATATATATATATATATATCTATATATATATATATATATATATAATATATATATATATATATTTGTTCCTAAGCATAGGAAAGCGGGTAAATGAACATTGGAGAGAACTTAAGGAAGGTTAAAGCTCATCGATTCTGTACCAACACGCCGAACGGGGGATCAATCAACAACATAGAAGTTAAAATCTTGTCCACACATAGAACAGATGCAACAATCAGACAAATTACAGAAGCTACACACATAATAGAAGATAAACCTAGCCTGAATAGGAAACTGGAATGGAACACTAGCACCCACCACAACATATGACGGTAGAGGATCCCCATAAACTGGTTACAATATAAATAAAACCGAACACATAATAAATAAATAATAGAAATAAATAACTATATATATATATATATATATATATATATATATATATATATATATATATATATATATATATATAACAAATGCGAAAACTAATTCTGTGTGTCAGTGTGTCACACTTAGACCCCCTCTCTCACTATTCAATGACACTCCTACTATTCCTCATGGTGGAGTGAGAATAATAGCAGGCAGAGATGATGAGGGCGGTGCCAGAGAGAGAGAGAAAGGAAAAATAGGGAGAGAAAGAGAGACATTGAAATTTAGTGAGAGCTGATGATGTTTTATTAAAAGTAGTAGTGTTGATGGTGGCAGCGGGAAGGCGGCGAAATCAAAGGTATTGATGGTAGTGACATCAGATGTTTGAATGGTGTGTATGGCAGTTGTGGTGGCGATGGTGGTGGTAC
>NC_043001.1:84034266-84041766 GCF_006345805.1 Octopus sinensis | reverse complement strand
TGCTGGTGTGTTTACGTCCCCGTCACTTAGCGGTTCGGCAAAAGAAACCGATAGAATAAGTACTGGGGTCGAATAAGTCCCGGGGTCGATTTGCTCGACTAAAGGCGGTGCTCCAGCATGGCCGCAGTCAAATGACTGAAACAAGTAAAAGAGTATGCATATATATGCACACGAATGTCTATACCCTCACACATGCTCCAAGGCTGGCCTTGCTTACGAGATAATGGTATACAGGCTTTTGGTTTATCTGTTGTTAGGATTTGTTTTGTCTGGCTCGTTTGTTCTGTTGACTTTTGAGAGAATTAATTTATTTTCATGGTGGCATTAAGAAATTAATGCTGATCTTATGTTCAGGGTGTTTGTTAAGTAGAATGTGAACTTGTAGCTGAATTGCTGTATAGATTAGTTAATACTACGTCCGCCTAACATACAGATGAAAGACACAGTACAGCATTATCAATTTACATAGTGCATGTGAGAGATTACAATATGAATAACTTCAATAGACAAAGAAAAAAAGCAAAATTACTACTGTTGCCATTACATCAGAGCCGTTGTACACTTTACAAAACATGCAGTCTGGATTATAACAAAGGCTCCCAAAAAAGCTCATTCTCAGACTTTAATGCTTGATAATAAAACAGTAAACATTTATGAAATAAGTTTGGTTGCTCACTTTGAGTCTAATGTTCAAAGTTTATCACTATTCTACACGAAAATGTGTTCAGGAAAATATATAAAGAATATTTTCAAATATCTGACGAAGTACTCTCGGGCAACATTCAGATGTAGTTGTTATACGATAACAAAATTTGAAAAATTCAGCTACCCCTATCGTGGACCAATTGCCTGGAATTATTTTGCGTGCAAAGATGCAACTCTCCTAGGCTCAAAAGATGTAAAAAATATATATATGAAAAAGATGCTGTTGGGTAATCAACAAAACTGTTTGTAGTAAAACCTTACCATTTTTAGTAATATCAAAAGCATATTTTAAAATTTGTAAATAATTTTTTTTTTTAAATTACTGCTCTAAGTGTTCTTTTTAGAGGCTGTCATGAAAAGGATAATAGGTTTTACTATATTCCTTCGCAATGGCCTCACTAGCCTGAATAGTACATTCTCAATAATGAACTACTTCATTCCATTCCCAAGAACTTTTTATTATCGCCTTTGTAAATTGTGTATACTCTTTTACTTGTTTCAGTCATGTGAGTATGGCCATGCTGGAGCGCCGCCTTTAGTCGAGCAAATCGACCCCAGGACTTATCCTTAGTAAGCCTAGTACTTATGCGCCGCTTTTAGTCGAGCAAATCGACCCCAGGACTTATTCTTTATAAGCCTAGTACTTATTCTATCGGTCACTTTTGCCGAACCGCTAAGTTACGGAGACGTAAACATACCAGCATCGGTTGTCAAGCGATGTTGGGGGGGGGGACAAACAGACAAACCAACATACACACACACACACGCATACATATATATATACATGTACATGGCAGGCTTCTTTCAGTTTCTGTCTACTAAATCCACTCACAAAGCTTTGGTCGGCTCGAGGCTATAGTAGAAAACACTTGCCCAAGGTGCCACGCAGTGGGACTGAACCTGGAACCATGTGGTTCGTAAGCAAGCTACTTACCACACAGCCACTCCATACCTTTTTCCATGGAACATTTTTATATTTTGATTTTATACACGGCTAATGAAATAAATGTAAAAGAAACAGAGAACATCGTCGAAATTCTCGATTTACATTGAGAAAGAAAGTTATATTCTACAAATACTAAATATACAAAAGTTTGTTCAAGGTTTTCCTTTTCGCAAAAATTCACCTGACGAAGAATCTATGGTGATTACGCACCAACTTGCACAATGGAGGGAAGCCCGAAAAATACCTAAAGTCGCGGAACATTTCAAGCTAAGAATATGACTTTTTATAGTTCTATATTTAAAAAAATGAGGAATTCGACAGATATTTGTCCTCATCTTGTTTGTTGTTAACACAACATTTCAGCTGATATACCCACCAGCCTTCTTCAGGTGTCTTGGGGGAAATTTCGAACCTGGCTTCTCATTCCTAAGGTATTTTTCGATATTATTATTATTATTATTATTATTATTATTATTATTATTATTATGATTGTTGTTGTTGTTAGTAACCACTACGCCATATGCCCCTGGGCATATGGCGTAGTGGTTAAGAGCGCGGGCTACTAATCCCAAGATTCCGAGTTCGATTCCAAGCAGTGACCTGAACACTAACAACAACAACAACAACAACAACAATAATAATAATAATAATAATAATAACATCGAAAAATACCTTAGGAATGAGAACCCAGGTTCGAAATTTCCCCCAAGACACCTGAAGAAGGTTGGAGGGTATATCAGTCGAAACGTTTAACAACAAACAGGATGAAGACAAATATTTGTCGAATGTAAATAATGTATGACATTTTATGCCGAAATACTTGCTGGATAAACGATGTATAGGAAGGGAGAGACATAAATTGTGACACAAACTCGTACTTGGCTTTCTTCATTTAACTTATATAAACAGTAAAAGTGCCGTGCACTTGGTTGCAATGCGAGCATTTTATGTACACAACCATACCTGTTACACAACTTATACAGTGATGACAGCAAATCATCAAAGAGTATTCCAAATCTAAACTAGGGACGTCAAAGCTGGATCTATATAAAGTGTCTGCACGCATTGCTGACAATGCAAGTGTAAACTATAATAAACGCTGGTGAAAAACCGAAAATGCCCCAGAATAACATTGTTTCTGTAAATTACCTACACTGTTTTTTCATAATGCGATTAGATTTCCCCCGGGCAAACTGGTATCTGATGTTGAAAACGTATTTTATAGTGTACAACATTTATATCATCTCAGCTAAGAGGACATCACAGTTATTTTAGTGGCTGTTAAGTGGAATCCTTTAAAACTGCATCTCTCTCTCTCATTCGCTCTATCTCTCATTGTCTCTGTATCTCGCTCTCCCTTTCTCTTACTCTCTCTTTCTCTCTCTCTCGCTTTCATTCTCATTTTCTCTGTTGTTATTTTTTAACAGAATAGACAAAAGCTGGGAAATCGTAAAAGTTAAGGAGTGTTTCAAGGTACAGAGGAAGTGCTTTGAAAATAGAGGAATTGTTTTTGAATCGCCAGAGATCCTTTTCTTCTTCCTTAATCATGCTTTTAAAGTTTTCTGAGACACTAAGCCAAGCCATTCAGTATAATTTCAGTATAGAAATAACGGCTTAATTGAAAAGCAAATCGTGCCTGAAAGAATAATAAAAGAACTACTTTTCTTTGTTTTGTTTTCATTTTATATAGTTTTGCTGTGAGCTTAACCAGCTTGCCATTAATATGTCAACGAAAAGTAAACCAAACTCCATTGTTTCGTGAGAAAGAGTTATTAAGTACTTAAAGGATAGATATGACTTTTCTGCAATAAGGTTTTATGATAAATAATCAAAACCGAGTTTAATAAATGCCTGTTTATGCAACCACTAACAAGTGACTGCGGTGCACTTAAGGCCTGTAACCTTAAGCATACAGATATGAGTGAAAAGCATGGCATTATAGTAGCAATTACCAATACTAATAATGGTAAAGCAGATAAGCTATTCACTAATTTTGAAGTCTGTTTTATAAACCTGGAGAAGGTGAGAGTTTTATGTTTTCTCAATTCCATGAAGAATTGTTCACCCGGAACAAGTTTTCGGTGATAACCTCATAATGAAAAAACAAGAAAAAAATTGTCTACTGTTATGTTTATCGAAGCAGACCTCCGAATACATAAAAAAAAAAATACAATAAAACTTCTTAAATGAGTGCCTTATCATCAACAAAATGCTCCTGGCCAACAAAAAAAAATCTCATAGATGGCAGT
This sequence comes from Octopus sinensis, assembly GCF_006345805.1. Classification (NCBI taxonomy): domain Eukaryota; kingdom Metazoa; phylum Mollusca; class Cephalopoda; order Octopoda; family Octopodidae; genus Octopus; species Octopus sinensis. The sequence continues at coordinate 84,037,866 of NC_043001.1, read as the reverse complement.
TAAAGGGCAGAAATGTATATACATACACTAGCATAGCTAGAGTGTGTGTTGCCACCATCGGTTGTCAAGCGATGTTGGGGGGACAAACACAGACATACAAACACACACACACACACACACAACACACACACACACATACATACACACACACACACACACACATATATATATATATACCTATATACGACGGGCTTGCTTCTTTCAGTTTCCACCTATCAAATCCACTCATAAGGCTTTGGTCGACCCGAGGCTATAGTAGAAGATGCTTGCCCAATATGCCACGCAGTGGGACTGAACCCGGAACCATGTGGTTGGTTAGCAAGCTACTTACCACACAGCCACTCCTACGCCTATTCCTTGTTAGAAAACTTTCCAAAAGAAATTTTACCAAAGTAGATAGGATGGTTATTTAACAGCCAGCCGTCACTCAGAATCTAATTGTTTAAGGTACCTGTGTAGACGCGAGCAAACAAAGACACCTTATCGACTCTCTCACCCTTTGAACCAGCGGCACATCCAAAATGGGAGAGCTGGAGGGAGAGAGAGTTGCATCAGTGTTCGGATGGTACCCATTTCCGGCAGAGTAGACTAGAGCAACGTGTAATTACTCAAAGACGAAGTCTCGAGTGTGTTCTGAGCGAAGATTCGTCTGAAAGAGGAAAGTTATTCCCCAAAGACGAAATACAACGGCCATTAGCATGCGTTCACGTTCGAATCCCTTGGAACGTATCAAGAATGTTTTGATTTTCGCTGTTCACCGTACACATGGTGATTTATTATCGATTGGCCAGACATCGGCACGCATCAGCAAATAATTTGTTTGCTGAATCTGATATATATATATATTATATATATATATATATATATACACACATACATATATACATATATACACATACATGTATATATACACACACACACACACACACACATATATATATATAAGACCAAAAAGGGTACGGGCGTCGCTATATATATATATACTTACATATTTATATATATATGTGTGTGTGTATGTATGTATATATATGTTTGATGCTTGTGATCTTTGAGGTTTCAAGCCTACGCTATATCACCATATACGTATAAGATATATATATATGTATATATATATATATATATATATATATATATATATATATATATATATATATATATATATATATATATATATAACGGGAAGCTTTATGAAAATAGACAAAAGACGATGGCAGGTGGAAAACAAACGAACAATTGTATTAGTATGGCGCTCAGGAAATATAAATAAAACAAGTCTTTAACGTTTCGAGCCTACGCTCTTCAACAGAAAGATACACAGAGAGAAAAAAAACACGGAAAGAAGGAGAGAAAAAAAATGCGTGCAGTAGCTAACGAATCAACATGGCGATATATTTATGTATATATATATATATATATATATATATATATATATATATATACAAACATGATTATATAGATATCTATACACATTCATATATATGATTATATAGATACACACACTCATGTGTGTGTGTCTGAAAAGGTTCTCTGTCCGACCCACGCAAGCATGGAAAGGGCACCTTAATGACGATGACGATGAGGATGATATATGGATGAACAAAGCAAAACGCTACAATAACTCTACTCAATAACAAAAATATATCAACCCTGCCAGACATGAATCCACGACTCCGTGTCGTAATATTCAGTTACAACTTTCATTTTTATCAAGATCATAGTATACAGCAGTTCCCACTGTGACATAGCTATTCAAAGATTTAGCCTTTCCTTTGACTCCTTCCACAGATTGGGTCTCGTTTTTTGTGTATAGATTTGACATAGACCTCATTAAACTGTGGGACCACTTTCTAATTATATGATATTGAATGGAATCAGCTTTATTTGGTTTCAATCTCACCTGACAGCCACTGTCTATATTTATTGTCTCCTTCTCCTCTCTCTCTCTCTCTCTCTCCTTCATCATTCTCTTTGTCTTTTCTCTCTTTAATCGCTATTTTTATTTTTCTGTTTCTCTCTCGTTTTCTCCTTCTCTTCTTTGTCTTCTCTCACTTTCTCCTACTCTCCATGTCTTCTCTCTGGATTTTGTCTCTCTGTCTTTCTCTTTCTTGTCTTATTTGTCTTTCTCTCTCTCCACTCTTTCCTTTGTCCTCTCTTTCTCTCTCTACCCTCTCTCATTTGTCTCTATCTCACTTTCACATCTTCTCTCCCTCTACATCGTCTCTCTTTCTTTCTTTCTCTCTCGCTCTCTATTCTTCACTCCCTTCCCCCTTCTCCTTCTCTCTTGTTCTCTTCCCTTTTCCCTTTCTTCCCCCTCTTCTAAATATATATCTCACTTTTTCTCACTCTCTTTCTCCCCTTCTCTTTCATTTTTGTCCCACTCTTCCTTCCCCTCTCTCTTCCCGTTTCTGTCTGCACCTCTCTCCTTTCTCTTTTATCCTTCTTTTCTCCCTCTTCTCTATCCTCACATCTCTCCTTCCCTCCCTCTCTCCAACTCTCCCTTTCCCCCTATCCTCTTGTCTCTCCCACTGCCATCTTGTAACTATGCAATATTTCCATTCAATAGCAGTGACGTACATTACGAAAATAGCTTCACAGCGCCATCTTCACCACCACCACCACCGCCACATGGCTACCACAGCAACACTGCTTCCATCACCACCACAACCACCACAACAACAACAACAGCTTCACCTCCTCCATCACCATCAGTATTTCTATTCCTCCCTCACTCCTTCATTGGCATCATGTTCTTGATCGATATACATGTGACTGTTATGTTTTCCTATAAGCGTCTCTAAGTGACTAGACAGCCAATACAATCAGACGTGCTAGACATCTATGTGTACACACACACACATACATATATATGTATATATACATGTATATATATGTACATGTGCATGCTCTCACACACACACATATATACATATAAATATACATGAAATATTTATATCTCTTTCTCTCTCTCTCTCTCTATATATATATATATATATATATATAATATAAATAATATATACATATGCCTATATACATACGTATATGTACATACTTACATCTATGCATATGTGGGCACAGGACGTCATGAAACATGTACAACCAAAAAGTACGAAGTGCAAGTACATGGAGCATGAAGTATTAGGCGCAGGAGTGGCTGTGTGGTAAGTAGCTTGCTTACCAACCACATGGTTCCAGGTTCAGTCCCACTGCGTGACACCTTGGGCAAGTGTATTCTACTATAGCCTTGGGCTGACCAAAGCCTTGTGAGTGGATTTGGTAGACAGAAACTGAAAGAAGCCCATCATATATTTATATGTATGTGTGTGTGTGTTTGTGTTTGTGTGTCTGTGTTTGTCCCCCAACATCGCTTGACAACTGATACCGGTGTGTTTGCATCCCTGTGACTTGGCGATTTGGCGGAGGAGCTCGATAGAACAAGTACTAGGCTTACAAAGAATAAGTCCTGGGGTCGATTTGCTTGACTAAAGGCGGTGCTCTAGCATGACTGCAGTTCAGTGACCGAAACAAGTAAAAAAGTATTCTTTCGAACAACAAAAGACACAAATGGAAAACAAAACAAACAAAAGGAACAACCCTTCATCA
>NC_043001.1:84026766-84029266 GCF_006345805.1 Octopus sinensis | reverse complement strand
CCCCGTAACTTAGTGGTTCAGCAAAAGAGACCGATAGAATTAGTACTTGGCTTACAAAGAATAAGTCCTGGGGTCGATTTGCTCAACTAAAGGCGGTGCTCCAGCATCACCACTGTCAAATGACTGAAACAAGTAAAAGAGAGTAAAAGATACATGCACACACACACACATACATGTATGCATATGTGTTCTTGCAAACAACTTGCAGATGCAAGTGCTACCAGTTGTAAGCTCCACATACCAGATGCCAGGAAGTTTATGGGGTCATCAGGTGAGAATGCATGCCATTTCAGGTCCTACCTCTCAACGGCATCATTGCACACCAGCCCACCTCACTGAAACAAGGCCCTGCTTGCTAGATCAACTGGTTATGAGATTTAGCTCAATATTCTTCTAGCCATTGCTCATTGTCGCTTTTTAACCAAATCAAGTGGCTTGCCTTTTCCACTGTAGTTTGGATATTACTCATGGTGGCACTTGCTTTACAGTGAGTTAGGCCTAACGATAACAACAGTCACCTCACACTGTGTCCAATGAATCCTCTACATCAAACTTCAATTGGAAAATACTCCACTTTCCGGCCTGTATCTTCACATTCCTCGAGGAGGTTTACATAACAGTCAATCTTTCGAGCCCAAACAGCATTCATGTTATCTTCATGAGGAACCATTAACTCTACTAGATTTCCCATTTTCTTTCTTTCACACCATATTATAAATATCTGGTTTCTTCATAACTGGGATGGGAAAGAATACTTGACACATATATACACACACGTGCATTCACATTCATATATAGTTAATCCATCTTTACACTCAGAGTGTAAACATGAATGAAATGTTGCTAACCATTTGGCCTGGTGTGCTAACAATTTTGCCAGCTTACCACCCACCTGCTAAAACTAATATTGGTAGGCATTTTGGTTCATTACTCTAACAATTTTGATCTATGCCTGTATGTATCTTTATGATATGGTGCAGGAGTGACTGTGTGGTAAGAAACTTGCTTCCCAACCACATGGTTCCAAGTTCAGTCCCACTGCGTGCACCTTTGGCAAGTGTCTTGGGCCGACCAAAGCATTGTGAGTGGATTTGATTGACAGAAACTGAAAGTAGCCCATCATGTATATATATATATATATATACAAAATTTAAAGGACTGACCACTAAAAGTGGACGGTCAATATGCTAGATATAGACGTCAAAATCGCTTTTTTCCACGATTTTGATGTCTATATCTAGCATATTGACCATCCACTTTTAGTGGTCAGTCCTTTAAATTTTGTATGTAAAAATATTTTAATCTTCAGATTTCTTTAATATGCTAGGCCACTGGTTTTAATTGATTAATATCAATTTCTACCCTTATTCAATTATATATATATATATGTATGTATGCATGTATGTATGTATTTGTGTGTCTGTTTGTCCCCACCACCATTTCTTGACAACAATTGTTGGTGTGTTTACATCACCATAACTTAGAGGTTCAGTAAAAGATACCGATAGAATAAGTACTAGGCTTACAAAGAATAATTCCTGGGGTCGATTTGCTCGACTAAAAGGCAGTGCTCCAGCATGACCACAGTCAAATGACTGAAACAAGTAAAAGAAAAATCATATATATATATATGCCAGCATGGAAGGTGAATGTTAAACAATGATGATGATATGTATATATTATATATATATGTGTGTGTGTGTGGTGTGTGTGTGTGTGTATGTATATACTTGTGTGTGTGGAAAGAAAGTCAACTCTTTAGTCAACAATTGCTGTTACTCTCTTCCTATAACTCAGAGGTAATGGTGGGGTGTGCAACCATTAACAACATTATTATCCAACACCATGAATTTCCTTCTCTCATTAAAGAACACTAGCCAGTAAATATAGCTTCTATAAAACCAAATCTCCTAATGACCATCTCTTCTATGCCACCCACCAGCAAGCTCTTGCTTTGCTAAAATTTGGTAAATGCAATGCTGTCACTCTCAACACGATTAATGTTTTCAACCATTTTTGGCATACAAATCTCCAATTGAAACTGCTGACCTATAGAATTTATCTGTTTCTCATCTCTTTCGCTGTGAACTTCCTTTCAGATTACATTAATATGTGTGTTAACAGAGATCTTCCTGTTCCACATTGAATCAACTTATGCATGATCCAGTCTTCAGTTTGGTCTGGCATCCTCTTCTTTCCCTCTATCCAATAATCCTTTCTACTATAGGCACAAGGCTTGAAATTTGATGGGAGATGGGGAGGGGAGCAGTTGATTAGATTGACCCCGAAAGGATGAATGTCAACCTTGGTAGAATTTGAACTCAGAACGTAAAGACAAATGAAATACCTATTTCTTTATTACCCACAAGGGGCTAAACATAGAGGGGACAAACAAGGACAGACAAATGGATTAAGTCGATTACATCGACCCCAGTATGTAACTGGTACTTATTTAATCGACCTCCGAAAGGATGAAAGGCAAAGTCGACCTCGACGGAAT
>NC_043001.1:83969266-84021766 GCF_006345805.1 Octopus sinensis | reverse complement strand
TTTATATCCGGAAAGATTGTTTTTAATTTTCTTTCTTATTTTCTTGTCAGTTTAAATAGGTATGCCCTAGAGGATTGTAGCTAGGTTATTGTCATGTTTTGCGTTTGATTTTTTTAATACTGTTTTGTGTCCATTTTCACATTGAAATGTTGGCATATTGCCAAGTAAACATAGCTACCATCTCACTTGCGACTGTGTATATATTTGGTCTTGCCAAGGACTGGACAGCCAGAAATTATGTGGTCAATAGCAGATTTAAGTTGGCTGAGAGAGAAGGGTGCAGTCAAATAGATAAGTTAGTAGAGACTACCTTATGAGAGGTCAACAGTTCAAATCCTTACTTGGCATTTCAAAGTATTTCTTAAAATAACACTGAAATAGTAAGGTCTAGCAGTTAAAGTGTTGGGCTCCCAACATAAGGTTTATGTGTTCAATTCTTATTTCTTTATTTCCCACAGGGGGCTAAACACAGAGGGGACAAACAAGGACAGACAAAGGGATTAAGTTGATTATATTGACCCCAGTGTGTGACTGGTACTTAATTTATCGACCCCAAAAGGATGAAAGGCAAAGTCAACCTCAGCGGAATTTGAACTCAGAACATGATGGCGGACAAAATACTGCTAAGCATTTCGCCCTGCATGCTAACGATTCTGCTAGATTGCTGCCTTCTTGTGTTCAATTCTGGGACTGAGCAGTACATTGAGGCCCTTCATTTAACATTGCTCCAGTCTGTTCACCTGAAAAGGAATACTAAGTATGGGTGCATCTCTCTCTGTCTTTCTCTCTTTCTCTCTCTTTCACTCTTTCTCTTTACATGCCAGTACTACATAAAGGTGCCTAAGCCACTACCTAGTAAAAAGCACCTGTGCCAATTCCACATATGATGCATTCTCACCAGTTCCACATAAGAAGCACCCCTGATGGCGCCATGTAAAAAGTACTCATGCCAGTGCCACATACAAAGCACCCGTGCCAAATCCACATCTAAAGTATTTGTGCTGGTGCCACATAAAAAGTCATCCTATACACTCTGTAAAGTGGTTGGCACTAGGAAGGGTAACCAGTCATAGAAACCATGTGGAAACAGACAATTGGAGCCTGGTACAGCTTCCCAGCTAACCAGCTCCTACCAAACTATCCAACCTATACCAGTGTGAAAAATGGACATTAAATGATTACAAAGATGATGATACTTATCTATCTATTTGTCTGTCTGTTTATGTATGTATGTATGTATGTATGTATGTATGTATGTATGTATGTACGTATGTATGTATGTATGTATGTATGTATGTGGGTCTTAATACAGCCTTGCCCCAACCCCTTAAAACTCTTGCAAATCTAAAAATTACTTCTCATCTCCTTGAAAAACTATACATTTCACCTCACAGGCTTATGAAAAACTTTAAAATTCATTTTTATCATTTCATAAATCTTTAAAATTTAGCCCCCATCAGCTTATGAAGTATGCAATTTATCTCTTATGCTCTTAAAACAAAACCTTAAATTTATCTCTTATTTAAATTTATTGCTCTTTAAAAATTGTCTGAAAACCAGAGCTAAGCACCATGCTTTGAAAGAACCATTGTACATATATATTTAGAAAACCAGAGATTGTGAATTGAAATCAGGGCATTTCTGGACAGAACACGTTATTCTACTTTACCCTAGTTCACATAACTGTGTTTTGATATAGAGGAGAAGAGAAAACAGATCATTTGGTAGGTATAGCCATTGATAGCAATTCTGTTCCATTTGTTTCTTATCTGATGAAGACCATAGTACTGCAGACTAAAAAGCACTTTCAGTTTGTGGATTCTATATATTCTCAGTACATTACAATATGGGGTATTTTGTGGCTTGTAAAGGAGGAGTAGCAGATATGTAGTAATCTGATCAAAGCATGTTCCATTTGCCTCTTATCTGATTACTATGAAAGCTAAAAAGTAATGAGAGCTAAAATGTACCTTGAGTTTTTAGATTATATATATTTTTTTTTTATTACTTTACAACAGGCACAAGCATATGTGGAAGGAAGTTTGCTTTCTAACCAAATGGTTCCATGTTCAGTTCGACTGCATGCCACCTTGGGCAAGTGTCTTCTATTATTGCCTAAGGCCAACTAAAATCTTGTGCAAAGAAACTGGAAGAAGCCTGTTCTCCTTCCGGTCTTTCAAAATGTGACCTCGTGTGTACCGTTGGCAATTTTTTTTCCTCTGTCTTCCCTTCTCTGGATCTTTCCTTCTCCTATGTTTCCGACGAAGAGCTCCGCTCGAAACGTTAAACCCTCCTTCTTCCCTTCTTTCCTGAGCGTCCAATAATACTATATTTGTTCCACGTCCTCGCGTTGTTGTATTTTTTTGTGTTTTCTTGTTTGGATTAACTATACTCTTTCTTTTTACTCTTTTACTTGTTTCAGTCATTTGACTGCGGCCATGCTGGAGCAACGCCTTTAGTCGAGCAAATCGACCCCGAGACTTATTCTTTGTAAGCCCAGTACTTATTTTATCGGTCTCTTTTGCCGAACCGCTAAGTGACGAGGACGTAAACATACCAACATCGGTTGTCAATCAATGCTAGGGGGACAAACACAGACACAGAAACACACACACACATATATATATATACATATACGACAGGCTTCTTTCAGTTTCCGTCTACCAAATCCACTCACAAGGCATTGGTCGGCCCGGGGCTATAGCAGAAGACACTTGCCCAAGATGCCACGTAGTGGGACTGAACCCGGAACCATGTGGTTGGTAAGCAAGCTACTTACCACACAGCCACTCCTGCGCCTATATATATATTATATATATATATAGGTATCAAGTTAGAGGAGTTTAATACCTCTAAGGGATAATTAAATCCAGAGTCGCTCCTGGTTATGAGCTGGGTAGGTACAGTCTTTTGAAAGATTGCACGGTAGCAAGTGGTTCAGTTGGTAAACCGAAGTTTAGGTTATATAAGAGAAGAAAATGGATATAATAACAATGGAAAACTCATGGTTTACGCTGGCATCTCTGCTTCTTACTTCTTTGTTACCTATTTAATTAAAGATATGTCAGCATAAACCATGAGTTTCCCATTGTTATTATATCCATTTTCTTCTCTTATATATAAATAAAATGTATGTAAATATGTCCAACCCATGCCAGCTTGGAAGGCGAATGTTAAACAATGATGATGATGATACACATATATACACATCTACACACACACACACACATATGCATGTGCATGTGCAAGTGTCCATTTATTTCCCACTGTTACTTGACAACCAGTTTTGGTGTGTTTACATCTTCATAACTTAACGGTTCAGCAAAAGTGACTGATAGAATAAGTACCAGGTTTTTAAAAATTATAAGCACTTAGGGTCAACTCATTTGAGTAAAATCCTTCAAGGCAATGCCCCAGCATGGCCACAGTACAATGATTGAAACAAGCAAAAGATGCATTAGAGATTACTTATAGCTTGCAGGAAGTCAAAGATATTGGGTCAGAATTTGACTAATTATCTATTCTTTGCAATTTTCTTTTTATAAATTAGTCAGAGAAAGAGAGAAAGTACCCATGACTTTAACAGGACCTCACTCCTTTGCTGATCTGTAAAATCGCCAGTATCTTTGATGCTCAGCTTGAGCATGAAACATTCAGACTACACTGTCGAATGTATTGCTTGTTTATTAATATTGTTCCAAATTAATAATGCATTATCTCATAGCTTCAAGATTTTAATGAAGTGATTATTTTTAGAATGATGTTGTAAGGTAAGTGTGCAGTCAGATGTGGTCAGTTTGAATATGGAGCTGGTTGAATATTTGGGTTGGATATGGCTAGTTTAAATGCTAAAGTAGTAAAAATGTTGATGGACAGAGAATTCCAATGTGCTACACTTCTGGTCATGAGGGAATGGATAAAGAGTATATTCAGTAAGGGATCTGTGAGATCTGAGACCCCCACCTTCGGTCATGACACAGACCATGGGATTGCACCTAGAAAGTTACCTTCCCAGGCACAAGTCCGAGCAAGGTTGTTTATGGAAGATCAGTAGTCGCCCATGCATACCGGCCTCCCCTCTCCACACCACCAGTGTTATCCAAGGGAAAGGCATCAGTAGATAACAGCTTGGCACCTGTGATGTTGCAACTCATTTCTACAGCTGAGTGAACTGGAGCAACATGAAATAAAGTGTCTTGCTCAAGAACACATGCAGCCTGGTCTGGGATTCGAGCTCACAACCTCACGATCATAAGCTCGGTGCTCTAACCACTGAGCCATGTGCCTTCACTGATCAGTGAGATAAGACATAGTAAGAGTGATGGTAGAAGAGACTAGTGGAATGAATGAGTGTAACTGATAAGGGTGCACAACTAGTTTGTATAGAAGGGGGACTATTATAATAGTGATAGCAGAGTCAATGAGAAGAAACAGCTGCACCTATATGATAAGTGGTACAGATTGGATAAGGAAAGAGAAGAAAAGGCATAGATGTGAGGTAGGAATTTGTAGTGAATCCTGGCGGTCATGTTAGGAAGCAAAATGGAAAAGGGATTTAACGAGAGTAATCTCCCTTGAGCTTCTAGAAAGTTCTTAAGCATTCTGGAAGTTTCTGGTTTAGGTGGACGTCGGGGACTTCCGGTTCATCCTTTATATAAAAGAAGGAATTTCTAAATTTGCACCATTGAATGCCTGTTGATTCTTCAACATGCATTGGGTCAAGCTGCCACATTTACACACCAGCTCACGTGCACGTTCGCCTCACTTACTTGGAGACATGTGATTGCAAACAGAATATATATTTCTTTACTGCCCACAAGGGGACAAACAAGGACATACAAAGGGATTAAGACGATTACATCGACCCCAGTGTGAAACTGGTACTTTATTTATCGACCTTGGCGGAATTTGAACTCAGAATGTAACGACAGACGAAATACTGCTAAGATTTTCGCCCGGCACGCTAACGTTTCTGCCAGCTCATGTAATGTTATAAACTTTCCTTCAATTAACCTTATATGTTAACGCATTACCTCCAGTCATAAATATGTCATGATTTATTATAAACGTCTCACGAAATCCTATTTTCTTGTTACTATGTACAAGATGGTGACCCCTTTTTCTCTCATACTCATTAAATTACAGTGTGTCATTTAATCGACATTACCACTACAAAATGGTAACCCTGACACCACAATAAATTGAATAATGACCAACTGAATGGTCTTTTTTTTTTTAGAATGACTATGTACAAGGGTGTGCTGAAAAGTTCCTGGGGTTAAGGGTATTGTGTAAAGCCTTGTTGGAGGCCCTAATTTCTGAGTTCTTTTACAGGGCTTAGAAGAAATGAAAGGTTGCTGCAATAAGTTTGCGAATCCGAGAGGGAAATGTGTTCAATAAAATCATAATTAACTGATCTCCTGTATTTCTTTTTACCCAAAGCCAGGAACTTTTCAATACATTCTTATAGGCGCAGGAGTGGCTGTGTGGTAAGTAGCTTGCTAAACAACCACATGGTTCCGGGTTCAGTCCCACTGCGTGGCATCTTGGGCAAGTGTCTTCTGCTATAGCCCCGGGCCGACCAATGCCTTGTGAGTGGATTTGGTAGACGGAAACTGAAAGAAGCCTGTCATATATATGTATATATATATATATATATGTATGTGTGTGTGTTTGTGTGTCTGTGTTTGTCCCCCTAGCATTGCTTGACAACCGATGCTGGTGTGTTTACGTCCCCGTCACTTAGCGGTTCGGCAAAAGAGACTGATAGAATAAGTACTGGGCTTACAAAGAATAAGTCCCGGGGTCGATTTGCTCGACTAAAGGTGGTGCTCCAGCATGGCCGCAGTCAAATGACTGAAACAAGTAAAAGAGTAAAGAGTATATGTTAGTGTGTGTGCATGTTTGTTTATGTGTATGTATTTTTGTGTGCATGCATGCATGTGTGTGTGTGTTTGTGTGTGTGTGTGTTGGCATAATTACTTCAAATATGTGAGCAGTACTTCATATGGGTCTTACTCCTGCATCAAGATATTTTCACACCTCCCATATCATCTAATATTACATGAGAGGAGAGGTTTATGAAAATTGAAAAAAAGTGGGTAAACAAATTGCTGTGTTTCATAATAATAAAATGGTTTTAAACTTTATAAATTTGTTTCATACATAGACAGAAACTGAAAGAAGCCTGTCGGATATACATGTGTGTGTGTGTGTGTTTGTGTGTGTTTGTCCCTCCCAACATCACCTGACAACCGGTGCTGGTGTGTTTACGTCCCCGTAACTTAGCAGTTTGGCAACAGAAACTGATAGAATAAGTACTAGGCTTGCAAAGAATAAGTTTTGGGGTCGATTTGTTCATCTAAAGGTGGTGCTCCAGCATGGTCACAGTCAAATGACTGAAACAAGTAAAAGAGTAAAAGAGTAAATGTTCTATAGAAATATTTGCCGGCACTGATTTTTGTTACGATGTTTTATATCCCAGATGCCAGATGTAAGCAAACAATGAGATTGAAGATGAAAAACTGGTAATGGACATATATTGAACTTATCCACTCTTTGTAGATAAGCATTATTATTTTGTTGTCTTTTTCTCAGGATATCCTCCATCCACTATCCACATAACAGGGTGAAACTCTAAAGTGAATTTATCAGAAGTAGTGGGGGAGCATCATAACCATGTATTGAGAGGAATTCTTTGGGGTTTGGATAATTCACCTTTGGAAACAGGGATGTTTCGTTCAACATCCTTAATCCTTATTCAAGGACCTTTTGAGTGGGATGAGCTACTCGACCTGAAGAAAATTCTAATTGGACCCCACCTGCAAGGTCATGCACTGCTTATCTTGATATGAAATCACATCGAGCACATATGGTTGTGATGCATGTGCCTGGTGTGCCCTTATCAGACGGGTAGTCATGATGGGTATGCTGGGCTTTGTATATTTTACCCCGGTGTCACTTTGATGGCATGCACTGCTCTCTCACTCAATAATAATAATAATAATAATAATAATAATAATAATAATAATAATGGTTTCAAATTTTGCCACAAGGGCAGCAATTTTGGGAGAGGTGATGAGTCAATTACATTGACCCAGTGTTCAACTGGTACTTATTTTATTGACCCGGAAAGGATGAAAGGCAAAGTCAACCTCGGTGGAATTTTAACTCAGAATGTAGCAATGGGTGAAATATCACAAAGCATTCCGTCCAGCATGCTAACAATTCTGCCAGCTCACCACCTTTATACTACTACTACTAACACTAATAATGATAATAATAATAATAAGAAGAAGAAGAAGAAGAAGAAGAAGAAGAAGAAGAAGAAGAAGAAGAAGAAAGAAGAAGAAGATAAATTATGATAATAATAATAATAAATGCCCTGATGCAGTACCAGGCAGTGGCTCTCATGGCTTCTGATCTTAACTGATTGCAAGTGTTATCATGTACATTGTTTTGTCTTGGTATAAAAGATGGGCTACAGCAAATATTCTGCTCAATACCACAGATTTGCTTGTCAGTTGTTTGACCTTAACCAGTTGAGCATGTCCCTTAGTGGCTGATGATATGTGCATCTCTGATCACGAGCAGTAGTGTGTTGAGAGGGATTCTTTGGGGTTTGGATAATTCACCTTTGGAAACAGGGGTGTTTCGTTCAACATCCTTAATCCTTATTCAAGGACCTTTTGAGTGGGATGGGCTACTCGACCTGAAGAAAATTCTAACTGGACCCCACCTGCAAGGTCATGCACTGTTTATCTTGATATGAAATCATGTCGAGCACATATGGTTGTGATGCATGTGCCTGGTGTGCCCTTATCAGACGGGTAGTCATGATGGGTATACTGGACTTTGTATCTGAAATTTTGGGGGAGGGGACCAGTCAATTACATCAACTCCAGTACTCAACTGGTACTTAATTCCTCAACTCCAAAAGAATGAAAAGCAAAGTCGACCTCAGTGAAATTTGAATCCAGAATGTGAAATACCACTAAGCAGATGAAATACCACTAAGCATTTCATCTGGCTTGCTAACAATTCAGCCAGCTCATCACCTTAATAATAATAATAATAATAATATAATAATAATAATAATAATAATAATAATAACAATAATGATAATAATAGAAATAGTCCAACAAAAAACAGGTGGTTCTGATTAACATGATTATCTAAAGCAGATCAGTCTGGTATTGGTTACTAGAGGTCACTAGTCAATAAAGGAAGTTTCTACATTGTCACTGAGAATGTTAGAAATAGCAACCAAATCCCTGTTGGATCTTGCTGAACTGCCTTGAAAAACAAAACAAAAAAAGAAAAAGGAAGGGGAGGGCATGGAAATGCATAAAAAAGATTTAAACTGTGTCATGGTTGGAACAACTTTGAATGTAGGTCTGAACTTTGGCTAAAAAAGGAGGAGGAGGATAAGACAAAAGAAAGAGACAAAGAAGAATAAGACAGAGGAGGAGGAGGAGGAGGAGGAGGGATGCAGAAAAAATGACTAATTTGGTATTGACTAAGCTTAAAATTTAGGCCTTCAGAACTTTGTCCAGTTTTGTAAAAACTATTCTTTTTATTTACATCTCTCCTTGGTTTTGCTCTGAGAATAATGTGACCTTTGTATGGCAGATCATAATACTATGAGAACTTGTTTGTGATCGTGTCTGTGCATGCGTGTGTGTGTCTATGCATGTGCGCATGCATGTGTGTATCTATATGTGTAATATATATATATATATATATATATATATATCGTGATGTATATTTGCCATTTAAATATGGCTAACCCCTAAGGGTGGATGCTACTGTAGTTTGTAGCCCCAGGAGGACACCTCCTCCAGCTGGCTTTAGACACACTTTCTGTGTCTTATCAGTGTTTGCAAAGGGAAGACGGGAAGGATGTCTTACCTTTGCAAACACTGATAGGGCTCAGAAAGTGTGTCTAAAGCCAGATGTAGGAGGTGTCCTATTGGGGCTCCAAACTACAGTAGCATCCACCCTTAGGGGTTAGCCATATTTAAATCGCAAATATACGTCACGAAGTGTTGCAGCTACTGTTTATAACTTGCTCTAAGATTTATTATATAAATATATATATATATATATATATATAATATATATATATATATATATCGTGATGTATATTTGCCATTTAAATATGGCTAACCCCTAAGGGTGGATGCTACTGTAGTTTGTAGCCCCAGGAGGACACCTCCTCCAGCTGGCTTTAGACACACTTTCTGTGTCTTATCAGTGTTTGCAAAGGGAAGACGGGAAGGATGGCTTACCTTTGCAAACACTGATAGGGCTCAGAAAGTGTGTCTAAAGCCAGCTGGAGGAGGTGTCCTCCTGGGGCTACAAACTACAGTAGCATCCACCCTTAGGGGTTAGTCATATTTAAATGGCAAATATACGTCACAATGTGTTGCAGCTACTGTTTATAACTCGCTCTAAGAGTTATTATATATATATATATATATATATATGCATGTATATGCATGTGTATATTTATGATTGTCTGTATGTATGTATATATGTATGTGTGTATGTAAGCATGTATGTATGTTTGTATATGTATGCATGTATATGTGTATGCAAGTGTATGTGTGTTCACGTATATGTGCATGATATATGTACCTTGGTATGATGTATGTACCTATGTGGGTTGGGCTTCACAGAGGCAAAGTGGCAAAGTTCCTTTCAAATGATGGGCTTCACAGAGGCAATGACCAAGATCTTTGGCATTATGTCATGCTTCAGAAGGAGACCCATCAAACCGAGAAAAATTGTAGTCGTGGCAGATACTGGTGTCACCTAAATGGCACTTGTGCCGGTGGTGTGTAAAAGCACTCATTACACTCTCGAAGTAGTTGGCATTAGGAAGGGCATCCAGCCATAGAAAACCATGCCAAATCAGACTGGAGTCTTGTGTGGCCTTCCAGCTTACCAGCCCTGATCTAACCGTCCAACTCAAGCCAGCCAGCATGGACAAAGGACATTAAATGATGATTATGATATGCATGTATGTAGATGTATTTGTATGTATGCACTATATATGTTAGTGTATGTTATATATATGTATGTGTATGTATGTATCTATCTATGTATATGTGTATGTATATATATATGTAGGTGCACTTGACAACCAATGCTGGTTTGTTTACATCCCTGTATCTCAGCAGGTCAGCAAAAGTGACTGATAGAATAAGTTGCAGGTTCAAAATACAAAAATAAGTACTGGGACCAATTCATTTGACTAGTAGTTCTTCAAGATGGTGCCCCAGTATGGCCATAGTCTAATGTGTGGTAAGAAGTTTTCTTCCCAACCACATAGTTCTGAGTTCAATCACACTGCATGGTACGTTGGGCAATTGTTTCGTACCATAACCTAAGGCCAGCCAAAACCTTGTGAGTGGATTTAGTACATGGAAACTAAAAGAAGCCTGTCATCATCATCATCCTCATTGTCATCATCATCATCATCATTGTCATCATTATCATATAATGTCCGTTTTCCATGCTGGCATGGGTTAGACAGTTTAACTGGATATGGTAAGCCAGAGAACTGCACCAGGTTCCAGTCTGTTTTGGCTTGATTTTTATGGCTGGATGCCCTTCCTAACACCAACCACTAGGAGCCATTTATGTGTCACCGGCACAGGTATCTTTTATGTGTCAACAGCATGGTTGCCTTTTTACATGTCACCATCACGCATGCCTCCCACATGTCACTAGCACGGGTGCTTTTTAACATATCGCTGGTACAGGTACCTTTTACATGTCACTAGCATGGATGTCATTCTCATGTCACCAGTACTCCTTTATTCCTTTACTTGTTTCAGTCATTTAACTGTGGCCATGCTGGAGCACCGCCTTACAACGGGCTTCTTTCAGTTTCCATCTACCAAGTCCACTCACAAGGCTTTGGTCAGCCCAAGGCTATAGTAGAAGACACTTGCCCAAGGTGCCACGCAGTGGGAGTGAACCCGGAACCATGTGGTTCGTAAGCAAGCTACTTACCACACAGCCACTCCTACGCCTATTACTAGGCCACAACCACCATTCCACTAAGATTGAAATGTCTTCTCAAGCACAGTAAATTGCCAGAAGACCCGGTCACTTATCATCACCTCTGTGAGACTCAACATCCGAAGATTACATTTCACCATTTTATTCCACATCTTCGTAGGTCTACCTCTTTTGCAGGTTCCTTCCACAATTAGAGATCAGCGCTTCTTTATGCAGCTGTTCTCGTCCATATGCATCACGTGACCATACAGTCTTCTCTCTTGTGCACTTCGTCCGATGCCTCTTGTACCCAATTTTTCTCTCTTAAGACATGCTCTATCATACATGCACATATAGGTGCAGGAGTGGCTGTGTGGTAAGTAGCTTGCTTACCAACCACATGGTTCCGGGTTCAGTCCCACTGTATGTCACCTTGGGCAAGTGTCTTCTACTATAGCCTCGGGCCGTCCAAAGCCCTGTGAGTGGATTTGGTAGATGGAAACTGAAAGAAGCCCATCGTATATATATATATATATAGATATATATATACACATACACACACACAATATATGTATATATATATGTGTGTGTGTGTGTGTATGTTTGTGTGTCTGTGTTTGTCCCACCAAACATCGCTTGATGCTGGTGTGTTTACGTCCCTGTCACTTAGCGGTTCGGCAGAAGAGACCGATAGAATAAGTACTAGGCTTACAAAGAATAAGTCCTGAGGTCGATTCGCTCAAGTAAAGGCTGTGCTCCAGCATGGCCACAGTCAAAATGACTGAAACAAGTAAAAGAGTAAAAGGGTATATGTATATCAATCAATGTGTGTGTGTGTGTCTTTAGGTCTGTCTCTGTTCCCACCACCACCACCACTTGATAACCAATGCTGGTTTGTTTGCATCCCTATATCCCAGCAGGTCAGCAAAAGAGACTGATAGAATAAGTAGCAGGTTTAAAATACAAAAATAAGTACTGAGACCAATTCCTTTGACTAGCAATTCTTCAAGGCGGTGCTCCAGTATGGCCATAGTCTAATGAGTGAAACAAATAAAGACAAAAAATAAAAGATGTACATATACGTTTATGTGTGTATGTATGTATGGATGGATGGATGTATAAATGGATGGATGGATGAATAGATGTCTGTGCATGTATTATGTATGTATATATGGATGGATGTGTGTATGTATGGATGGATGTGTGTATGTATGGATGGATAGATGTGTGTATATATGTGTGTGTGCATGTATGTATGTATTTGTGTATGTATGTATGTGTGCATGTATGGATAGATGTGTGTATATATATATATGCATAGACATATGTGTGTATATATGTGCATGTATGGATGTGCATGTATGGATAGACGTGTGTATATGTATGTTTGTATAGATAGACAAATGTGTGTGTGTATGTATGCATGTATGTATATATGGATAGTGTGTGTGTATATATATGTGCATGCATGTATGTATGTGTAAATGGATAGATGTGTGTGTGTGTGTATATGTATATGTATGTATGGATAGACGTGTGTGTGTATATGTATATGTATGTATGGATAGACGTGTGTGTGTATGCATGTATGTATGTATGAATAGAAGTGTGTGTATATATATGTGCATGTATGTATGTTTGTATGGATAGACAAGTGTGTATTTAAATATGTGTATGTATGTATGCATGGATAGACATGTGTATGTATGCATGTATGTATATATGTATGTATGGATAGAAGTGTGTGTATATATATGTGCATGTATGTATGTGTGTATGGATAGACATGTGTGTATATATATATATATATATGTGTATGTATGTATGCATGGATAGACATGTGTATGTATGCATGTATGTATGTATGTATGGATAGAAGTGTGTGTATATATATGTGCATGTATGTATGTGTGTATGGATAGACATGTGTATATATATATGTGTGTATGTATGTATGCATGTATGTATATATGTATGTATGGATAGAAGTGTGTGTATATATATGTGCATGTATGTATGTGTGTATGGCTGGCTGGATGGTTTGTTGGTTGACAGTTGGAATGTATAATAAATAATCCCTTTGCAACAAGTTGAAGAAGATGCCAGTCAGATTAACTAACACGGAGGAAAAAAACCCTGGCTTCATCTGGCATAGATTAACTAGATTAAGTAAGTAAAGAGATTAAAGTAAAATAAAATAAATAACAGCAAATGATTAAAAAAAAAGAAAACAAATAGAAATAATAAAAGAAAAAAACAATATGATATAAGCATAACAAGAGCTATAATTAGAATGAAAACATGGTGGTGGTGGTGGTGGTTGTAGTGGTGGGGTCGTTATCATCATTGTAGTCATCGTAGTAGTCATGATAATGATGATGATAATAATGATGGTGATGATGATGGTGCTAGTGATGATGGTGATGTTGCTGGTGGTCATGCTGGTGATGATGATGGGAGTGATAGTGGTGGTGGTGGTTGTGGTGGTGGTGGTGGTGGTGGTCATGGTCATCGTTGTTGTTGTTGTAGTGGTGATGGTGGTAGTACTGCTGTTGCAGCTGATGGTTGTGGTGGTGGCAGTGGCAGCTGTGGTGGTGGTGGCGACAGCGATGGTGGTAAGGGTGGTGGTGAGGATTTTTCTCAACTTAGCTAAGAGTGTGAAGGTCATCCGAAACTAATGTCAAATAAATCAAACAGGAAATACAAGAGACAGCTGATTGTGATAAGAATCCAACAGCTCCAGGGTATATGAGTTTATGTGTGTGTGCATGTGTGCATGTGTGTGTGTGTGAGTGTGTGTGTGTGTGTGTGTGTGTGTGTGTGTGAGAGCATCATCATCATCATCATCCTCATCAGCCTCAACATCAATATTTTTGTTCTCTCCTGATGCATAATATACAACACTTGTCTTCTTCCTCAGCACCACCATCGGTTACATTTCTACAGTTCTGTCCATTTCTGCATGCTTCTAGAACCTGATAGCAACCACTGCAGAAGATAAGCATGGGGCTTTCAGGGTTTCCAAGCCAAATGGTTTCAGGTTCGATGCTGCTGCATATCGCAGTGGTCAAGTGTCTTCTGTTATAACCATGGATTAGCCAAAGCCTTGTGAGTGAATTTGGTACACAGAAACTGTATGAAAACCTCTCATATACATATACATATATATATATATATACTCTCTTTTCTCTCTTTTACTCTCTTTTACTTGTTTCAGTCATGTGACTGCGGCCATGCTGGAGCACCGCCTTCAGTCGAGCAAATCGGCCTCAGGACTTACTCTTTGTAAGCCTAGTACTTATTTCTATCGGTCTCTTTTGCCGAACCGCTAAGTTATGGGGACGTAAACACACCAGCATCGGTTGTCAAGCGATGTTGGGGGAACAGACACATACACGCAAACATATACACACACACATATACATATATATATATATATATATATATATATATATATATATATATATACGAAGGACTTCTCTCAGTTTCCATCTACCAAATCCACTCACAAGGCTTTGGTCGGGCCGAGGCTATAGTAGAACACACTTGCCCAAGGTGCCATGCCGTGGGACTTAACCCGGAGCCATGTGGTTGGTAAGCAAGCTACTTACCACACAGCCACGCTGTAAAGCTTTCTTTTGCTACTGTTGTATCTGTCTATGATGACAGTTGTTGCTCTGGCAGGTATTGTTACATTCCGAAGTCATTGATAGAATGATTCTATCTGGCACTATACGACCCCACCAGTCATACAGTGTTAATATCCTCAAAAGGTTGGATCGTTATAGCGTTCACTCAGTATCATATAATTACTATATCAGCACAGACATGACTATCAACACAGCCTGCACGTACTTTCAACCTTTTCAACATTCTTTTTGTCGACTGGCTACTGGTCTATTTATAATGGCTGGCCACTGCCACTTTTTACTGGGAGGGGTGTATAGTTTCACTATACAACATCTCTCCTTTTAATTATTTTATTTAACAATCAATTCCTTTTATTCACCCCACCTCCTTTTTTTATATACTCAATATATTTTCTTCTTAGGGATTCTTCTTAGGAATTCAGTGTTCTCCTTTTCCTTGTATGCGTGGTTTCAACTTCTTGTAATGATGTTGGAACCTGAAAAGTGTCACATAGCCAATCCATTGGTATTTCTACTCTTGTTGGTTCCTTTTCTATAACTCTTTCCTTAAGCTGATTTCTATGTCTCCTTTCCATTCCATTTCTGCTTCTTACACCATACCTCATTCCTCCTGTGTATGTTACAATTTCTCCTTCTTCCCAGTATTGCTTGCCAGTTTTTTGTCACCAATTCTAAAGAATTTTGGTATGTCTTTACTAACATGTATCTTTTTATTCACTGGTAGCAGTTTATCAAATACTGACTTCACCTTTCTAGCAAACATTAATTCTGCTGGTGAACTTCCTTCTGGTGCATTTGAGTTTCGAGCTACCCTGTATACCCTTAAGAATTGTTGGATCACAACCTCGTCCATGGCTTCCTTATTAGCTTTCTTTAAAGCTCTCTTAAAAGTGTCCACGAACCGTTCGAGCCTTCCATTCAATCTAGGGAGATACAGTACTATAGTTTTATGTTCTAACATGAATATCTTGCAGAATCTTTTAAACTCACAGGAAACAAATTGTGTTCCTTTATCAGAGACAATTATATCTGGTACATCAAATCTTGCGAACAGCTCATGTAAGAAGTTTATTACTGTATACGAGGTTGGTCATTTACACTTCGCGACCTCAGACCCATTTTGTGTAGCTGTCCACTACTATTAAATAACTATATCCATTTACCGGGCCTGCAAAATCGATATGCAATTAGGACCATGGTATTTTCACTTCCAGCCAAGGTTCATATTTTGTAGTTGGTAGTTTTGCTGACAGTGTACATCTTCTGCAGCCTTTTACTAGGTTTTCAACTCACTTGTCCATGCTTGGACAGTATACTAAACTTTGCATCAGTGCTTTCATTCAAGAGATGCCTGGGTATCCCACATGAAGCTCTTTTAGCATTCTCTTCTGTAATGTCTGTGAAATGACCACCCTCTGAACATACATTAGTACACCATCACATTCATATCTTGGCAGTTCTTTGCATCAGACCTTTTTTTTATTTCCTTTTGTCGACCACAATTTTCTTTTCATCTCATTAATAAATTTGCCATTTCTCGCATTTCTTTTTATTTCTTCCAAAGTTACTGGTAGTTCACGCACAATGTTCCACATCACTTTTTTTGTTTCAGTTCATCAACCTCATTCAATCATTTGACTACTATTGCATAAAGCGCTTATGGGTATATCCTTTAAATTAAATTTCTCCATACATTCAGTGCTAAATAAATTCATGGATTTTTTCAACACATAACCATTCACTTTTTTTGGTTTGACCTTTGAACATTATGTTACAAACACGTTTGCCCGTAAAATATAATTTTCCTCCTGTAACACCATATGCTATTTTGTTTGAACTACATACTTTTGGTTTATTCATTTGTTCCCATGTTTTTCTTATTTATGATTGTGATATCACTTCCCTCGTCTAATTGCATTCTGACGCTCGTATTTTCAGTTTTCACATTCACAAATTTTCTGTTTTTTGTAGTCACAACTTTTTCTGCTGCCAAACTATTTATTTTTCCATTTTCCTACCATTCTAGTTTTGCAGTGCAATTTTATATGTTCTGTAAACCCACAGTGAAAACACTTTGCTTTTTTATATGGGCAATCTTTTTTCAGGTGCATTCCACCACATGCCATACATGGGTCTACAACCTGATTTTTTTCTGTTTTTTCTGCAACATTTTATTTGTCTTCCAACATTTTTGCACTGGTCTTATGCAGAAACACTCTTTCCATTAAATTTCTTCCATGTCATGCCTTAATTTTAATATCCTGTCACACTCTTCAGACAGTTTCTGCAATGTCAAATCCTGGTTCATTTCCAGTTTTGACAGAATTTTTGTTCGGATTTCTGCATCACTTCTATCTGTCAATCCTTGTGCAAAATTCAAGCACTTGAAAGAACCTGGAGTAAACACATCTAACCTAAATCTCTTACATTCTTTGTTGACTCTGCCTGTGTAAGTAGTGAAATCTTCACTCTTTTCTATGCTTAAACATTTCCATCTGATATTAGGCAGTGAGCTCTTTTCACTAAACATTTTGCACAAAATGTCAACTGTGTCAGTGAAATTTATGTCAGACACTTTTTTGGCCATATGTAGTAACTATACTTCTCATGCTCTGCTGTCACTAGATTTCTTAACACTAGATAGGTTTTCATTTCCAATCCTGATATTCTTTTTCAAAAATTTATTGAAATCTTCAAAAGTAAGCCTTGAAGGTTACTCCTTCTTCAGGGTCATATTTTAATTCACTTATGGAATTTGCTACATAGACAGGTGAAACTGTATTCTCCAGTTTGGTTATCAACTTCATTAGTTTTACTATTTGCTGCTGCAATCCTTGTTGTTCTTCTCATTGTTCCTTGAGTTGTTATTGTTGCTGTTTCTGCAACTAAACTATCTTAGCTAACAAGTCTTCCATACTTAATGATTTTCCACAGTTTGCACAACAAGATTCTTGTTTCTTTTTGCCAAAGTATTTAATTTTCCACATGAATTAGTTTAAACTTTCCGTGTGAATGTTCTTTTTTTCACTCCGCGTAAATTTGTTTTTCCTTATTGCCACTATTATGAGATGGCCTTTTACCAGTGTTATATCAGTCGTTGATGATGATTGTTGCTCTGACAGATATTGTTATATTCCAAAGTCATTGATAGAATGATTCCATCTGGCACTGTACACCCCCCCACCAGTCATACTCTGTTATTATTCTCAAAAGGTTGGATCATTATAACGTCCAATCAGTATCACAGTGTAATTACTTGTTGTTGTGACCCCCTTCAGTCATGAATGACCATGGGATTGTACCTAGAAAGTTACCCTCGGAGGCATAAGTCTGAGCAAGGTTGATTATGGAAGACCAGCAGTCGCCCACGCATACCTCTCCATGCCACAACAACGATCTCTTGGGGCTATAAAGCTACAGTAACACCCCCTCCCCTATGTGGTTAGCCATGGGAAAGACAAAGGCCAATACAGCTTGGCACCAGTGACGTCGCAGCTCATTTATTAACGTGCAAGTGGCTGAGCACTCCACAGACACGTGTACCCTTAACGTAGTTCTCGAGAAGATTCAGTGTGACACAAAGTGCGACAAAGCTGGCCCTTTGAAATACAGGTACAACAGAAACAGGAAGAAAGAGTGAGAGAAAGTTGTGGTAAAGGAATACAGCAGGGATCACCACCACCCCCTGCTGGAGCCTTGTGGAGCTTTAGGTGTTTTTGCTCAATAAACACTCACAATGCCCAGTCTGGGAATCAAAACTGCAATCCTATGACCGCTAGTCCGCTGCCCTAACCACTGGGCCATTGCTCCTCCACAGTATAATTCTATATCAACACAAACATGACTATCAGCACAGTCTACACATACTTTCGAACTTCTTGATTTTCTCTGTTGACCAGCTACAGGTCTATTTATAATGGCTGGATCCTACCACTTTATAATGGGAAGTAAGTACAGTTTCACTATATAACAATTTTATAATGTACTAACAGTATCGCCCGGCATTGCTCGGGTTTGTAAGGGATATAACTATATAAGCATTTTTAGAGATGTAAAGTATAATAGCCATCTCAATATGGCTAACCACAAAGGGGGGGTGTTACTGTAGCTTTTTACGTTTTGAGATTTAAATAATAAATTTTTAGAGAGTTACTTCCCTTATATATGCCAAAAATGCATTAAAAATGGGAAAAATTGATGGTAAATTTTTTTTTAAATCGTAGACTCATCGTAGACGCGCGCTAATACCCAGAAGGGCTCGATATGAATCACGACTATAAGATACCCGGTTTTGGTTAAACTGCACCGCAAAATGTGGGAGTAGTTAGGAATCTAAATCGTAGGAGACAGACAGCACACAACCTCACTTTTATATATAAAGATAAATAGAGCCTGAAAGATTGCTTGAAGATGCAGGGTGTATTTTACAAATATGCTTGTTCAAGTATCATAAAAACATGAAGCTATTAGTAGCTCATTTGGTTGTGTATTTATTTAATTTGATATATATATATATATATAATCATCATCATCGTTTAAGCTCCTTCCATGCTAGCATGGGCTGGATGGTTTGGCGAGAACTGGTCAAACAGAAGCCTGCACTATACTTTTGTGTCTGCATTGGCATGACTTACAAATTTCCTACATCAATATATATATGTGTGTGTGTGTGTGTGTATACATATATATACGTATACATACATACATACACATATATATATATATATATATATATATATATCATACAAAGAAGGATGGAAAATTATACCTCTTTTGAGTTTCATATATGTATATATATATATATATATATATATATATATATATATATATATATTTAAACACAAAAAGAGGTGAGCCTTAACAGATCACCTTACATGCTAGAAGGAACAGTCAAAACGTCCTTCTAGCATGTAAGGCAATCTGTTATGGCTCACCTCTTTTTTGTGTTTAAGTGTACATATATATATATATATATATACATGCATACATATATATATGATTTGAACTTAGAACTGGCCCTCTTTCATTGATTCATAGTACAGGTGGTCTGTAGGCAGCCCTGAGATGATACATGTGCAGCGTTGTGTTCTTACTGGTTGGTGGGGTTTGTTAGAGGTAAAATAGACTGGAATCCAGGTAGAACTGGCATAATCCATGATGTGACTAATATACTTTTTATTTGTCACTGGGCAAGTCATTGGAAAGAAATTCGGCAAAGCAGGACATGGCTGTCCTCAGATCCAGAGAGTATGAGCTTTTTTAAAGTTCAAGAGAGATGGATGTTCTTTTTGTTGCATGATTACAAACTGAAGATCAAAAATGATCAAATTAACATAAGCAAGCAGGAATGAAAATTTAGGGGAAAAAAATTGAAATTTAGAAAAAAATATTTCTCAGTATCATAATCGCTTTATATTTTAGCTCTTTACCATTTGAACCAGCCAGATATTATCCATGTTTTTTATGTTGAAAATGACAAAAAGCATTAAAATGTCCGGCGTCAAATAAGTCATGTATTGAATCGGTGATACCAAATAGGTAGCGCTAAAACTTCTATGCCAAAATGTCTCATACTGCACTTCAATGTTTTTCAATATACATAAAGGCGGGGAGCTGGCAGAAACCGTAGTACGCTGGACGAAATGCTTAGTGGTATTTCGTCTGCTGTTACGTTCTGAGTTCAAATTCTACTGGGGTCAACTTTGCCTTTCATCCTTTCGGGGTTGATAAATTAAGTACCAATTATGCACTAGGGTCGACGTAATCAACTTAATCCCTTTGTCTGTCCTTGTTTGTCCTCTCTGTGTTTAGCCCCTTGCGGGTAGTAAAGAAATAGGTATTTTGTCTGCCGTTATGTTCTGAGTTCAAATTCCGCCGAGGTAGACTTTGCGTTTCATCCTTTCGGGGTCGATAAATTAAGTACCAGTTATGCACTGGGGTCGATGTAATCGACTTAATCCCTTTGTCCTTGTTTGTCCCCTCTATGTTTAGCCCCTTGTGGGCAAATAAAGAAATAAACGTTTTTCAATGTCATGTGAACTTGTAACATCTATTTTGTTTTTTCTTTTTTTGTGTATTTCCAGGTTGTGATGCTTTCTGCTATTCAACCATTGAAGAAACTTTGCAAAGCTGCCTCACAGATTCTATTACATTCTCGATGAATCCTAATGATTTACTTCGGACAGAGATCAATAACCTATCACGTAGTCAGATGAAGGAACTTTGCCAGTATGTATCTAATTGCTTTGTCTATCTGTCTGTTTGTCTTTCTCACCAGTTCTCTCTCTCTCTCTCCTCTCTCTCTCTCTCTCTCTCTTACTCTTCGTACGTAAATACACACACACACACACAGAGCTACACATATAGATATGCACAGATACACACATGCATATACATAAACATACATATGCCATGTGAGCTAACCAACAACTGTGTACATTTTTCACCAAAATCTATTTTCTCTAGACTTTTCCTTTCTATTTTTACCTCTTTTTCCCTTCCTCTCTTCCCATTTTATTCAGCAGATGGACAATGTCCAAAACATCATAATTAACTCTTTCCAGTTATTAGAGTATCAAGTTAATAATTGTGATTGTGAGCCTGTCTCTTTTACTCTCTTATTAATTTTAGAGTTTTCCTCATCATAAAATTGACTGCTTTTACTGCTACTAAGAAGCTCAATCTACCCTTACAAAAATTTATTTAATCAATAGATATAAGTGCAGGAGTGGCTGTGTGGTAGGTAGCTTGCTTACCAACCAAATGGTTCTAGGGTCAGTCCCACTGCATGGCACCTTGGGCAAGTGTCTTTTACTATAGCCTTGGGCCAACCAAAGCCTTATGCTTGGATTCGCTAGTTGGAAACTGAAAGAACCCAGTCACATATATATTTATAAGAATTTTTTATGTAATAAGATAAAAAAACCAAGGCTGTATAGATATTAAAGCATTTATAGACTGAAGGTCTCTTACAGCTGTTTCTAGGATATTAATTAATAATATCCCTTCATCAGAGACGGTGTGAGAGGAAAATTAAGTCATAGTTAGTTTAGATGTGATACAAAATAGAGAGTGAGGTGGAGGAAAGAAAATAGATGCAAGATATGTATGGGTATTGAAGTTGTAAATACATTTTTAGGCATAATGGTATACATGCAATATTCCAATATCCTTTGAATAAAATCCAAAAGTCCAACAGAGTTTAATATGAGTCCTTCCAAATATATATTTCTTTACTACCCATAAGGGGCTAAACACAGAGGAGACAAACAAGGACAGACAAAGGGATTAAGTCGATTCCATCGACCCCAGTGCATAACTGGTACTTAATTTATCGACCCCGAAAGGATGAAAGGCAAAGTCAACCTCGGCGTAATTTGAACTCGGAACATAACAGCAGACGAAATATGGCTTTGCATTTCGCCCAGCGTGCTACCGTTTCTGCCAGCTCGCCGTCCTTCCAAATATAGAGTTTATAAGCAATGTAAGATTCCCTTATGAGTGAGATCCAGCAGATTTTTAAACTTGGTCATTCCCAGTAGGGAATTTATATACAATGTTGTAGAGTCAAAGGTTTGTATTTAAAATGATCTAGAAATAGGGAGTTTATTAGTATGGTTAAATTGAAAACATTGACCACATTTAGATGGTGCTTTTTATGTGCCACTGGTACAGGAGCCATTCAGGGGTCACTGGATCGACCACATTCGGATGGAGCTTTTTACATGCTACCGGCACGGGAAGCCAGTGAGGCAGCACTGGCATCAACTCATGCTTGAATGGTGCTTGTTATGTGCCACCAGTACGGGTGCCAACCAAGCAGCACTGGCATCAGCCAAAATCATTTATATCATACCTTGATACTGTGAGGACTGAGCTCCCTGTTAACACACTGTTGATATCAAATGAAGCATTGAATACATGGGGTTTGCAAATTAGTAACTCCAGTTCTCTGTTGCTACTGTAATTGTTCAGTCTATAAACAGATTGGTTGTTTATTTCTCTGGGATTGATCACAATGATGTAGACACCTCTGATGGGAAACCAGTAAGATTAGAAAATTAATTAAGGCTGTTCATAATTTTTTTTTTCAAACTCCAGAGAAATAAGGTAAATTTTCTCTGGCACTCCATCAGTTGCAACAACAAGGGTTCCTGTTGATCTAAACAATGGAACAGACTGCTCGTGAAATTAATGTGCAAGTGGCTGAACAATCTACAAGCACATGTACCATTTACGCAGGTCTCTGAGAGATTCAGCATGACACAGAGTGTGACAAGGCTGGCCCTTTTGAATTACAAGTATTTCTCACTTTTACCAGCTGAGTGAACTAAAATAAAGTGTCTTACTTAAGGACACAACACACCACTGGTTTTTGAACTCACAACCTTACGATTATGAGCCGAATACCCTAACCACTAAGCTGTGTGCCTTCATAGAGGAGAACATAGGTGGGGTCCAAAATTCACAACAGCTGTTTCAGCAGTATTGTTTATTGATGCTTTCTTAGATTACATCATGACAAAACCCTACCATCATCTGGTAAATTTTGAACATATAAACAGGTAAGTTTATATGTTCACCAGTTCACCAGCTACAAGGGCGGTAACCTACTACATAGGTTATATATGTATATAATTTATTCTTTTATATACTCTATATTATTTGACTTGCCGGCACTGCCTTGACTGGCTTCTGTGCTGGTGGCACGTAAAAAGCACCAACCAATCATGGCCACTGCCAACCTCCTACTAAACGGAGAGGTTGGCGTTAGGAAGGGTATCCAGCGGTAGAAACACTGCCAGAACAGACTGGAGCCTGGTGCAGCCTCCTGACTTCCCAGACCCTGGTCGAACTGTCCAACCTGTGCTAGCACGGAAAAGGGACGTTAAATGATGATGATGATGATGAAGGGTGCATGGCCTAGTGGTTAGAATGCAGTATTCATGATCATGAGATCCTGGTTTCAATTCCCAAGCCAGATGGTGCATTGTGTTCTTGAGCAAAACATTTCACCTCATGTTGTTCTGCAATTACTTCAACACCTGATGTATGGCACACTGTGCACCTGTCCAGGCAAAGGTAACTTGATAGAGTGAGCTATTGTGTGGCACATACATTTGATCACTATAAACAAATCATTTGTTCTGGTCGTTTAGTAAAAGCTGAACACTCATACATCATCTTTGGTAGGAGAGCCCGTCATCATTTATATTATGTAGAGGGGGTAATGTGGTTAAGTGGTTAAGGTGTTGGACTCATCATAATGATCATGATTGTGTTTGACTGAGTAAAAGTCATGGCTGTTGCATGTTGTCCTCTCATTACCTTACAAAACATTCAGGTAATAGCATGGAAAAATGAACAATAAAATGAGAGCAATGGCAGTGCTGCTGCTGTTCTTTTTTTTTTTTTTTCTTCTTGGACACCTCAAGTGCCTGAGGATAACTTTCAGAAGGGCTAGATCCACGGTAGGGAGATGAATCATTTCATCCAGTGTAGCCCCTAGTTGGCGGATATAGCGTTCCACCATCAAAGCCGGACATCTCAGCCAGAGATGTCCTGCAGATTCCACCTCCTTGTTACAGAGTCTGCATTGATCTGTGTCGCTGCGTCCTGCCATCTTTTGCCACCGCCTGAGTGCCGGATGATGACCACTATGGAAGCGTATCATGTCTGTGAAGTCTGCCTTTGAGAGGGCTGCTTCAGTTCTTTCATCTGGCTTCTTCATGAAGACTTCCTTCAGACGTGGGTGTTGAATTGTTGATGGTTGGAACATTCGATGAATAACTGCCTGACGAATGGCTGTATCGATGGTGGCATCCAGTTGTGGCAGCGCCGAGCTACGTTTCACCTGCATATCTGTGAGTTCATTGCCGCGGAGGTTGCGGCTATGGGTGGTGCCAATCTGGATTGGACAGTCTTCTTCTTCTTCTTCTTCTTCTTTCTTCTTCTTCTTCTTCTTCTTCTTCTTCTTCATTATTCTTCTTCTTCTTCTTCTTCTTCTTCTTCTTCTTCTTCTTCTTCTTCTTCTTCTTCTTCTTCTTCTTCTTCTTCTTCCAATCAGGACTCACACCATTATCCACAAAGAATAATCTCTAATTCAAGCCTACTCTAAGCTACTAAGAAAGCATGTGGCAACTTGAAGATCCATCCACCACACGTGATAGACTGGCGGTTGCACGGGCTCGAAAGCTACGTTGTTATCCTCATTCCGTAAACGGCGGCTTTTAACGGGTGGAGAGCTGAACCATCCTAAGGTACAGAGGATTCGCAATCTAGACTAGGGTCTGAAAGTTTACCACACCACAGTCGGTTACATTATGGTTCCTCTACTTTGTGGCAGAAGTAGGAAGAAAGAGTGAGAGAAAGTTGTGGTGAAAGAGTACAGCGGGGTTCACGCCTGTGGAGTCTTGTGGAGCTGAGGTGTTTTTGCTCAGTAAACACTCACAATGCCTGGTCTGGGAATCGAAACCGTGCTCTTACGACCACGAGTCCGCTGCCCTAACCACTGGGCCATTGTACCTCCACTGCTGCTGCTGTTGCTATCACTTTGACACCTGATGTGTAGTGCACAGTGCACCTGTTCAGACAACATAGATTTGAGGAAGTGGGTAAGCTAATGTACTGTACATACAATTTGATCACTATAAACAAATCATTTATGCGGGTCATTCAGCAAAAGCTGAACACTATTACATCATCTTCGACAGGAGAGCCCATCACCATCATATTATGTAGTGGAGGCATGTGGCTAAGTGGTTAAGGTGTTGGACTCATGATCATAAGATAGTGGCTTCAATTCCTGGACTGGGTTATGCGTTGTGTTCTTGAGCAAAACACTTCATTTCACATTACTCCAGCTAGCAAAAATGTGTAATCCTGCAATGGCTTGATCCATATAACTCAGAAAGGATTTCATCCTTTTATATTATATTATATTATATTATATTATATTATATTATATTATATTATGTAATTTTCTTTGTACTCAACACATTTTCTAGAACAGGTAACAACTTATTTATTTTTGTTTGATAAAGTATCGTAACTATCGTTCTTTGATTTGTGTGTTCTTCTTCTGCAGAATAATCTACAACTTCAAAGATTGTGTGGAAGAAAAGTTGAAACCATGTGTGGACAAGGATGAATTTGAGAAAATTCTGGAATCATTTGAAGAATCTTTCAACTATATTTGTCATGAAGGGTTTGAGCGTATGTTGAGCATTATTGTTAATATATGATTTATATCATCATCATCATCATCATCATCATCATCATCATCATCACATTCTTTTTCATTGGTGTCATCAACATCACCACCACCACCATCCCATCATCATTATCATAATAATCTTGATCATTGCTATCACTACTGCATCACCATCATCATCACCACTGTCATCTTCATCATCATCATCATAGCACCACCACCATCACCATCATCATTATCATCATTTGCAGCCATCACATCATCACTTATCATCATCATCACTCTCATTGTCTTAATCATCATCATTGTCGTCGTCGTCGTCATCGTCATCATCATTATCATTACCATCATAATCCTCATCATTGTTCTATTTGTCATTACTGCATCATCACCATCATCTTCATTGCCACCACCATCATACCATCAATGCAACCCACCACCACCACCATCACTACCATTATCAACCTCATAATCCGCTTCATTGCTATCATTTTCACCACTGTCCTCTATACCATCATCATCATCATTATAATCGCCATCATCATCACCAATAGCAACAGTAGCAGCAGTAGCAACAGCAACAGCACTGTCATTGCTCTCATTTTATTGTTCATTTTTCCATGCTATTTCATGAATATTTTGTAAGTTAATGAGAGGGTGACATGCAACGGCCATGACTTTTTACTCAGTCAAACACAATCTCATGCATATAGATGGATGTAGGCACACACAGATACTCATCTATAGTTATACATGTGTCCACACACACATACATAACCATGCACATACTAAGATGCAACTTAGTACAATCTTGCCTACAAATATACGATATTGCTGTTTGTATCCTGTTCAGGATATGAGATATTTCTTCCTCATTGTCCCATCTTCCTCTATTTGTTAGATCTAAATTATCCTTTCTGCTATAGGCACAAAGCCTGAAATTTGGTGGGGGTGTGTCCAGTCGATTAAATCAACCCCAGTACACAACTTGTACTTAATTTATTGACCCTGAAAGGATGAAAAGCAAAGTCGACTTTGGTGGAATTTGAACTCAGAACATGAAGACAGACAAAATACCGCTAAGCATTTTGTCCAGTGTACTAATGCTTCTTCCAGCTGACCACCTTGTTAGATCTAAATTATGAATTTTAATATTATATTATCCCGATGGTGGCATGCTGGCAAAATTGTGAAATGCTCAGTGGTATTAGTACAAATATACAATTTTGCTCTTAGTATCCTGTCCAGGATATGAGATATTTCCTCCTAAGTTATGGAGGCATAAACACACCAGCATCGGTTGTCAAGTGATGTTTGGAGAACAAACACAGACACACAAACATGCAAGCACACATACATATATATATATATATATACATATATACGACAGGCTTCTTTCAGTCTCCGTCTACCAAATCCACTCACAAGGCTTTGGTCGGCCCGAGGCTATAGTAGAAGACACTTGCCCAAGGTGCCACACAGTGGGACTGAACCTGAAACCATGTGGTTCATAAGCTACTTACCACACAGCCACTCCTACTTAGTGACATTTCATCCAGCTCTATGTTCTGAGCTCAAATTCCATCGAGGTCAAATTTGCTTTTTATCCTTTTGAGGTTAATGAAATAAGAACTAAACACAGGGGTCAGTATAATTGACTAAACCCCACCACCACCGCCAAAAATTTCAGGTCTTGTGCCAGTGATATGATAAAAGGATAATGGATTAAGATCCTTCCTGAGTCTGGGCTATAAGTGGGCATGTTGCCAATTCAGGATAAACTTCACATGCATGAGCATACCATCAACCAGGCCTGCCTAAGTGGCACACAGAGCAATGAAACTCTTCTGCACACACCCAGTGTCCAACCATTGCTGACTTGTGGAGTTATATCGATCACTGGCTGATATATGTAGGATGGATCCAGCTTTTAGCTGAATCCATTGTGAAGTTGATCCACTGCTTTGCTTTGGCCAGCAAGGGCCAGCAATGTTCATCTATCTGGTGGATTTAGTGAAAGAGTTTGTGTGGTAGGCCAGATTGAAAGGTCTGAAAACAGACACCTTCATCTTCATACAAGCTCTCATCAACTTTTCAAGTTTCACTTAAAAAGAAGAGAGAAGTGCTGTCTCCCAGCATTCTTGCTGAAAGGTGAAAGTGAGTGGTGAGCTTGGTGCAAAGGAAGTGGTATGCTCTAGCCACATGCCTGTAGATTGGAGGATAACAGAGAAGGTATTTGCCTTAGTAGTCATGGTAACCATGGCTTTGTGAGCTTTCCAAAATAGCCCTTGAAGTTCTCATCCTTTGAGGAACTTGTCATTGTTTGGAATTCATTCTTTGCTACTGTTATTCTTTCTTTGACATTTCTTTCATGCAACCTCACATTGTATCATCCTGTAACATCCCCAATATTTTTGTGAGCCCCTAGTGGTTAAGAAGGAAGACATTATTATTGTTGTTGTTGTTGTTATTATTTGGGGGTGCATGGCCTCATGGATAAGGTGTTGCACTCATGATCGCCAGACCATGGTTTCAATTCCTAGACCAGGTGGTGCATTGTGTTCTTGAGCAAGACACTTCATATCACATTTCTCTGCAATCACTTTGACACCTGACATGTGGTACACCGTGCACCTGTTCAAGCAATGTTGATTTGGTGGAGGGAGGGAGCTGATGTACAGCACATATATTTGATCGTTATAAAACAAATCATCCATCCAGGTTAGGCAAAAGCTGAATACCCATATGCCACCTTTGCTGGGAGAGTTCATCATCATCATTATTATTATTATCATCATCGTCATCGTCATCATCATCATTGTTGTTGTCGTTATCATTATTGTCATCACCATTATCATCATCATCCATTTTATTATCATATGATAGGCCTCACAGAGGCAATGACGAAAGACTGAGACCTCTGGAGAAATGCTGTGACTGCAAAGACCCAACAAATGAAGTGAGTTCATGGCTCGCAGGACGGCCTGCTGTGCTTACCTTGGATCATGGGGCGACCTGCTGTGCTTGAGGAGACCTATTGAGTCAAGTACATCAAGATCAAAATAAAAATCAAATGGAAATTGTAGTTGTGATACCCGTGCCAGTGGCACATAAAAAGCACCAACCAATCGGGGCTGTTACCAGCCTCCTCTGGCCTCAGTGCCAGTGGCACGTAAAAATCACCTACTACACTCACGGAGTGGTTAGCGTTAGGAAGGGCATCAAGCCGTAGAAACACTGCCAGATGAGACTGGAGCCTAGTGCAGCCTCCTGGCTTCCCAGACCCCGGTCAAACGATCCAACCCATGCTAGCATGGAAAACGGACGTTAAACAATAATGATGATGATAATATTGTGAAGTCCATGGTCTTATATTGTTTGTTTCTTTTGTCCTTCCTTTAATATTGAAGTAGCAATGATGGTGTCAAAAACAATTTCATCTATTTAACTACAGCTGTTCCACATGTCCAAGACCAAGCTGAAATACAGTTGTGTCTGTTTGCATTTCAGTTCTCATGAAGATCAAACCATGTACATCATCAGCAAACTTCAAGGAACACATGAGCCAATGTTCTATTGATGCTCAGTACAAAGTCAACCGACACAATGTCAGATTGATGAATGATTACATGATGAAAATGAAAGTTTGCAGGTAAGTTTGCACACTGTTATAGAACATTGGTACATTTATAGGGTTCTTATTCATAATAGGTGTAGGCATGGCTGTGTGGTTCTGGATTCAGTCCCACTGCATGGCACCTTGGGCTGACCAAAGTCTTGTGAGTGAATTTGGTAGACTGAAACTGAAAGAAGCTCATCATACATATACATATATATATATATATATACATACATATATATATATATATTTATGACGATGATGATGATGATGATATAATAAAGGGTAACATTAAATTAATTGATTAATAATTAATAATTTTATCAAATAGTTCGGTATGTAAAAAGAACCATTATCAGTAAACTTATACAGAAATTCTATAATTATGAGTATAATTAGGGTTCAGCAAAATTTGCTTCACCACATACCAAAATTTAGGAATAGCAGTTAAAATACTATTCTACTACCATAAGATATCTCACAGGCAGCCATACTCAACAACTCACGCAGGTAAAGAGAAAAAATAATGAATCCACCTGGCTCTTATCAACTGTGTATGCATTTCAGAGTTCGAGAGATGTGAAAAATGTAATATCATATTTCTACTCACTCTTTCTCCTCTTCAGTACAGTAATTCAAGATTTTAAATTTGAGAGCATTGATAATTAACATACATATTTGACTAAGTGTCATTAAACAGTATATATCCAAATCTTTGGATATACACGCAGCTTCATTCACACAACCAAATAAGCAGTGAAAGAGACACAGAGGGAGTGTGGAAAGGCATAACATTGTTCTGTTAGAAAACCACTAATTTTTTTTGTGAATATTTCAGATATCTCGAAGAATCGCTAGAATGCGCAGAGACAGTTGCACAGAAACTATGTGGAAATGATGCTCAAAAATATTATCATGAAATCAATATCAGGACAATGGGACCAGCCAAGAGATTTCTACGCTGTCACCAGGCCAGAAACAGTAAGTTTAATGTTTAAAAAAAAAAGCTTCTACATGACTGGCAGAAACAACAGTCAAATCCTCCTTAAGTCAAAACTCCCCTGGCAGTTTAAAAATAAAGAAGACTAATTAAATAATGTAATTCTGTATACACTGTGGCTGAAAAAAGAAAAAGACAGGATGGCCACGGTTGTTGGCACATCTTTGATCACAGATCTGTTAGATCAGGCTTGACATAAGGGAAAACAACAACAACTATCAGTTGTTTTTGCTGATATTCTTCTCTAGACCCCTGTCAGCCAGGATGATCAAGCAGACCTTTGATTAAAGATGTTCCTGTTATGAGAATCCCATCTTTTATCTAAATACAGTGTATCGAAAACAATGGTTCTCAAACTTTCTTTACCTATAGACCTCTTTGATTCCTATGTTCCTTGGATGGACCCTCATAGCCATTTGATGTTTGAAAAAGCCTATTAAATTTTCATCATTAAATATTACTTGGAATTGCATTAAAAAAATTGTTAAAATATTATGTGATTTTAGAAGTATAAGCAATTTATTGTACATAACTTTTAGCAACAAAATCCTGTAAGGAGCCCCAAGGGTCAGGTGGACCCTCGTTGAGAACTACATTGTTGAATGTATCCATCCTGTTTAAAAGAGAATAGAAGGAAATTTGGCTGCTCTTTCTCTCGCAGATTGAGGCACTCTTATTCACTCAAGAAGCTTCCTTAGCCATCACTCACAAATGAGTATGACTTGGTAGATTGTGCTATGCCTTTGCTAATTGTTTTAGGAGTCAATGTAGATGTAATTAGACATAGATACTCTGCTTATAGGTATTCTGCTCATAGGTACATTGCTCATAGGTACTCTGCTCATGTTTGATCCAGCAGAACACTGAAGATGTGACAGCCAGAGGTAAATAGAGCTTCACCAGAACAAAGGTGGTAATCATTTCTTTAGTTGAGTAAACTGGAGCAATAAAAAGTGAAGTGCTTTGTCCAAGGACAAACTGCATTACCCAATCCAGCACCTGAACTCATGATCTTATGCTCATGGGCCCAACACCCTAACCACTAAACCACGTTCCTTCACTCCAAAACCATAAACCATTAACAGTGTTAGTCATTCGACTTAAATCTCACCTACATTTTGGGGTTTATTCAGGTTGTGTTCACTTGGCACCATATTCTTGTATTATCAAAAAAGGGCCTTCATAGGCTCACATAGCTGGCTTCTCAGATTCTGTGGCTTATATATTCACCCTACCCACTGGATGGGAAGCTGGTCATTGTAGGATTACTCACTTTTGCCAGCTGAGTGGACTGGAGCAATGGAAAATGAAGTGTCTTGCTCAAGAACACAATACATTGCCCAGTCCAGGAATTGAGACCTCAATCTTATGTTAATATATATATGTAATATTTCGCATAGGCATATTGTATATGGATATTGGAAGCACTATTGTGTTGCTTATTTACTCCTATCGTATACGACGGTCTTCTTTCAGTTTCCGTCTGACAAATTCACCCAAAAGGCTTTAGAGAGCCTAATCAGCCGACAGTAGAAAACACTTGTATAAGGTTCTGTACCGCTGGACCAAATCCCAAACCAATTGGTTAAGGAGCAAGCATTTATTTATTTATTTGTATCTGGTTTTCACTGAGAACTACTTCAGCAGGGGAGTTAAGCAAATGAATGCAGGCTAGTTCTCTCCCTTACTTCAATATAGCTGTTTCTTTTATTGATACATGTCTTCATCTGGTGTTTCGGATTTCACCAAACAAGAGACAATAGTCTACCCCCTGAAATCTCATGTTATCATTCATGTAATAAAATTAGGAGAACGATGTTTTCATTCCCTTATAAACTCTACAGAAAGGTTATACGTCTTTCTATACAACTTTTCCAATATTAATGAGTCTGACAGTTTGCCAATAATAATAATAATAATAATCGTTTTTTACTATAGGCACAAGGCCTGAAATTTGGGGGAAGGGGCTCAGTCGATTACATCGACTCCAGTACGCAACTGTTACTTAACTTATCGACCCCATAAGGATGAAAGGCAAAGTCGACCTCAGCGGAATTTGAACTTAGAACATAGTGATGAACTCAGAATGAAAAGACGGACCAAATGTGGCGCAGCATTTCGTCTGGTGTGCTAATAAGTCTGCCAGTTCATTGCCTTTTTAATGATAATTATATTAATCCTTTCTACTGAAGGTACAAGGCCTGAAATTTGTGGGGAGGGAACTAGTTGATTACATTTACCTCAGTGCATAACTGGTACTTACTTAATTGACCCTGAAAAGATGAAAGCAAAGTCGACCTTGGCAAAATTTGAACTCCAAAAATAAAAACGGATGAAATGCTGCAAAGCATTTTTCCTGGTGTGCCAAAAATTATGCCAGTTTACCACATTTTAAATAATAATAATAATAATAATAATAATAATAACCATTGTTTAATGTCTGCTTTCCATGTTAGCATGGGTTGGACGATTTGACTGAGGTCTGGAGAACCAGATGGCTGCACCAGGCTCCACTCTGATCTGGCAGTTTCTACAGCTTGATGCCCTTCCTAATACCAACCACTCCAAGAGTGTAGTGGGTTCTTTTACGTGCCACCAGCATGAGGGCCAGTCAGACAGTACTGGCAACGACCACGCTCAAATGGTGTTTTCTGCGTGCCACCTGCACAGGAGCCAGTCCAGCGGCACTGGCAATGACCTCGCTTGAATTTTTTTCATGTGCCACTGGCAAGGAAACCAGTCAGCTGCTCTGAATAATAATAATTCTCTCTACTATAGGCACAAGGCCTATACATTTCATCCAGCAAGCCAATGATTCTGCCAGCTTGCCACCTTCATAATTATAATAATAATGATGCATCAGATGAGTATTAAAATTGTGGATATCTTCTTATAGATACTTATTATTGGTCTGTTTTCCTTTTTTTATATTTTCAGCTACACTGATTGGTTTGGGCATCTCTATAGCATTGGTGTTGGCCATTGTGGTATTAGTGATAGGTCGATGCCTCAGGAGACATCAGATGGTACAGGAAGCTAGTTCTGAAACCTTACTCATACCTGGCATACTGCAGCAGCCTCTGAGACGACAGCGAATGGGTGCAACGGCAACAGCAAATGCGTCGACAACAACAGCGCCAACAGCAGCAGCAGCAATGGCAGCAGGAGTGGCCTCGCCACCATACACGCCCCGCGCGCAGACATCAACTGATCCAACAAGTATAGTTACTGACATTCCTGACCAGATTCCGAAGGATCTCCCACCTCAGTACCCTGGTCATCCACCATATCCCCATTCCTGCACGAACGATAAAGATGACTACACAACACCACCCCCTTCTTATGAGCAGGTCATGGCCGAAATGAGAAACCGGTCAGAGGAGCAGTAAATAATGCTTAGCTTTTGTAAAGTCTCAAAAGATTTTACATATATATATTATAATATATATACATCATATTATATTATAGTATAAATATATATTATATTATATATATATATATATATATATATATTGTATCATATATATATATATATATGATATATATATTATATATATTTTATTATATACATTATATATATATATATATATATATATATACATTATATATTATATACCAATCCCATCATCACCCTGCTCCATTCATTATCTACCCGCCCGTCCCACCCCCCTTTTGTCTAATGAAGTCACTGAAAACAAAAGTAATTAATTAAAGCAATTAATTAGAAAATTTAGGGTCTTTGAAAATGACGAAGTAAACCATTTGTCTGAAGGACCACCACCATCTATCTCGGGTGGGGGGGTGGGGATACGTGGGGGTGGGCAGTTGCATAAGGAACGTAAACTGTTGTTTAAACCCACATTTGCACTTAGATGAACAGACAGATTTCAGGGATGCGTGGGGGTATGGAGAAAGTGTTGTTAAATCAGAGATGAAGAAGGACGTTAATAAAAATGAAACGAAACTAAAACAAAAAAAAACAACAACAAAAACATAAAAAAACAAAACAAATAAATAATATATGGCAGCATGAAAGGTGTTGGGGGGGGGGAGTTATTCAGGCAGATGAAGAGACAGACAGGCAGACAGGTTGACAAGCAGGCAAGCAGACAGACAGTGATACATACATAGACGCAGGTAAAACAGACTGGAGTTCAGACTACTGTAGTATGGACACAAAGGAGTTTAGGGGACATTGACATACAGGTACAAATGATGAAATAGGATGCTTAAGACACAGACGAAAGAGAATAGTTAAGAGGGGTAGAATAGATGGACAAATGATGCAGGAGTATAGTCAGAAGAGTGCTATACTCTCATAGGTACCCGCACACATACATATGCATACATACACACATAAGAGGTGAAAGAACGGGAATGTTTATGGAACGACAACAAAGCCACAACAAACGTATATGGATCTTTTGTTTTTGGTTTTTTTTTTTCAAACAGAAATTGTACATACTTGTTAATTAACTGTTAATCAATATGTTAATTGGGTTAGTGACAGTAGCACTCCACCCTCACTCCCACGGCCTGGAGAGTGGGGTGGCATTCGTGCGAGCATACTAGAAGGAGGACGAGGAAGAGGAGGTAATCACGAGAGGGGGAGTAGTGTAGAACTAGTCCCCTGAGGTTTGTAGTCTGTGAAGAAAAAAAAAATAAAATGCAAGAAAATGTTGCTATTTTCTGAGAAACCAAAAAAAAAAAAAAAAAACACGAAATAGCAGCAATGACTTGTTTTGGGTTTGAACTTGTGACACTGTAGTGTGACTGTTATGGCAATCTGCAATGGATGAATTGAATGAGAAAATTGTTGTTTCTTTTTGCTTTGTTCTTTTCTTGCCTTTTTTTCTTTGTCTTGTTGCTTTGTTTCCACTATAAACGTTCTTATTTTAATTTTTTTATGTTCTTTGTCCAAAATTGTTATTTATTTTTATGACTCACTCACATTGTATCACTGTGACATGGTGCTATTTCTGACACCATCCTAATGTGCCATAGTTCAGATATGTGGGTGGCACTCACTGTAATCTTGTGCCATGGTATTAATCTTGATTTTTTTTGACATCTCCACTATGTGCTATGGTGCCATTATATTTTTTTTACACTGTGTCACAAGGCTGTGATGTAGTTAACAACACCAACACTTTGTGTCACAATATCACAATGGCACAAGGACCCAGTTGACTCAACTGTATCTGAAACTGTGCCACCTATTCTTAACTAGATCCAAAACAACTAACAAATCAAAAAAAAAAAATTAAAAAGAAAAACAAATAAAAAATTTATACAAAATCTCTAGTTTCCATTTCAAAATTGTCCAATACACAATTTGATTCCTTTTTGGAAACACTTTCATGTATATGTTGCTAATGTCTTTTGGGAAGGCATGAATGTTACAGTTTCACTTTCCACTTGCCATTCCATTCTAAATTTTTAGTCTTATAGTTTGTGTGTAACAAAGCTATTTTATTATCATTATTATTATTATTTTTTTGATTTCTTCAACATTACATATCTGGGTGTTTTTTTTTTTTAAGTATTTGGTGCAGATGGTATAGAAGTGGTTTTGATACTTCATAGTATCTATGTTTGATGTATTTTAGATTTGAGTTTAAATCCCTGCGATGACTGATTTTTTTTTATATGTCTTTGTTTCCTCTTGCTATAAATAAAAGATATGCCAGAAAAGAACATTGAAACCCACCCTTACATAAAATTGTGTCTTTGTATTGCATTTTTTCCAACACTCTAATGATTCTGCCAGGTTGACACCTTTATAATAAAAACAATAAGAAAAATAATGATAATGATAATAATATATTTGGTAATCAACAGAAAGGATGTCTTCTTAATACAGCTAAAATCTCAAGAGATGCACTCGATATCTGAAGACATGAGTAGCTTGATGTTTGGTAAACAAAACCAACAAAATTATTAATACTACTGCTGTATGAATAATAACAATAATAATAATAATAATAATAATAATAATAATAATAAGTTTATCATAGCAGCTCAAGATCAATGCCTACCTACAAGGAAGTACCAGGCTAACATATTAAAGAATGGCAGAAGCCCAACATGTCGTGTATGTCAACAACAAAATGAAACCATTGATCATGTTGTCTCCAAGTGCAGTCTTCTAGTGCCTACAGAGTATCTCAACAGGCATGATAGAGCTACACAATATATTCACTGGGTAATTTGCAAAAGCCTGGACTTGCCCCATGATAAAAACTGGTGGGAACACAAACCACCTCCAGTGCTTGAAAATGATCACATCTCACTCCTCTGGAACTTCACCATTCAAACTGACTGAACGATAGATGTAAATGGGCCAGACATCATATTGAAAGACTTCAGACAAAAAACATGCCTCCTCATTGATATGACTGTCCCAATTGATATAAACGTATCTGTCAAGGCCTACCAAAAACCGAGC
The DNA here is from genome assembly GCF_006345805.1 of Octopus sinensis. Taxonomy (NCBI): domain Eukaryota; kingdom Metazoa; phylum Mollusca; class Cephalopoda; order Octopoda; family Octopodidae; genus Octopus; species Octopus sinensis. The sequence goes on along the minus strand of NC_043001.1, from coordinate 83,984,827 downwards.
AAATATAAAGATCTTGAAATAGAAATCAGCAAAATGTGGAACCTGAAGACTAAAACAATACCTGTTTGTCATAGGTGCCCTGGGAATGATAGCAGAATCCCATGACATGCACACTTAAAAAGATGGATGTGTATGGGTGTACACATATCGAACAATAATAGTCTTTCCATTTAAAATTTGAATGCTTCAGTCAATTTTTGATATTTTTTATATTTTTGTTTTAAACCAGGAAACCCAAAAATGGCAGAAATTTAAAAGATAGTGCTCATGGGAACTGCTCATATCCTACACAAAATACTTTCTATGTAATCTCAAGTTTTAAAACAAACATAATTTTCGTATGGATTTTTAGACATTCACTAGTACAACACTAAGTACAAAACCAAATATATAGCACCCTAGGCATAACACCAACATGAACTTTCAACTTGTTGTCTCTTGAGGTCTCTGGGTGAGACTAGGAGCCAACTTGTAAAAACGTAAAGCAAAAGTCAAACATAGAATAATAATAATAATAATAATAATAATAATAATAAATAATAATAATAATAATAAAACAATGATGATGATGCTTTCTTTTATTTGCCACTGGGGTATCTGATGAGGAAGATATGACAAGGACAATCTACAATTTGTGTGGGATATGCATAAAAAGATGATGGGAAGAAAGTGAAAGTAGGGGCATATGAGATACAAAAAAAGTTTACTTTATATGTAAATACATCTATGATAGAGTACTTTTGATACAAGAAATGTCAATCAAGAAATATCGTGGATCTATGGTCAATCTGATTGCCAAGAGTTTTCAAATACATGCTTAGATTAGGTCCATTTACTTAAGCCGTTTTTGCCACACACACACTCACACACACACACACACATATATATATATATATGATTTGATTTTTTGATTTTTCCAGTTTCAGCTCATGAGCTGTGGCCATGCTGGGGCACCGCCATATATATATATATATATATATATATACGACGGGCTTCTTTTGCTTTCCGTCTACCAAATCCACTCACAAGGCTTTGGTCGGCCCGAGGCTATAGTAGAAGACACTTGCCCAAGGTACCACGTAGTGGGACTGAACCCGGAACCATGTGGTTGGTAAGCAAGCTACTTACCACACAGCCACTCCTGCTCCTCAAGTTTAGTTTAAGTTTTATTTGTAAAATACAATTGTTTTGAATTCGTTGCAGAAAATGGTTTACGTTTGAGGTGGCAAATAGGAGTGAGGGAGCTAGGGTGTCAAGCGGGTAGCAGCCCGAAAAAGTTTAGGAACCACTGATCTGCACCTTCAAAACTGTATTAGGCTGGTACTTAATTTTACCGACCTCCGAGGAATAAAAGACAAAAGGTTGGTTTGGTGGGATTTGAAATCAGAACAAAGAGAGGTGGAACTAATACAGCAAGGTACCCTTCCAACAGCTTAATGATACTGTCAGCCTGCCACCTTTCATTCTGGTCATAACGAGATGCTTCAACGGCTCGGCTCGTTCTCAACTCAACAATTCTAAATTGTGAGAAATGTGGGCGACATCTTAACAGGGAGACAACTCTCACAACAGTTCGCCGTCATCACGACGAAATGAAATCAATTTTCAGTTGTTACAAAGCTATTCTGTACAATCATCCTGATTTGAACTTAGAAACGTGAAAAATGTAAGTAGTCTATCTGAACAAATTGGTTTGTTAATGTTATAATTGACAAGTTAATGCAAGGGAAGTAACTCTCAAAATATAACGAGAAATGGTCGCTCTATGACTGGTCATAACTTTTAATTTCCTAAAAATTCATACATACAAATCGAGGAGATATTTGATAGCATATCTATCTATCTAAATATCTATCTATCTATCCGTCCATTTATCTATCTTTCTTTCTTTCATTCTCTATCTATTTATCTATTTTCTTTATCTATCTATCTATCTACCTACCTACCTACCTACCTACCTACCTACCTACCTATTTATCTATCTATCTATCTATCTATCTATCCATCTATCTTTCTTTCATTCTCTATCTATTTATCTATCTATTTTCTTTATCTACCTACCTACCTACCTACCTACCAACATATCTAAGGCGTGAATGCATGCTGATTCTGAGATGCCTTTGATGTATACAACAGAGCAATCCTTTCTGCAGATAGCATTGTAAATAGTCTCTGCAACCATATCATGTCTCAGGGGCAGGTAGTATCTCGTAAACATTTCGGGACAGCTTTTCATAACGTAGGTGTTATCTTCCACACAAGTATAGTAGAACGGACACTTTCTATCACAGTGAGGGGGTTTTGTGGTATCTTTGTCGCCCATGTTTATTAGGTATTTAGTAGCAATCTCCTGCTCCTGGCTAACGAAGGCATATCCTTCTGGGTGTAATAACAATCACTGGTCCAGGAGAGGTTACTCTTACTGTCAACGATGTCTTTGTCCTCTAGCTTACGGGTTATGCATACATGCTTTGTTTTTGTTGGTTCGATACGCGCTTCTTTTCCAAGCTTCTGTCTAGGTAGACCAGTCCAGCCTCCTGTGGATCGCATGAGACACGTATATTCTCAGTGTACATGTACAGGAGTTCTTCTCTAGCTCTAAATATGTTGTTGCTCTCACTTTTGAGTATCCATGGAAAATTATGCATTTCTTTCTTTACTGTCCAGCAGTTGTTGTTTGGGTGATACAATGAGACATTCAAAGGCTGTTTGGACTGACCTTATACCTTTACCGCCATCACTTTGTCTTGCATAAAACCTATCGGTGTCGCTGTTAATGTGGTGTATGTATGTATGTGTGGAGGCGTAATGGCCCAGTGGTTAGGGCAGCGGACTCGTGGTCGGAGAATCGCAGTTTCGATTCCCAGACCGGACGTTGTGTGTGTTTATTGAGCGAAAACACCTAAAAGCACCACGAATCTCCGGTAGGGGGTGGTGGCGACCCCTGTTGTACTCTTTCTCCACAACTTTCTCTCACTCTCTCTCTTCCTGTTTCTTGAGTAACGCTGCGATGGACTGGCTTCCCGTCCAGCTGGAGGGGGGGACACATACGCCACAGAAGCCGGGAAACCAGGCCCATGAGCCTGGCTAGGCTTAAAAAGGGCGACGTTTATCGATTTTTATGTATGTATGTATGTATGTATGTATGTATGTAAGTCCTTTGTTTAAAAGCGATCCAGGAAAGCCAACCTCATGACAATGTCCATTAAAAAGGTGATGATACTCGCAGTGCCCCAGTATGGACACAGCCTTGAGGTGAACCGGATAAAAGAATGTGTGTGTGTGTGTGTGTATGTCTTCGTATTTGATTTGCAAGATTCATCATGTTCTGAAACCAGTTTTATTATGCCAGTAATAAATACACATACTGTTTCTATTTCAAATCTTTATATTCTATTTGTTAATTGGTTAACTATTCAATTAATTAACTAATCGATTGTTTGATTAACTGTTCGGCTAATCAATCAGTTACGCGTATTCAAAATCCTTTCGTCCCCATCCGCCACCACATCAATGACATACCATCCCTACGCCATCTCTGCTTTAGACCTCTCTCTTTCTCTCTTCAAAATTTATGTATTTATATATTTATGTGGCTGTGATAAAAAAAAAAAACGATAAACGTCGCCCTTTTCAAACCTAGCCAGGCTCATGGGCCCGGTTTCCCGGTTTCTGTGGCGTATGTGTTCCCCCCAAGCTGGACGGGAAGCCAGTCCATCGCAGCGTTACTCAAGAAACAGGAAGAGAGAGTGAGAGAAAGTTGTGAAGAAAGAGTACAACAGGGGTCGCCACCACCCACTGCCGGAGCCTCGTGGAGCTTTTAGGTGTTTTTGCTCAATAAACACACACAACGCCCGGTCTGGGAATCGAAACCGCGATCCTCCGACCGCGAGTCCGCTGCCCTAACCACTGGGCCATTGACGTGGACGTGAGGGAGAATGTATTTAATAGGGAGAGGGAGAAAAAGGGAGTGTGGCAGGTGGGCGTGTATGTGTGTGTATTTGTGCGTGTGTGTATGTGTGTTCGTGCGCATGCTTCGTGTATGTGTATGGTTCAGATTTCCTGAAAGGTGTGGGTTGTAAAACAATTATTTCTTTATCGTTATTTTATGTGCCCAATGTCATTAACTGAGGAAGCAAATTCAAAGTCTCAGTTGATTCCTTCATAAAGCGAGACAATAGGCTAAAAATAACAGAGTTAGAGGTTATTTAAAAAAATAAATAAATGCGCCCTTTTAAAGCCTAGCCAGGCTCATGGGCCTGGTTTCCCGGTTTCTATGGCGTTTGTAAGTTCCCGAGCTGGACGGGACGCCAGTCCATCGCAGCGTTACTCATTTTTGCCAGTGGACTGGAACAACGTGAAATGAAGTGTTTTGCTCAAGAACACAACGCGTCGCCCGGTCCAGGAATCGAAACTACAATCTTACCATCATGGTGCTGACACCCTAACCACTAAGCCACGCGCCTCCACTGAGAAGTTATTACCTTTTCGAAAATGTAACAAAATGCATAATCTTACAAGCTGGGATTTAGACTCAGAGATAGAATTGGGAGAGGAGTGGTTGGTTGGTTGGTTGGTTGGTTGAATGGTTTATTACATTTAACAGCAATTTGAAAGTACACTGTTTGGAAATAAGGAAGTTAATCCATCAGAATCTGTTATCATATTCGGCTCAAATGATCATAGAATTTTTCCTATGCAAGCCACTGTATGCAGCAACTATTGAACTTGAATTGGGCAACGAAGTGGCGTTCTGCTGTTTATATTGGGTTGTCCGGAAAGTTCGTGCCGATTTATAGTAGCTTACCTTTCGACTTACCCTCCCAGGCACCTCAATTCTGGGAAGAGGGTATTTTCAAGTTAAAGGAAAGACGGAGACGCATTGTGCAACAAAATGGTTCATATTTGGTTGATTAAAAATGTAATGGCAAGTATTTATTGAACCTTTTCTTTCCTTTAAAAATCGGCACGAACTCAACTCTCCGGACAACCCAATATGATTGATGTGGTTGATTTAACTACAAGAGTGTTATTTATAAAGTTGTCTTTGATGAAGAGACATTACATGCAGGAGTATTAAATGTAAAGATTTTGCTATGTTATGAACTGTTTAAGAAAGACGTAGAAAATCTGACCGATTGCAATTAGGGATGTGAGAAGACTTGCAGACTCTGCGCTGTATAAAATATCAGCTGATTATTGGATGCCCAGAAGTAAATGGAAGCACACATTAATGGCTTTTTAAGCTTAAGTAGAAGTGAGTGGAGTTCCGACTTATTGATTCAGTGTACAAGAAGATTCAGGAAGGAGAGCATGTTATGTATTAGATTAGAACAATGTGTTGTATGTTGTCTTGATTAGATAATGCAATATTCAGATTGTCCCAAGAAATTAGATCCTGCGACGTCACAGTAAAACGTTGTTTTAGAGCTTTAAATGTCAAGAGACAGGCCAGGTAGGCGATACTACTAACATTTTGGTCCCTGTCGTGTGAAAAGTAAAACAAACCACACGAAGTCATGATTACTCTCTTTACTCTTTCACTTGTTTCAGTCATTTTGACTGTGGCCATGCTGGAGCACCGCCTTTAGTCGAGCAAACTGACCCCGGGATTTATTCTTTGTAAGCCTAGTACTTATTCTATCGGTCTCTTTTGCCAAACCACTAAGTGACGGGGACATAAACACACTAGCATCGGTTGTCAAGCAATGCTCGGGGGACAAACACAGACACACAAACACACACACACATATATATATATACGATGGGCTTCTTTCAGTTTCCGTCTATCAAGTCCACTCACAAGGCATTGGTCGACCCGAGGCTATAGAACCTTGCCCAAGGTGCCACGCAGTGGGACTGAACCCGGAACCATGTGGTTGATAAGCAAGCTACTTACCACACAGCCACTCTTACGTCTATGTGTACGAATTTTGAATAAAACGATGTAATGAGCTCTATGCTGAATGAGAAATAATCGAACAATCGTTGATGCATGGGAGGGTTCAGTATGTTGTAGTAAAAGCAGATGTATACAGATTATGAGAAGGAAGCTCATGAACTGCATTGAGAGTGAATCCGATATTTTGACGGACATTCAAAAACAGTGATTAGGATAATAGATATAGAGAGGGTTCGGGCGGCGAGCTGGCAGAAACGTTAGCACGCCGGGCGAAATGCTTAGCAGTAGTTCGTCTGCTGTTACGTTCTGAGTTCAAATTCCGCCGAGGTCGACTTTGCCTTTCATCCTTTCGGGGTCGATTAAATAAGTACCAGTTACACACTGGGATCGATATAATCGACTTAATCCGTTTGTCTGTCCTTGCTTGTCCCCTCTGTGTGTAGCCCCTTGTGGGCAATAAAGAAATAAGATATAGAGTGGGTTATTCCTATTTCAAAAATCTATAAATACGTGTGGTTTTCTTCTTGAGCTGATGTCAATGAATGTTTCGTATGTCAGTCGTGTAACTGTTTGTTGGTATATTTGTCTATGTTACAATGGTGCATCAGACAAAAAAGACAATATTTGTGACATAAATAATGACACAAGTATTTCAACTCTGGTGTCTCCTCACTCCGAGCGGATAAATCTTTCGCCTTTTACTAAAGTATTTCAACTTTGCTGAGACAGAAACAGATTATGTATTAGAAAGTTTGTTGTTGCCAGCTAGGTTGAAAATAAATTACCTTCATTTGAAAACAATTCTAAATCGTGACGATCTAGCCAAAAAAGCCACTACTAGACATACGAGAGAGTAACGTACTTTCTCTCAAAGCACACTCTACTAACTCATTGAAAGAACACATTGAATAATATATTCCTAGGTATACTATATTTAAAGGTAAGATGGGATGGTCACGGATGGAACACCTTTACTAATAGACTGCTTAATCAGTGCTGACAACAACAAAAACAGTAACAACTCTAATGTTAATTTCAAAAGATATTTATTAGACAGTTGGAAAACATGAGTGACTTGTATATAATCTTTTCACTTCGAACAAACATTTGTAGAAAAATGTACTCCGTCCTCCAGATTTGTGTAACAATTTAAAATTATTCTCTTGAGATATGAACTAACAATATGTGTGTAGAGGAGTTCTATAATTAATTTATTAATCATTAAATTTAATATATGTGTATAAAACAATATAATATAATATCTAAATAAATAATCAATAGCAGTGTATTATATATATATATATATATAATACAAATAAGAAAATGGTGAAACAATTTAGTTTCATTCAACATTCAACATAAGTCAACATTCTAATATCCCAAAGCTGATAAACCAACTAAATTGTTTCACCATTTTCTTAATTGTATTATAAATTAATGGTAAATATTTCTTTGCCTTCACCCATTTAATACAATAAGTTAATTGCATTGCAATTAAAAACACTTGTGTATTAATAATTTGGGTATTATACCAACAGTATATTGGATAAATATTATCCCTTAGTGGGTTGGATCCACAACCCCTAACTTACTTGGTGTTATATATATATATGTATATATTGGGTTGAGTTATAAATAATTTCTGATTTTGTTAAACACCTTTACTCATGAAAAACTTTTACAAAGAATTATTTTCAATTTGTTATTATTTTGAATGATCTTTTACCATTTATCATGTAGCTTTTTGATTCCTCTCGAGTAAAATTCCCCTAGATTCGACATAAAGACGTTTTCCACATATATTTTCACCTGATCTTCTTGAGGAATTTTGAGTATTTTGTAGAGAGCGAAAAAGATAGAAATCAGTTGATGCAAGGTCTGACAAATGTGGTGGATGGGGTAGAGAAAACCAGCCCAAATCCAATATTTTATCCTTCGCGATTCTTGCTGAATGTGGTTTTGTGTTATCGGAGAGAAGCACAACGTTTCTCCTACTAACGAGTGCAGGGTATTTTCTTAAAAGATTTTCATGCACACATCGCAGCTGTTGAGAGTATAAGTTGACATTTAGTGCTTGCAGTTTAAAAACTCGAAATGAATAAAACTGCGGTGATCCCACCATAGACACACCACAACCTTCCTTCAATGGGGCTCAGCCTTTGAGGTAGGTCAAAGTGAATTTATCCTTGTCAATCCACTGCCTTTTGCGTTGAATATTGTCATAAAAGACCCATTTTTCATTACCTGTAATGATATTGAGAAGCAGGTAATTTCTCTGTCTTGGAAGAAGACTTGTCACAATGGACATGCGATCTTCCTTATTCTTCTCACTAAGAGTATGGGGAACCTATACTCCAACTTGCTGACTTTTCCTACCTTTTCCAAGTAGCGACAGATGATGAATTGATATGTATTGAGGTCAATTGCTAATTCCCGAGTATTTTTACGAGGACTGAATTCCACTAAATCGCTTACAGTTTCTTGATCGAAGTCTGATGAGCATCATGGTCTGAGTTGTCTCTCAATGAAAACGCTCCGGAACGAAACTTTGAAAAACCAATTTCGCACTTGCCGTTCAGTAACAACACCTTGGCCATAAACACTGCATATTTTCTTACTTGTTTCTGTTGTGTTTCCTCCTCCTCCTCCTCCCCCATTCTTCAACGCCCACAATATCACATGTCAAATATGCACTTTTAGTTCATTCATTTTAGCGGAGTGAAACTTGATATTAAACTATGACGTGCACGCTTTCACTGTTTAAATATGAATGAAAGGCAAGGCTCTTTTGAAAACGGTAGCTTCAATTTCAGTTAAAACCATTGAAGTTCGAATTGCATCGTTACAATTTACCTCCAAAAAACGGAAACTATTTATGATTCGACCCAATGTATATATATATATATATATATATATATATATTATATATATATATATATATATATATATATATATGTATATATATATATATACAATATATATGTATATATATATATAACAATATATATGTATATATATATATATGTATATATATATATGTATATATATATATATATATATATATATATGTATATATATATATATATATATATATATATATACATGTATATTGTTCTTAAACAAGAATATTGTTAACAGTGACTTCGAATTTTTGAACAGCAGTCCCACGAGGGCTTAGCTGGCCGAAACTTCGAAGTCACTGTCACTAATATTCTTGTTTAAGATTAATAAATTTGTACTCTAGAAAAGTATAAGGTAACCCATCAGATTGGAGTAAAACTTTTTTTCATTATAATTGAACACAAAAACGAACATTATATATATATAGTTAATCCAAACACGAAATCACAAAGAGAAAACACAATAACGCGAGGACGTGGAGAAAGTATAGTGTTATTTGACGCTCAGGAAAGGAAAGGAAGAGGAGGAGGATTTAACGTTTCGGGCGGAGCTCTTCGTCAGAAACATAGGAAAAGGAAAGATCCAAGGAGGGAAATACGGAGGAAAAAATCGCCAACGGTACACACGCGGTCACATTTTGAATATATATATATATGATTAAATGAAAGAATGGAGTCGAACGAAGATGTTAACAAAATTCCTTTACTCTCGACACATGTTTCGAAGACAGCATATTTTCATTCCGAAGGAATAAAGGGTGCATTATGCAATCTTCTCATCTTGTTGTTGAGAGAGGCTCCTTTTCTTTCTTGATGAGAAGATTGCATAATGCACCCTTTATTCCTTCTACCAAGATGACACAGATTCCGCAGTTAAGCTTTCCACATTTTCTAACTGCTGGTTTTGTGGTTGATGTTGAGTGCAGTTTAGCTTGGGTTAAAATTTTTTTCAAGGATTTTGGTTGGCGTTTACTTTTAATGATGGTGTGTGTTTCGAGGATCCGGTTCATCTTTGGGTCTCCCTTTAGTAGGGCTGTGCTTTCTAGTATGGTGTTGAAGGCCTCATTGTTAAGTGGGTTGTGTGTAGAGATGTAGGGAAGGGTTTTTAATTTTTCTTTCTTTTTTGGTTTTGTTTGTCTCAGGTCTTCTATACTTAATTTAAGTGCTCGTTGGATTGCACTGTCTATAAGGGGCTGTGGATAATTTCTATTTATGAGTGTAGTTCTAAGTTCCTGGAGACGTGTGTGTCGGGTGTTTGTGTCTGATATTATGGTGCAAATCCTTCTAGCTAAACAAAAAGGGACATTTATTTTAGTGTGTCTTGGGTGGCATGAATCAAAGGGTAGGTACTGCTTGGAGTCTATCACATTAGGATTGCTATGATGTAGAAATATATTAATTTGATAAAATACACCGATAATATATATATATATTATCTTAGAACTACACTCATAAATAGAAATTATCCACAGCCCCTAATAGACAGTGCGATCCAACGAGCACTTAAATTAAGTATAGAAGACCTGAGACAAACAAAACCAAAAAAAGAAGAAAGAAAAATTAAAAATTTGATAAAATACACCGATAATATATATATATATAATATATATATATATATATATATAATATATATATATATATATATTATCGGTGTATTTATCAAATTAATATATTTCTACATCATAGCAATCCTAATGTGAAAGATTATTTTAGATTAAATCAAGATACAACCTCATTCTTGTCGCTCACATTTTAAAACATCTTTTCCAACGTCTAATGATGGTTTTGTACTTGACTTTATGAAAAGCAGTCACTTTATTAGACAAAACTATCTGGTTCGGTGACTGTCTAGTACAGTGTAAGTTTTTTACATAATCACCTGAAATGGAAACGTATTAACAAATTAATAATATATCTTCATTAGACAGCGAATCTTGGAATCAATTTATTTTAAATATCATACATCCCTTTAATATACTTTTGAAGATTGAATTAACATAGAAAATATAATAGATGTTTATGTAAGTTTTCATATAATTGTAGTAATAAACAAAGAGTCAACATGAAAAAATACCAAAAAATAATTTTTAATACTCTTTTAACTGTTTTTCACGCGTCTTGTATGTGTATCAAATTTAGTTTTTCGTTTTAAAATGTAAAACAGTTATTCATTTACTAAAAATATTTTGTAAAAATGGCTAGAAAACATGTCTTTATGTTTCAAAATTAACTTGTTTTATGACATCTTATACCTTTTGATGTGAATGTAGTATTTGTTCTGCAAAAATATTCCTACAGGAAGTTTATTGCATCTATATCTGAGACTCCCTTTCGGTCACGACACAGACCATGGGATTGTACCTAGAAAGTTACCCTCCCAGGCACAACCCCAGGCAAGGTTGTTTATGGAAGACCAGCAGTTGCCCATGTATATCTGCCTCCCCTCCCACGTCACCAGTGTTATCCAAGGGAAAGGCAGATACAGCTTGGCACCTGTGACGTCGCAACTCATTTCTACAGCTGAGTGAACTGGAGCAACGTGAAATAAAGTGTCTTGCTCAAGAACACAACAAGCAGCCCAGTTCGGGATTCGAGCTCACAACCTCACGATCGTAAGCTCGACGCTTTAACCACTGAGCCATGCGCCTTCACATTGCAGCCATAGCAGAAGACATAAATGGTCAATTAGTGAATATCCCAAACGTCACTAAAAATGGTTGTGTGTCACTCTATACAACTGATGTCAAATATTTAAGTTGAAATTAAAGCGGCGAGCTGGTAGAAACGTTAGCGGCATTTCATCCGTCTTTACGTTCTGAGTTCAAATTCCGCAGAGGTCGACTTTGCCTTTCATCCTTTCGGAGTCGACAAAATCAGTATCAGTTGAGCATTGAGATCGATGAAATTACTGGCCTTGTTCCAAAATATGAAGCCAGTATTTCAATTGAAATTAAGGCAGCGAACTAACAAAATCATAACCGCACCGGGAAAATATACTTTGCAGCATTTCTTTCGATTTTAGGTTTTAATTTCAAATGCCGCTGAGGTTTTCTTCTAATCAGGACTCACGCCATTAGCCACAAAGAATAATTTCTAATTCGAGCCTACTCTAAGCTACTAAGAATGAGCTTGGCAACTTGAAGATCCACCCTCCACACGCGATAGACTGGCGGTTGCACGGGCGCGAAAGCTACGTTGTTATTTTCATTCCGTAAACGGTGGCTTTTAACGGGTGGAGAGCTGAACCATCCTGGGGTACAGAAGATTCGTAATCTAGACTAGAGTCTGAAAATTTACGACACCAATGTGATTTTCAGCATGGTTCCTCTACTTTATGGCAGAAGTAGGAAGAAAGAGTGAGAGAAAGTTGTGGTGAAAGAGTACAGTGAGGTTCACCCCCACCCCTCCGCCGGAGCCTCGTGGAGCTTAGGTGTTGTTGCTCAATAAACACTCACATGCCCGGTCTGGGAATCGAAACCGCGTTCTTACGACCGCGAGTCCGCTGCCCTAACCACTGGGCCATTGCACCCCCACTGCCGCTGGGGTTGACTTTACCTTTCATCCTTGCCTTCATTACCAACTGAAAACTGAGGTTGATGCTAAAATTTGAAACCAATTTTAATTAATATTAATTTAATACTTAAAATTATTGCATTAATATAGAGTGGATACGGTACAGCTCTTTTAAAACTTTTAGCACTTCTTTAATTTCTTTCGTCATTAATAATTAATACTTTCATAGCCCTCCTGTTTATATGCTAATGAAAACTCATCTAATACAACCAAAGAATTTTCTTTAATTGTAAACAAAACAAAAAAAAAACAGAAAGAAAGAAAAGAAATATTACTTACTCAGAATTCCTTTGGGTTCAATAAAGCTCCTGTATATTTTAAAATGCAAGAAAATAACTTTTTCAGAGTTTTCAGTTTTCTGAATTGATACTAATAACCGGACGAATGTTCCCAGTTTGAGATGAACTTTTTCCAGAATGTTGCCTTCATAAATTTTACCTCTTATTCTAAAAAATTCAGGAGTAAATTCAGATACTCTGTTTCTGATATTTACAAATACTCTATCAAGAGTTTCTAAACAATTAGTGTCTGATACCTTTCTCACTTGGCCATAAATATATATTTCTGTAAAATAAAGAGAATATATACGTAAGATTATATTAAAATAAAATACATAAGTTAATATATACAGTTGACATTTGCAGAAAAATAAAAGACGAAGACGGGTGTATAAACAACAAGCAGGTGTGTTAATTTGGCGCTCGGGAAGGTGAGAAAGTCTTTTACGTTTTGAGCCTACGCTCTTCAACAGAAAGGAACACGAGGAAATAAATAGAGAGAGAATAAAAAAAACTTTTGGAGCTAGCAGTCAATCATGGTGTGTATATATATATATATATATATATATATATATATATATATATATAGACGCCATGATAGATCGTTAGCCACTACACACATTTTTTTCTCTCCTTGTTTTTTCTGTGTACCTTTCTGTAGAAGATCGTAGGCTCGAAACGTAAAAGACTTTTTCTATTCCTGAGCGCTATACTAATATATCTGTTTGTTTTGTACACCACTTGTCATCGTCTTTTGTTTTTTTTTTCGTAAACTTTCCCTATATATATATATATATATATATATATATATATACGATGGGCTACTGAAAACTTCATGGCTTTAGGGGTATTGCTTGGAGGCCCAACCTTCCAAGTTCTTTTACAAGGTTTAGAAAAACTGAAAGCCTGCTGTAATAAGTATGTGAATTTGAGAGAACAGGTTGAATAAAAGCATAATTGACTGATCCTCCTGCATTTTCTTTTCCCCAAAACCAGGAACTTTTCAGCACTCCCCTGTATATAAGTTATTTTACAATGTGTGTGATTACATTCCAATGAAATGGAATATAAATGTTATTTCACATATAATTAAAAACTTTAATCTCTATATCCTCATCCTATACTGATTATTTTTTGCTTTCATCATCAAATTGCTTTTGGAATATATCATCCTTTGATACTTTAAAACCTACTCAATACAATTCCTTGTGTTCCTGATAACTTACCATCAGGATCTCCATAGCACACTTCGTAAACTCATCTCTTGGAATCATATTTAATTATCTAATTTGCATTGGATTACAGTTTGTTTGATTATCTCCTTACAAGTTTTTTGTAGTAAACACTTCTTTACATAACACCTATACAGATATTTTTTTCGAGAGACAATACTAAACTTCAGCTGTAATTCTAAAGGCCTAAATTATAATTCTTATATAACACAAAAATATTATATATTATTTAGAAAAATTAGAATTGGAAGCAGTGTGTATGTTATGAAAATTCAAATCTTAATTATATTTTTCATATCGTCTTTGTTTTCTCATATATGCAAATGAAATGAACATACATTATGTGTTACCAAATTCTCTGCCATGATATCGTATAAGGTATCACGTATTTTAATACAGCTTATGTTATATTATATATTTCGGTACTGCGATATAGTTTATGCAGTTCCATTGTTATGATTTGGGGTATGTGACACTGCATAGATTAATACTGGATAAATAGCATTACATATTTAAATATCCATTAAATTGCACATGAAGTATTAAAGGTGAGTACAACGTAGTTCTTAATATTGTGAAAATTTGAAGGTGGAGAGCTGGCAGAGTCGTTAGCATGCCGGGCAGAATGCTTAGCAGCATTTCGTCTCTCTTTACCTCCTGAGTTCAAATTCCACCGAGGTCATCTTTTGCCTTTCGTCCTTTCAGGATTGATGAAATAAATACCAATTGAGCACTGAGGTCGATGTAATTGACTACTACCTTCCTCGAAATTGCTGGCCTTGTGCCAAAATTTGAAACCAATACTAAACAACTTTGACGCCACTCTCTTCAATAAATTGCAAATAGAACAACAAAATCCTGTGCAAAACGCATGAAATATTTCATTCTGTCGTGGAAAATATATCAATGGCAAGTTATATTTCGATAGATATAATACAATAGTGAATCACTTACTTGCTGCTCTGTCAGCCAAAAGCACAATATCAGTTTGGTTTCTGCATTGAATACTATCAGTGAAACACAGTTCTGCCTCGCAATTTAATGGCTTTAGTAAAATGGCTAGAAATACAAAGTAAAACAAATAGAAATGATTTCCAAACGTAGCAGTTTTCTATTAATAAAATATGTGAATGTAAATTAAATATGTTCATGTATTTTCACTGAGTAAATCACAGTCACACTCATACACATATGGTGGTACGCATATTTATTAATGGGATCTTTTCGGTTTGAACGACAGTTTTTAACATAATTTCTAGGTAACTAAAAAATTTTAAACTTCGTATACTGGTAGAATGTGTTTATAAAACATCTTTTTCTCTTGGCTTTATTGAGAAAATTCTATAGTTTGTAAGATATTTGTTGTTTTTTTCTTCAATTTCTGCAATTTCAACCAATCACTGACGTCTATTGAGATAAAAAAAACATTCTGTGCCGTATGAATATGTCCCTCGTTTAAGAAACAGATTGGGTTTATTTACATTTGTGAAGAAAAAAAGATACCCTTCCCCCCAACCCTAACCCTAAAACATATTGAAATGCAATAGATCGATACTAGGGTCATAATTATGGGTGACAATTTCATATGACACCGCTAGAAAAAACTGCCGTTCAAACCGAAAAGATCCTATTAATGAAATACTAAAAGAAAAGACTTAATAGAAACGCAAAACAGT
>NC_043001.1:83946766-83964266 GCF_006345805.1 Octopus sinensis | reverse complement strand
TCTCCTCTTCAATCCCTCATGCCTGCAGTTGCTTGCTGAGAGTAGGACCATCCACACGGGCTGTACCCACCACATTCACTTACCATTCAACAAAAATACAGAGAGCAGCATTACCTTCTCCATCCTTACTTTTTTTTCTAAGTGGGACTTGATAAAGTCGATGAAGGCTTTATCAACTGCCTTCTCCACATCATCTTCCTTCAATCTACAGGCGCATGCTTAGAGTGGGTCCACTCGCGCAGATCATTCTTGCTAACATTCACCCACCTTACAATAAAATTGCCTGGAAGCAACACATTCCTCTCTAACCTCACCTTCCTTTTCAAGTGCAACTTGAAGAAGCTGATGAGCTCTTAGCCAAAGAGGAGAGTATCTGTCTTCAGCCTTTTCAATCTGGTCCACCATGCAACCTCATTCGCTAAGATCACCAAAGAAATAAGCAGTATCTGCCCCCCTCCCCTCACACCGACCAGAAGAAGGCGGCGAGACGATCTTCACAATGGAATCTGCTGATAGCCGCATCTGCCTTACACATGATAACAGGTGTTCGACATAAACCCACGAGTCAGCAATGCTTGGACATTAAACGAAACCATGCAGAAGAGTTTTGTCGCTCTGTGTGCATTTCGGGCAAGCCTGGCTGACGGCGCTTTCATGCCTGTGGAGTTTATTTACCTGGTAGTACTGACAAGCCATGAATTTCTGAAAATTATCTATGGGCCCCGGCCCGAAAGTCCTCCGGAACACACTAACCAGTTGATTCTCGTCATGCACTTGTTCGCCACTCGGTCGGGCCCCACTTCGGTCACGACACTGACCATGGGATTGCACCTAGAAAGTTACCCTCCCAGGCACAAATCCGGGCAAGGTTGTTTATGGAAGACCAGCAGTCGCCCATGCATACCGGTCTCCCCTCTCCACGCCACTAGTGTTATCCAAGGGAAAGGCAAGGGCCGATACAGATTGGCACCCGTGGCATCGCAACTCATTTCTACAGCTGAGTTAACTGGAGCAACGTGAAATAAAGTGTCTTGCTCAAGAACACAACACGCAGCCCGGTCCGGGATTCGAGCTCACAACCTCACGATCGTAAGCTCGATGCTCTAACCACTGAGTCATGCGCCTTCACATTGTTCGCCGCTAACTCTCAATAAAATGCCAAAGTGGAACTTCCACTGACCACATTGACCGGCTTTCAGAGGGCTGTGAGTACCTGTCTACGCTTGATCCAGAACTGCAACTGTCAAAGAGACGAGCTGCGGAAGAGCGAGTCTAACAAAAGGTGACCACATCTGCTCATCGTCAAGGAAGTGCTGGAGATGTCGTAACTTCAGCGCATGCCCAGTCCTACATTCAGCGGGTGTTGACAACAAATGGAGCACTTGAACAGCGGAACGCGTCCCTTCCCAGAAAGCGGAAAAGTACGCACTACAGTTTGATCAGACGTAAACTGGGGTTGATGTAATCAACGTAGCCTTCCCCCGAACTTGCTGGCCTTGTGCAAAGATTTGAGACCATTATTATTATTATTATTATTATCATCATTATTATTATTATTACCATTTTCCGATTGAATTGCATTTTATTTCATGTTCTGATTGGGTCTCAAGCAGAGACCTAAGGCACGTATATACTAGATGGAGAGAAACTTCTTGAGTTTCATAGACTGTTGGTTTCCCAGAGATCTGGTAAAAAAAATGTGTCAGTGCCTTTCTTGATCATTTCCAGGGCACCTACTACAACAGGGATAGTTTTGGCTTTTAATTGCCACGTCCTAGTTATCTCAATCTCAAAGTCCTTATATTTCGACAGTTTTTCAAATTCTTTTGTTGAGATGTTTCTATCAGTAGGTACTGTGATATGAATTAACCGGCATGTTTCTTGTTTTAGGTTTTTGATGACGATATCAGCTTTGTTATCATTTATTTGCCTGTCTGAATGTATTTCATAATCTCATAGAATGGTAACATTCTCTCCCTCAGTGACTGGCTCTGGATGGTGTTCATACCAGTTCCTAGGGTGCGGAATATCATACTGACGGCATATGTTCCAGTGCAATTATTATTATTATTATTAGTTGTAGTAGTAGTAGTAGTAGTAGTAGTAGTAGTATAGGGGACGTCAGCCCGCGTATTCTTAGAGGGTTACTAGAGAATATGGTTGACACGGGAAAATTTCAGAGTTTCGACGACAGTGTTATCTCTGTCATCTCTTTTAGAGGACTTTCAAGGATTATGAACAATTTCTTAAAGTCCTTTACCAAGAGTGCTTGTTAGGAATAAACTCTACAGATAAGGCCTCATGTGAGCCGCTAGCATCTTGCATTATGCAAAGCATACGAAGAATAGTCAGCTCGTCTATATTCTGCTTCAGTATTCGCACAATGCCGATTTGCGGGACTATAAACCACGAGTGAAATGGTTCTGGGGTCTCAGCCGAGTTCATTGTGCAGGTATCACCTTATATCTTCATAGGCTCGATAAAATAAGTACAAGTAATATACTAGAGTCGCTTCGATATTCTGTATCACTTCTATATAAAATAAATGGTTTTGTGCTCAATCAAAATGACATTACTAGTAATACGCGGAATAAAAAAACCAAAGCTACAGAATAAAAAACAAAAGTTGTTTATTTCATGCATGACTTGAAATGGATTATGAAAGCAAGAGTTCATAGAGTATTGTTATTTTAAACAAGTCAAATGTGAATATACTTACGTCGCGGAATTTGTTTTGTTTCTACAAAGGAAGAGAAATACATTGTTGACAATTGAAATAATAATGGTTAATCTGGAAATAAAATTTATAGTATGAAATCATAGTAATATAGTGAAAACTGTGCCAGCAGTGGTATCAGTTATAATGGGAAAACTCATATAAATTTTAAAACAATTACATAAATACAGGTTTTCTTTATTTGTATCAGTATGATACAGACTAAGATAGTAATTAGATGAAAATGTTTGCTGGATCAGTCTAAAGTACAATTAATGTAATATTATGTATTGTCACAATAAATTATGAAATTAGTCATTGCGATATTGCATAGCACGTACAATGTAATTATATCTTACTATCAATTATAATACTTTCTCACCTCAGAGAAGTTTGATTAAAGAAGAACAGCGAACACAAAAAGGAAAACTATGGGAAGAATAAAGAACTGTTTTAATAAGTTGCCTATCTCTCCATCGTTAGTCACAGCTTTCTGCAGTTAATAGTTGAAGTGATGAAGA
The DNA here is from genome assembly GCF_006345805.1 of Octopus sinensis. Classification (NCBI taxonomy): domain Eukaryota; kingdom Metazoa; phylum Mollusca; class Cephalopoda; order Octopoda; family Octopodidae; genus Octopus; species Octopus sinensis. Next base: position 83,961,029 of record NC_043001.1, on the reverse strand, counting down.
CAGATTTACTGAAATAGATCGTTATGATGTGGACGGAGTAGTTATGTACTGTCATTAAGAAAAGAGATAGGAAAATACTTCGGTCAGACTTTTTATAGTGCAAAGAATATAAATAAAAATACTAAGGCTGAGCAACAGCTCCGAAATGGGTTGTAATAATATATTTGTTGGAGAACATTAAGATGCTAGAATAAGAGAAGTAAGCAGAAAAAGTGAAATAAATATCAGAGATGCTTTGCCTCACGCAGAAACTTCAGGAGTTACTTAAACAAAAAGCAAATAATTTTATGAGATCTTGTAAAAACTATTACAAGATCTTTTCTCGCAATATTAGAAACCCTTATAAGTCGGTATGACTCGGGAAGGAACTTTACTTTAGCACCTAATTTTCCAAATTATCATGCATATCTGTACATTTTATATCTAGCTGAAGATCATGGCAATAGGGGATACGATATGATATAAAGTAGAATGAAGATACGAGGGGCTGCTGAAATTATTCATTCAACATATTCCCCTCTCAGATTCACACACTTATTGCAGCGGTCCTTCAGTTTTCCTAAGCCCTGTAAAAGAACCCTGTAAAAGCCAGGCCTTTCACGACACCCTTAAAATCCAGGAACTTTTCAGCATCCCCTCGTACTTTTAAGTTTTATGAGATAAACGATCATGGCTAATTCCTTTCAACAAGAAGTTTATGAAAATAGTTTAAAATGGTATGAATGAAAAAAAATTACCTTCTTCAAAAAAATGTTCTTTTACTTTTGAGTTGGCGACAACCATTGATGTTAATGGAGTTACGAAATTATACTGTGACAAAGAAGAAAATTAGGCATTTAGTGAAACAGAGATATTAAAATGAAAACAATACGTGAATGTAATAGATGCAATTCAAACGCTCCACCATCGACATCATATTTCTACGTTTTCACTGCTTGTATATTTTAGGTAGCAACTATCAGCTTCAAGAGCTGTGAAAATAGCTAAAGCCGTAGAGTGCTAGAATAAAGGTAATAGATTATTCACTTTCGTTCATATTGGTTCAATTTTGTCCAACTTTGCCTTTTGTTTTTCTTTAGATAATCCTTTCTTCCATAGGTACAAGGCCTGAAGTTTTGAGGGAGGGGGGGACCAGTCGATTAGATCGACCCCAGTATGTAACTGGTACTTAATTTATCGATCCCGAAAGGATGAAAAGCAAAGTCGACCTCGGCGGCATTTGAACTCAGAACGTAAATACGGAAGAAATACCTATTTCTTTACTACCCACAAAGAGCTACACACAAAGGGGATAAACAAAGACAGACAAATGGATTAAGTCGATTACATCGACCCCAGTGCGTAACTGGTACTTAATTTATCGACCCCGAAAGGATGAAAAGCAAAGTCGACTTCGGCGGCATTTGAATTCAGAACGTAAAGACGGACGAAATACCTATTTCTTTATTACCCACAAGGGGCTAAACATAGAGGGGACAAACAAGGACAGACATAGGTATTAAGTCGATTACATCGACCCCAGTGCGTAACTGGTACTTAATTTATCGAGCTCGAAAGGATGAAAGGCAAAGTTGACCTCGGTGGAATTTGAACTCAGAACGTAACAGCAGACGAAATACCGCTACGCATTTCGCCCGGCGTGCTAACGATTCTGCCAGCTCGCCGCCTTAGAATCTTTAAATAATAACAACTAAGATACATATTGGCTGATTTGTCGGTTGAATGATTTGTATGAATCTGTGATGACGATAACTAATATAAACTAATTAATTTAAACTAATATAATTAATATAAGCCATTTTATTTTTTAAATATAGGTAAATAACTAATTATAACATCCTTTTTACTCACCTTTAGAGCCAAATTAAGAATATCATGTCGCACTTCCTCTGTTCTGTTTTTCTTGAGAAGTTGCTGCAAGGTGATGTAAGCATAAGTCTTTTCGGTAATTTCAGAAAATGACTGAATACTAGTCAAACTGGAATTTTGTGAAAAACCGTCATCGTATATGGTAAAGTCATCTCCATATAATTCTAGTTCCAATATTTCGTTATCACGACCCCAAAAATTTGTCATTGTTAAATTTACTTTTATGGTCGATAGGTATTCTTGCGACAAAACACCGGAAACAACTAATTCTGATCCTTTGAAGTAGTTGCTAAATGATGTAGAACTAGTATTAACGGCACCATCTAAGTAAACAAACGTAATGTCCTTTAATAAAATGCTAGATATTTCTTTATAGAGATTTTCAAATTGGAGACTACTATCAGAGTCTACGTAGATCTTCCCGTTGAAGCCCCCATTTTCCGTGGCAACCTCACGAAGAAATTTACTGTCACAGTCTTCTCCGAAACAAAGGGCAAATAATGAAATCTGTTCGTTAGCTTCTCTGACATTTTTCTTGATAATTTCGACGTCAGTGACTCCTACAGTTGGATCTCCGTCAGTGAGAAAGATGATGATACTTTTCTTTGTAGAGGTTAGAGCAGGTTTATGTTTCTCTATACTTTGAAGGAGAGCAGAGTTGATATTTGTAACTGAAACAAGAGTAAAATTACATATACACACAGAGAAAAATATAACAGAATGCCTGTAACTCAAAGAATTAGGGTTATTAATAAAAGTTTTAATAAAATAAATTTTATAATGATAGCGCGCTAACAATTCTGCCAGCTCACCGCCTTAAACTTTATTATAATAATAATCCTTTCTACTATATGAACAAGGCCTAAAATTTGTGGGGAGGAGCCAGACGATTAGATCGATCCCAGTGCGCAACTAGTATTTAATTAATCGACCCCGAAAGGATGAAAGGCAAAGTCGACCTCAGCGCAATTTGAACTCAGAACGTAAAGACAGACGAAATACCTATTTCTTTACAACCCACAAGGGGCTACACACGGAGAGGACAAACAAGGACAGACAAACGGATTAAGTCGATTATATCGGCCCCAGTGCGTAACTGGTACTCATTTAATCGACCCCGAAAGGATGAAAGGTAAAGTCGACCTCAGCGCAAATTGAACTCAGAACGTAAAGACAGACGAAATACCTATTTCTTTATTACCCACAAGGGGCTAAACATAGAAGGGACAAACAAGGTCAGACATAGGTATTAAGTCGATTACATCGACCCCAGTGCGTAACTGGTACTTAATTTATCGACCCCGAAAGGATGAAAGGCAAAGTCGACCTAGGCGGAATTTGAACTCACAACGTAACGGCAGACGAAATACCGCTAAGCATTTCGCCCGGCGTGCTAACGATTCTGCCAGCTCGCTGCATTAAACTTTATAATAATAAATGTTATAATAAATTGTAATGAAATATAACATGGAGAAACAGTTTGAGACTTGTGTACATAAATATAAGAAATAAATTTTTAACTTACATCCATCGGCTTGGAGTGCCTTAATGTAATTTTTGCCTAATTCTTTGTTAGTATTGTTCGCTATTAAAAATTTGTCCATCATCCATGAAACATCACTACTGAATTTTCCAATGAGAAATGCATCAAGCTCTGGATTGAGTTGATCAAGGATATTTTCCATAGCTTCTTTCAGGGGTCCAATTTTACAACAATACATTGATCCGCTGACATCAAGCATAAATATAATGTGCTTTGGAAGACTTGGTAAGGAATCGGGAGTGAAGAAATGCACAAAGTAGCCATCAGATGCCTGGAAATTTGAGAGCGGAAGGTGGAGGAATAAAACGTTAATGACGGTTTAACTTAATAGTTCACAGAAAAGTTTCCCATCTAATATTTAGTATGGTCTATTACAAATATAGATGGTAATGTTAAGACTGAAACTATATCGCATATATCACCTAAAAGCTCCACGAGGCTTCCGCAGGGGGTAGTGGCGAACCCTGCTGTACTCTTTCACCACAACTTTCTCTCACTCTTTCTTCCTGTTTCTGTTGTACCTGTATTTCAAAGGGCCAGCCTTGTCACACTCTGTGTCATGCTGAATCTCCCCGAGAACTACGTTAAGGGCACACGTGTCGGTGGAGTGCGCAGCCACTTGCACGTTAATAAATGAGCTGCGACGTCACAGGTGCCAAGCTGTATCGGCTTTTGTCTTTCCCTTGGATAACATCGGTGGCGTGGAGAGGGGAAGCTGGTATGCGTGGGCGACTGCTGGTCTTCCATAAACAACTTTGCCCAGACTTGTGCCTCGGAGGGTAACTTTCTAGGTGCAATACCATGGTCATTCATGACCGAAGGGGGTCACAATATGTATAAGTACATACATACATACATACATACATGTCTAACTGTCAGTCTGGTAATTGCTGGTCAGTCTGGTAAATGCCTAACCGTAAGCCTCTATAAGCTTGGATTTTCAGAAAAAACAAAATCAACCGACTCGCACATTACAAATACAGTCTGTTTGCGGAACAGTAGAACAATGTAAAACTTTTCTCAGGTTTAAAATGTGACATAGTTTTCGTTATCTACATTCCATACATACATACATACATGCATACATGCATGCATGCATGCGGTGGACGTCCATATATTTTATGTCTACCAAATTTACTGACAAGACATAGAGTAACAGAGTAACCCAATTTATCGGAAATACATAAATACTTAACGTAGCTCAGTATCAGTTTAGTGTAGTAATTTCAGATAATTCTCGCTTCCTCTGTGTTCAATGTACCGCAGTATTGGATGAAACAGGTTTCAAATAACTCCTAGTTACTGGCCTGACGCTAAGTTAATCATATTCCATACGATTTCAGATTGTTTCCTCAAAAAGTAGTTGAAGTATGGCTGGACGTTTCAGAAAATTTTTGTAATCACAAGGTCCCAGGTTCGAACCTACCACGTGGTATTTTAGGCAAATGTAATGCCCTTAAGAATGGTATGAATACCAATTGGCTTACCCTTAACTAATATTCATTTCTACTCTAAGCACAAGGCGCAAAATTTTGGGGGAGTAGGGACCAGTCGATCAGATCGACCCCAGTGCGCAGCTGGTACTTAATTTATCGACCCCGAAAGGATGAAAGGCAAAGTCGACCTCGGCGGAATTTAAACTCAGAACGTAGCGACGATCGAAATACCTATTTCTATTTCTTTACTACCCACAAGGGGCTAAACACAGAAGGAACAAACAAGGACAGACAAACGGATTAAGTCGATTATATCGACCCCAGTGCGTAACTGCTACTTATTTAATCGACCCCGAAAGCATGAAAGGCAAAGTCGACCTCGGCGGAATTTGAACTCAGAACGTAACGGCAGACGAAATACGGCTATGCATTTCGCCCGGCGTGCTAACATAGAAATATGGAAACATGAGCACACTCAAATATGAGAGAGAGTGTGAGTGAGTGAAAGGTAGAGAGGGAAAGAGACAGAAAGGGAAAAGGTAAAGAAAGAATAAATAAAAACAATTTGTTGTACATGAAGTTAATAACGCTTCTCTTTTACTTGTTTCAGTCATTTGACTGTGGCCATTCTGGAGCACCGCCTTTAGTCGAGCAAATAGACCCCAGGACTTATTCTATTCGGTCTCTTTTGCCGAACCGCTATATTACGGGGACGTAAATATACCATCATCGGTTGTCAAGCGATGTTGGAGGGACAAACACAGACATACAAACATATACACGCATATACATACATACATATATACACATATATATATATATATATATATATATATATATATATATATATATATATATACGACAGGCTTCTTTCAGTTTCCGTCTACCAAATCCACTTACAAGGCTTTGGTCGGCCCGAGGCTATAGAAGAAGACACCGGCCCAAGGTGCCACGCAGTGGGACTGAACCCGGAACCATGTGGTTGGTAAGCAAGCTACTTACCACACAGCCACTCCTACGCCTACAGACAACTATAATATAATTATGATTCATTGTAACTGATAAAGTTATAGTTTTTTCCAGAATATGTTGTTTTGAAGAAATGATGGTGATACATTCATAAGATTGAACAATAGCATGATGAGAAATTATCATAAAAATAATTATCTTACGTATATCAAATTTGAATTATTTTGACGATCCACGTTATATTCCACTCTGAGTAAGCCTGCAACGCCATCTTTGTCTGAAATTTCTTCTTGCTGTTTACGACTTGGGCTGTATTTGATGTAAACCTCTCTACTGCTGGTATACTCAATTGAAGCAGAATCTAGCTCTGTTTGAAAAACAAACATCGTAATATAAATTGATAACAGAGTCGAATAAATATCTATTATTTCAATATCACCAAGCATCATGAGATATAATTTAAACGGCTTCATGGACTATCTAATGTCGACTACAGAACAGTGTCATATTAACTGTGTAACAATGTAAAGCGAACAGCGGCAGAATTAATGTTTACCTTGGGCGAGTAACGTTATGTCAGCGCAGGGCATCTTCACATTAACTATATCGTAAGCAGCATTTTATTACTGTAAGACAGTACAGTATTTAACGAAGGACTGCATACCATTTGATGATTAGATAGTGCAAAGTGTGTACTGCATGATATCTATAGTTGGACAGTCTAGTAAGAAATGTTAGGGAGAGCTGAATAATAGATCTTCAGAGAAGAAACTCCCACGACCTTATGTAAACGTTTTGGCCCAAAACTGTTGAAACACAAAGAAGCCGGGCCACATCCAAGCCATGACGATAACTTGTATAAAAATATAGAGTAAACCAAGCATAAATTAGTTACCTACCTGTGTTATCCGTGATATTCATTAATATATCACCTATAATTTCAGGTACAGACAAATCAATAATGTCTTGAGGTTCCGTAATGAAAACCTCAACTAAAAAGTCATCAATAATTCCACCATTTGACAAATGAATAACGTGCCTATATTTATAGTCTTGTCGTGTCAGAAGTTCTTGGTATGTTAAATTGTAAACTATATCCTTTTGGGGTTCAACGTTAACAGATATATCAAAGACATTTGTGAAGCGGTGTCTGGAAAATGACAGAAAAAGAGGCAAATTATTTTGAAGATATAGTAATTAGAATACTAAGATTAATAAATATGAGGAAAATAATACGTTACTTGACTTCAATATATCCAGCACTCTGCCCTGTTTCAACGGCATGATCGTAAATATTTTTAGCAACTGATTTTTCTTTTACTTCTCCTACAGTCACGTTTCCATCAATTTCCCTACAATCGACAATAAAATTAAGTAAATATAAACAACATTGAAAAAAATCACTAAAATTATTTTAGAATTTTAAAAATATTTGTAACTCCTTTCATTTTGCTCTCTGTGTAACTCTCTAAAAATGTTTATATAGTTATTTCCCTTACAAACCCGAGCAACGCCGGGCGATACTGCTAGTCGTAATATAAATTGATAACAGAGTCGAATAAATATCTATTATTTCAATATCACCAAGCATCATGAGATATGTAATAATCTACAGAAGGACTGCATACCATTTGATGGTTAGATAGTGCAAAGTGTGTACTGCATGATATCTATAGTGGGACAGTCTAGTAAGAAATGTTAGGGAGAGCTGAATAATAGATCTTCAGAGAAGAAACTCCCACGACCTTATGTAAACGTTTTGGCCCAAAACTGTTGAAACACAAAGGAGCCGGGCCACATCCAAGCCATGACGATAACTTGTATAAAAATATAGAGTAAACCAAGCATAAATTAGTTACCTACCTGTAAGCCGTTTAAATTATATCTCATGATGCTTGGTGATATTGAAATATGTAATAATCAAATAAACTTGGCGCCAAAATTAATTATTTTTTAATGTATTTCAGTGGATATTTTAAGTTTAAAGGTTATACCATTTATGAGTTATTCATATAAAAAGAGACAGTTTCTGACCTTTGGGAACGTTTCGAGACATCGTGAGCTTGATGTGTTGGACATTCAAATAGAATATTTATCACGTGATCACGTGACCAACCATGCTATCAGATGTTGCTACACATCGCTGGACAGAATGTGCTTCGCATTGTTTTAGCCTTCAAATGACGCCACCCCACTGGCTAAGCGGGCAGGCCAACAGAAGAAAGAGTGAGAGAAAGTTGTGGCGAAAGAGTACAGCAGGGATCGCCACCACCATCCGCCGGAGCCTCGTGGAGCTTTAGGTGTTTTCGCTCAATAAACACTCGCAACGCCCGGTCTGGGAATTGAAACCGCGATCCTACGACTGCGAGCCCGCTGCCCTAACCACTGGGCCATTGCGCCTCCACAGAATATTTATATATCGACATAAAGGCGAATAAACAGTGGCACCATTTGTGTAGAAATGTGGTTTATTATGGGTTGGATTGTGGAGGAAGTAGTAGGTTGTATAAGAACAGAATGAATTGTTATACTTAGCATATCATCCAATGATCTTCATAACGAAGATGCTAGAGAGGAATGAACCCCAAACACACACAAAATGACCAGAAGGCTTTGATGCCAGGCAATTCAAAAGCTTTCCTAAAGGCAAGTTTAACAATATTGCTTTCAACGGGATTCTTGAATGCGATAGACCAATAGCGGATCACATAGGGGAGCAAATATCTGATATATTTTTCTCTGTGAATGATGTGATGGTTTACATGGTCTTCCATTACTTGAGATATTTGAATGTGAGTAATTGGCAATTTCATTAAGATTGCTATACTTGTGGCTTATTCTAGAGCAATGATTTAAAAACTTTTCCAGTCTATAGCACACTGAACAAGGCACCAAACGTGTTATGGCACTTTTACATACTTCTGCTGCGTAAGAGTTTGGTGAAAGAAGCTTTCTCAGAAACCCTTGTGAGATTGTATGTATAGAAGTTTTTGGTGGCAGTGTGGTAAGTAGCTTGCTTACGAACCACATGGTTCCAGGTTCAGTCTCACTGCGTGGCACCTTGCGCAAGTGTCTTCTACTATAGCCTCGGGCCGACCAAAGCCTTGTGAGTGGATTTGGTAGACGAAAACTGAAAGAAGCCTGTCGTATATATGTATATATATATATGTATGTATTGTGTATATATATATGTATATATATATATGTATGTATTATGTATATATATATGTATGTATTATGTATATATATATGTATATATATATATGTATGTATTATGTATATATATATGTATATATATATATGTATGTATTATGTATATATATATGTATATATATGTATGTATTATGTATGTATATATATATGTATGTATTATGTATGTATATATATATATGTGTATGTATTATGTATGTATATATATATATATATATGTATGTATTATATATATATATATATGTATGTATTATGTATGTATATATATATATATATATATATGTATGTATTATGTATGTATATATATATATATATATATGTATGTATGTATTATGTATGTATATATATATATATATATATGTATGTATTATGTATGTATATATATATAATATATATATGTATGTATTATGTATGTATATATAATATATATATGTATGTATTATGTATGTATATATATATATATATGTATGTATGTATTATGTATGCATATATATATATATATTATATATATATATGTATGTATTATGTATGTATATATATATATATGTATGTATGTATTATGTATGTATATATATATATATATATATATATATATATATATATATGTCAGTATATGTATATGTATGTGTGTGTGTTTGTGTGTCTGTGTTTGTCCCCCTAGCATTGCTTGACAACCGATGCTGGTGTTTTTACGTCCCCGTAACTTAGCGGTTCGGAAAAAGAGACCGATAGAATAAGTACTAGGCTTACAAAGAATAAGTCCTGGGGGCGATTTACTCGACTAAAGGCGGTGCTCCAGCATGGCCACAGTCAAACGACTGAAACAAGTAAAAGAGAGTAAATCCGAAGTCACAAATGATTTGAAGCATATTTGTGTGCAAGAAGCAAAGATTTAAAAGTTAAAATAAACAGCAAATATAATGGTGTTTATAATGTTCTGTTGAAATCTGGGAGGCACGGAAACTTGCAATCTGCACATTATGTCTCTTTTACCTTTTTAATGTTACAGACGATGTAATGTTGGATAAACACTTTCCAGTGGATGGTGATTTCGGGATATTATAAGATGCACTTCTACACAGTTGTACACCAATTACTGGGGTGTTTTGATTTTTATGGAATTTAGTTGTACGTGAAAATATAAAAGGATATGCAGAGATGAATGCTTTAGTCATTCGCTTAGCAGCCTCAGGTGGATCAGAGATAAAGTAGGTTTTCAATCAAGAATAATCGTCATAAAGCAGGCTGAGTTCGATCAATTTACGACGACTTTTTACGTAAACCCACCGAAACCGCATACCGTGCTCTTCGCTGTCATTCTTCTATTTTCCCTCTTATTGCTAGTGTTTCACATATCCAACATATCTGCTGAACATTTTTATATAGAATATTTATTGCAAATCTACTTGTTACAGTCTATGTTTCCCCAAGCAATTCACACAGAAGTTAAATTCAGAAATAGTAAATAATGAAACATTTGTCATTTTTACTGTGCTGCCAGCGTTTTTAACAATGATTTATTTTCATTCAGATTTGTCTCTGAAGTATTGGGTTGTCCGGAAAGTTCGTGCCGATTTATAGTAGCTTATCTTTCGACTTATTTTAGAACATGGTGGAGTCCATAAAATAGGATTTGATTACTCTTCCATTTAGTTAGTTAGTTAATTTGGCTCAAAAGCAAATAGCAAGGCCATGTAGGGGGACATGGAGTTAAGTACAGGGTGGTGTTCATGTAAAGAGTTCAGGCCACTTGAGGTCCAGGGAGGCTTTGAACAAAGCGGTCGTCGGCATCTTCACCATCTCGTCCGGCAGCTTGTTCCACGGATCCGCAACCCGGACGGAGAAAGCTCCTCTCCTTCGATTGAGATGAAATCGTCGCAGGTAGAGCTTTTCGGAATGACCCCGCAGCCGACGCTCTGGAGCAGGAGTGAAGAACAGCTCTTTCGAGAGGTTACACTTTCCGCTTATAATGTTGTGGGCGAGAATGAGATCACCACGGCGGCGGCGTTTTTCAAGAGAATAAAGGTCGAGCGTCCTCAGCCTTTCTTCGTAGGACAAATTTTTGAGACCATGAACCATGCGGGTAGCCAGCCTCTGGACTCTTTCGAGATGCTGTATGTCTTTGAGGAGATAAGGAGAAGAGGCCTGAATCCCATACTCCAATATGGGTCTCACCAGCGTGACATAGAGTGGTAGGAATATGGCTGCTGTGAGCATTCCGAATGACCGTCGAATCAAGAACAGAATTCCGCGTGCTTTGTTGGCAGCATGGACGCACTGGGCCGAAGGCGAAAAGGAGGAATCCACCAAGATACCCAGGTCCTTTACCTGATCGGTCCTCTCCAGCAGCAGACGACCCGGCTCGAAATCAAGTTGAGTTGCAGGAGTAGAGCCGACAGGCAGATGACAGCACTTTGACACGTTCAGACACAGGTCCCAATCGTTAGACCACTTCCAAATTTGGTGGAGGCATCGACGAAGATCCTCTATATTACCGCGAGGAGCGACCAGTTTGATATCGTCGGCAAATAGAAGGGTGTGTTGCGTGAGGTCGTCGAGCAAGTCATTTATGAAGACTAAGAACAACAAGGGCCCAAGCACTGAACCTTGAGGCACGCCACTGCTCGCACTGGAGACGTCGGACCGCGAACCATTAACTTGGACTTGGAAGGAGCGATCTGAGAGGAAGGCACCAACCCATCGTATAATATCCGGATGGAAACTATATGCTTGAAGCTTGACAAGTAATAGGCGGTGGTTTACCGAGTCAAAAGCTTTGGCAAAGTCCAATAAAACGATGTCAACAGCATCACTATCATCGAGGATGCGCGTCACCAATTCTTCCATTACTAGTAAGTTGGTCAAGCATGATCTCTTCGGCACGAAGCCGTGTTGGGAATCAGAGATAGAGGCTGTGTTTAGGAGGTGGAGCATCATACTTTTCTTAAGGATGGTTTCGAACATCTTGCTGATTATTGATGTAAGGGAAACCGGTCGGTAGTTAAGCGGGTCTTCGCGGCTCCCTTTCTTGAAACTTGGGCAGATTATCGCTGTTTTCCAGTCTGCAGGTATAACACCCGTCGCCAATGACATATTGAATAGTCGTGTTAAGGGCTCGCAGATGACCGGAGCCAACGCTTTGATAACCCGTGGGTGTATGCCGTCAGGGCCGTGACCCTTGTTGACATCGAGGCCTTGAATAACACGTTTGACTTCGTCCCGTGTGATGACTAATCGAAGCATTGGAGGTACCGATCTATCAAATGGAGGAGGTTCACGACCATCATCTTGTTTGAAAATAGTTGAAAAATTTAGACCACAGTTTAAGCTATCTTTTCGTGGAAGCAGGTTTAAGTTCCTGTGTTAATTCTGTAACCGTTTGAAATGGAAGATAATAAAGTTCATTTTCGGCACTTGATGCTTTGGGAAACCAGACAAAAATTGCTGCAGCTCGGCTGAGATGTGTTACCCCACCCTCCATATTCACCAGATATTGCTCCTTCGGATTTCCACTTATTCAGGTCTCTGCAGAATAGTCTTAATGGTAAACATTTCAATTCCTTGGATGACGTAAAAAGCTACCTTGATGAATTATTTGCCATGAAACCACCTCAATTCTGAGAAGAGGGTATTTTCTAGTTAAAGCAAAGATGGAGACGCATCTAGCAACAAAATAGTACATATTTGGTTGATTAAAAATGTAATGGCAAGTTTTTATTGATCTTTTACATTCCTTTAAAAATTGGCACGAACTTTCCGGACAACCCAATATTTTGATTACATTTTCCTTTGCAGAACAACTTCCTTCTGGTACTTTCATGTCATCTGGTTTTCCTCTATTGTTCACCTTCAGAACTTCCAGCTGAGAATGAAACTGACGAATCTTGCTAGTATTGATATTTACTAGTAAAAGAAAAGAGATCACGAAAGTCTATAAAGTGTTTTCCGATCAGAAGATTTTTAAAATGTATACACAATTCTTTTTCATCACAGTTCTTATAAGAATGTTAAAAATACAATTCTAGATTTACAAAATAGTCAAGTTTGGTAAATTGCTGTTCTTTCAATAAAATATAACATTTTGGGATCATCAATTGAACATCTGTTATATAAAATCCGTTCCATCTGTCTGTGTGTGTGTTTTCTAGATCTCGGGCATCCTCCATCCGATTGCGCTCAAATTTTATATGTAGATACCGACGGTATCAAGGCGTGTATAAGTCTTTAAAAAATTACAAAAATCGATTCCAGGTGAGAATGTGATCGATAAAGCCGTGGGTACGTGCATTTGTACGCGCAAATACATCAGCTGTCGCGATCGATACTACGCATACGCGAGAAAAATGCACGTACAGTTTGCGCAAAAAAGTCGACTGGCTTGAAATAATGCCACAAAATGCAGTATGTTTAAGAGAGCAAAAAGTAAGATGCAAAAGAGATATTTTCTTCAAACTTGGCATGAAGGAAGGAAAGACTATTTGGTTTCTCAAGAAGGTTTTTTTTTGCCTTAACTTCGTGTAACAAAACCAAAAATTTTATTGAAATAAAGGCATGCTCAATTATTTTTTAATGAAAAGAAAACACTGATTGCTTTTTATTCAGCAGATATGATTCAGCACCGTCCATTGGACGGGGGCATTTTGCTCGTTAATAATATAATCGAAGAGAAAACTAAAAATTCATACATCGCATGGTCCACTTTTCAAGGATTTAAAACAACAGTAAAATAGACTAAAAGTATATATTGTGAAAAAAGAACAATACTTACATAGAAAAATTCGATATAAATGAATTATGCGGCATCATTACGTGGAAGTCTGCGCTGACTGAAGAATTGTACGGGTTATAATATTTCATGGAAACCAGAGTGGTAGCAAATCGATATTTAATATCGCTGATTACATGAATGGATTTCAGGGTTGCTTTCTGAAAAGAAATCCAAGAAATATCGTTAGTATAACAATAAATTTACTGTTAACATTTATGTAACATTTCGTTTTTGGATTTGGTTTGCAAGATTCTTTATATGAGTTCGTATGTTGAAGCATATTCTGTTGTGTCTGGGGAGAGTCATTTTTTTTTTTTGTGCCTTGTAATGTAACACACTCACCGGTAAAATTTCCACTTATTTCTTATTTTTATTTTCCTAAAATAAGACTGCTGATAAGGTTGCAAGACGTAACGAAAATTTTAGGAAAATAGAAATAAGAAATAAGTGGAAATTTTACCGAAATTT
>NC_043001.1:83861766-83941766 GCF_006345805.1 Octopus sinensis | reverse complement strand
TACTCAAACCGTTTCTAAAATATGTGAAAAGCTTCATCAGAGATGACTTAGACATGCTTAACCACCTCCCGAAGACAATAAATGAAGGAACCCTGTTAGTATCACTCGATGTGGAGAATTTGTACACCAATATCCCACACAATTATGGTATAGAAGCAATCAAAGCAATCCCCTTCTAGCTAGAAAAATACCAAGAAGAGATACCAGGAGGCATCAGCAGCAGATTCATAATCGCAGCACTCAAATTCATCCTACTGAACAACTATTTCATGTTCGATACAGTTTACTATCGACAAAAATGTGGAATTGCAATGGGAACCCGAGATGCTCCAGTGATTGCGAACCTTGTAATGGGTTACCTAGAACTTAAAATATACCAATCATCACTGCAAAAATATGGCACCTCATTTCATTGCTATTTAAAGGAGAACTGGAAAAGGTATTTGGACGATTGCTTTATACTTCGGAAAGACAGCATGGACAACCTCCTCGATTTCAAAATAATGCTTAACAATATCAATAGCAACATACAATTCACCATGGAGCACAACAGTAAACAACTCCCTTTTCTTGACATCCTAATTAAAATAGTCAATAACCACATCGAAACAGACATCTTCTATAAACCCACAGATTTTAAACAATACCTATTATTCAACTCATGCCACCCCAAACACAAAAAAATAATATACCTTATAATCTAGCAAAAAGAATCTGTACCATAGTTTCGGATACCCATACTCGAGAACGAAGACTCCTTGAACTCAGATCAATACTAATCAAAAGACATTACCCAATATCATTAATAAATGATGGCATTAAACGAGCTAAGGAAATAGATATACGAACCTTAAAGGAAGTCAACCGAAATACTACACCGGACTTAAAAATACTCCCCATACATCTGCACACATAACCCTAGAAAGAACGACGCCTTCAACATTATCATCCAAAATCTACCCATCATCACAGGAGATAAAACAATGAACAAAATTTTAGGCTCACGTAAAATTATCAAAAGCAAAATGCAACCTAAATCATTGGAAAAATATTAATCAGCGCAAGACTATATCCATTAACAACGAAACCAAAAGTGAAAAAATGTGGTCGACCTAACTGTGGTACATGCCCCCACCTTTTGGAGGGTTCAGAGTTCCACTTTAAACAAGGTGAAATATTTAAGATTAACTCAAATTTCACCTGTGCCTCGGAAAATCTAATCTTTGCCATTACATGCTTAGGGTGTGGTAATAATCATATTGACCAAACAGGAATATCACTCCGTCGAAGAATCACTCTCCACAAAGAACAAATCCGCTACCCACAATACAGACAGATACAGGTCAGTGAACACATAGAAAGGTGTGCTAGGAACCTTTATCTTAATTTCCTAATTTTCCCCTTGTATCAATGTTCACAAAACACCTCAGTACAACAAAGAATAAATAAAGAGCCAAATTTCATCAATAAATATCTTCCACAACTCAATATGAACACATAACATAAATACAGAACACTACTAACCATTCAATTAATACCACTAACCCCCATACATCCCATACACCATTCACATTACAGATCTATATCTACCCTAATTGCACCAAATCCAGAACTACTTACCTCCCTTACACATAATCTTTTTACTCAGGGACTAGTAGACCTGACGCTGTTCAATAATCGGCGTGCATTCAAAGCAGTATGCTTTTGAATCTCTTTAACAATTCACAATAATGACTTTTATTACTTTTATTCCTACCTTAGTTCATCTAATTGTATATATCTATCGTTACTTTTTATAAAAAGCCTTTACCTTTTTTGATTTCCAATGTGCATTTCCGCTTATTTTTCTTCTTACTTTCCCCTGACATTTTCACGTGTAGTTTCTATTTTGTTTTTGTAACATTATATATATATATATATATATATATATATATATAATTGAGGGGATAAATAAAATCCAGGTGATATCAGCAATACTACAAGCAGGAACTGGCTACTATAGACTTCGAATATCGATATAAGGTAACACCTTTCATTTAACCCAAGTATTATTACTTATATTTCCGTCAGTCATTAAAAGGGCTATTCGACTATCCAAGGTATGTCTATCATATAGGTGTGTGAGAATTCTCACAGAGTGAATAACAATAATTTTAATTGAAGAGAAGAGAAATCAAATCAATGTCACGTACGTTTCGGTGAGCGAACGCCATTTATGTCATATATCATAGAAATTTATGCGATTCATACAAAAAATTCAGTGTTCGTTCACATCTTCAGACATTATATTTTGAAACAGAAGGGTTATCCTGACTGGATGCCAACCACCGCAGTAATAGAGACTAAAAAGTTGCAACTGTGATGGGGAATGGGCATTGTCGATGAGATTTCTTTTCAATATATCGTTCATTTAGGCAGCGAGCCGGCAGAATCGTTAGCGCGCCGGGCAAAATACTTAGCCGGATTTCGTCTGCCGTTACGTTCTGAGTTCAAATTCCGCCGAGGTCGACTTTGGCTTTCATCCTTTCGGGGTTGATAAATTAAGTACCAGTTACGCACTGGTGTCGATGTAATCGATTTAATCCCTTTGTCTGTCCTTGTTTGTCCCCTCTGTGTTTAGCCAATTGTGGGTAGTAAAGAAATAGGTATTTCGTCTGTCTTCACACTCTCAGTTAAAATTCCGCTGAGGTCGACTTTGTTTCTCATCCTATCGGAATCGATAAACTAAGTACCGGTCAAGTACAGGAGTTGATGTATTCGACTGGTCCCCCCACCCAAAATTTCAAGCTTTGTGCCTCTAATAGAAAGAATTATATCGTTCAGTGTAAAGTGACGAGAGAACTGTCTCCCACAGTATTGACAAGAAAGCGGGTTCAGTACTAATTCGTTCGTGGTAGGTCCATAGCGACATTTGTGTAGTTCGCACACACAGAGACTGAGAGAGTAAAACAACTTCAGTTTGCGTGCTATAATCAACTTGAATGACGGAGGACGAAGCAGGTGGCGCAGTGAGTAAGACGGAGCTAGTCGTCGGTCGTGGATTGAAGTAAATGAAACAAATTTTCCCTTAGGATTAAACCGAATGTTTTGGAAACGAAAAATTAAAGAAAAAAATCATTTTATCGGGTGAAACTTTGATGCAATCATATTGTATAGGATTTCGTTAAGAAATTGTTCTAAATTTCAGACAAGAGAATAAAAGAACCAAGCTTCAGACAGCAGAATAAAAGAATCAGACTTATAATGAAAATGTTGAACTTGGAATAATTTTTCCGAAATAATCAGAACAAAACGGGCGGAATCGCAAAATAAAATTCAAAATAAAAACATGCAAAGATGCAATAACTCTTTTCTATCCAAACTAACTAACCTTGAAACTGCATAGTTTAGACAACTATTCATGAAAGAAAGAAATAGTTAAGTAATGCTACGAAGTAAAGTTGTCGAGAAAATATAGCTCTTATTTCCTAGACTGATTGGTAATGGGTTCGTAATCTAATATGGTATATTAGTTGAACATTTAATTGTAAGCTAAATTTAAAATTCGGTATGGTATATAACAACAGAATATTACTATAGTTTCAATGAGCGAATTTGATTCCTGCTATTCATAACTACATGGTCTCCAATCTCCACTAATTATCGAAAAATTTATATTGTAAAATTATAGGAACTATGATATTAAATAGACAGTCGCTCTCTTCAGAAATTACTGTAAAATTAATAACAGAAAGATTTCTTTAAAATTTTAATACTGACTTACTTGTCTAGGTTCTCCATTGGCTGTTCTCCCCATGTAAAATACAGCACCCAACATTACAAACAATAACCATGGTGCCATTTTGTTGGCGATTCTTCCAATTTATTTTGTCTTCTGCTTATTCTTGCTTCAAATAATACTTTAAAATGTTCCAAACATTAAACAAACATCACAAGAACCAACAGCATAGTTACTAGTCAAATAGTTAAAGAAAATATTATGTAATATGTATATTACACACGAGTGCACTTGTATACATACATAATACTTTTATACAACATTCTTGTTATGATCCTTTCATTAAATCTGAATGACTTGATATCGTGTGGTGACTGAACTTAAGCAGGATCTTTCAAATTTACATTCTGAAATACAGGCATTTATTTAAACGACAGTTATTGGGTAGAATGTCTTAAGGATAGATTTCTCAAACGTAAACATTACGACTGAAGAAATTGGCTTGTAGAAACAGTTTCCAATTACGTTTTAGAAAATATATTAAATTAAAATGTTAACGTTAATATTAATACATGCACACAAATACAAACATCTATATACACACACACACACACACACACACACACACACACACATATATATATATGTGTGTGTGTGAAGGCGCATGGCTCAATGGTTAGAGCATCGAGCTTATGATCGTGAGGCAAAAATACACCGATAGAATAAGGCTTGTAAAGAATAAGTCCTGGGGTGATTTGCTCGACTTAAGCTGGCGTGGTCTCATTTCCACACACGCCAGCTTAAATTAATTCGTCCTTAGTCGAAAGACACCTGTTGTTATGTCCTGTTATTATTTTTATTGTATTTGTGTAACGTCCGTTTTTTCCTGTCTTTGTTTTTGTATACATTCACTGCTTTCTTCAAAGGAATCTAATGCTCTTAGCTTAGTTTTTCCTTGAGGCTGGCCAGATTGGAGCAATCTCAAGTATAATCAGCCGAAATTGTGGGGATAATCTGGTGCTTGACCGAGGAAAGAAAACTTCGAATGATCCGTCCTTGGTTTCTTTGTATCGTCTATCTGGATGTTTTGTTGTCCCATTTTGTATTTTATATATACATATATATATGTATAGCGGCGTACATATACTTTGGTCTCTCTCTCTCTCTCTCACTCTCTCTCTCTCACTCTCTCTCTCTAATATATATATATATATATATATATATATATGCACGTGTATATGTAGGTGCAGGCGTAGCTGTGTGGTAAGAAACTTGCTTCCCAACCACATGGTTCCGGGCGGAGTCCCACTGCGTGTCACCTTAGGTCTTCTATAGTCTCGGGTCGACCCAAGCCTTGCGGGTGGATTTGGTAAACGGAAACCGAAAGAAGACCGTCGTATGTGTCAGTCTGTCTGCCTATCTATCTATCTATCTATCTATCTATCTATCTATCTATCTATCTATCTATCTATCTATTTATCTATCTATCTATCTATCTATCTATCTATCTCTCTCTCTCTCTCTCTCCTCTCTCTCTCTCTATATATATATATATATATATATATATATATATATATATATATATATTATATATATGTATATATACATACACATATATGTATACATATAATAGATGTATGTGTATCTTCGTGTCTGTGTTGTCCCCCACTATCGCTTGACAATCGGTGTTGGTGTGTTTACGTCCCCGTAACTTACCGGTTCTGCAAAAGAGACTAAGTACCAGGCTTAGCAAAAGCATATATACTGGGGGGGGGTCAATTCATTCAACTAAAAATTGTTCAAGACATTGCCCCAGCATGGCCGCATTCTAATGACTGAACCAAATGATAATATGTGTGTGTGCATGTGTGCGCACATGTTATTTTACAAAGCGGTATCAGTGCAGTTGTGCAGAGATCATATAAATCCCTCGTGACAAAACATAAACATATCCTAGACCAAAATCTGAGCAAGGCATATACTTCAAGCATATATTATATATCATGTTTCAAAGTAGCTGGTTTTTATGCAATTAAGCAATGACTAATTATTTTATCTTGCTTTGATTCGCTTTCAGATCAGTATTTTTGCTTTTAAACAAAAACGACTTTTCAAAACAAATGATGTTGGTAAACAGTAATGTTTGATGCTCGCTTGTTTCAATTTTTCAGCCAGGGTATGTTGTGCGTGTGTACATGTGTGTGTATATATATATATATATATATATTATATATATATATATATATATATATATATATATATATATATAATATATATATATATATATACATATATATATATAATATATATATATATGTCCCGTCCTGTGGTTCTTGTGTCGTCTCTGTGGTGTTTCATCCTGTGGTTCTTGTGTCGTCTCTGTGGTGTTTCATGTTCTTGTCCATGTCTGTAATTATTTTTACTGTTTACCTATATAATCGGCGGCTACGTATCCACAATTGTCCTTATACGATAAGTATATTTTTTCTCTAGCATTGATACGACTCTTAATCTGTCTCTTTCTCTCTCTCTCTCTCCTCCCTTATTCCCCTTCCTTTCTTTCCCTCTCCATCCGTCTTCCCCCCCCTTCTACGTTTCTCTATCTCTCTCACCTCCAGCCCCCTCGATCTGTCTCTTTCTTCTCCTCCCTCGTCCACCTTCTCTCTCTTTTCATCTGTCCCTTTCTCCTGTCTTTTGTTCTCACGTGACCGCTAGCCGCTGCTGAGCGCTCTTTTCGTTTCAGCAGTCGCAGAAGCAACACGTATTTGTTCGTCTCCCTGCGGCCATTAGGCACAACTTCACACCAGCCCCATACTCAACTCGTCCTGTCGAAAGACCCTTGTCCTACGTCCTGGTTTTGTTTTGTTGTTTATTTTTTATTTTTACCGTTATTGTTTTTACGTTTTTGTATTCTTATTGGTGTCACGTATTCTGTATTTTTGTTCGTGTACTTCGTTCGTTTTCCGTCCTCGTGTTGTATACATTCGAAGCTTTCTTCCAGGGGATCTAATGCGCTTGGCTTAGATTTCCCTTGGCGGGCTGGCCATATCGGAGCAATCTCAAGATTAATCAGCCGAAATTGCTAAGATGATCTGGTTCTTGACTGATGACTGAGGGCTTCGAATGTCCCGTCCTGTGGTTCTTGTGTCGTCTCTGTGGTGTTTCATGTTCTTGTCCATGTCTGTAATTATTTTTACTGTTTACCTATATATATATAATATATATATATATATATATATATATATATATATATATATATATATATATATATATATATATGTGTGTGTGTGTGTATTTTCTTTTTCGCCCCTTTCAAGCCTAGTCAGGCTCATGGGCCCGGTTTCCCGATTTCTGTGGCGTATGTGTTCCCCCCAGCTGAACAGGACGCCAGTCCATCGCAGCGTTACCCAAGAAATAGGAAGAAAGAGTGAGAGAAAGTTGTGGCGAAAGAATACAACAGGAGTCGCCACCCCACCCCTTGCCGGAGCCTCGTGGAGCTTTTAGGTGTTTTTGCTCAATAAACACATACAACGCCCGGTGTGGGAATCGAAACCGCGATCCTCCGACTGCGAGTCCGCTGCCCTAACCACTGAGTCATTGCGCCTCCACACACACAACACACACACACACACACACACACACACACACACACATACATACAGACAGACAGACAGACAGACAGACAGACAGATAGATAGATAGATAGATAGATAGATAGATAGATAGATAGATAGATAGATAGATAGATAGATAGATAGATAGATAGATATGTTTCTTTATTAGCCACACAGGGCTGCACACAGATAGAACAATTACAAGGTAGAGCTTTTCTTTTGAAGGTTTAAAAAAAAAAGAAAAAAGGAAGGGGAGTTTCGATCAAAAGGGATCGTAAAAGGAGAGAAAGAGGAAAAAGGGGGGTTAAAAAAAAAGGGAGAGAGGAAAAAAAAAAAAAATTGATCAATAGGGATCGTTATCACAGAAATGTCAATATGAAGTGTAAAGGGGAGGACAGGTGAGATTTACCCGTGGAAAGAAAAGCCTACGGAAAAGACCACGGTAACCTCGGTCAATGGAGTCACATGTTATATTTCTTTTTTTTTTTTGCAAATAAGCAACTCTCTGTTTTCAATTTCTGGGTTCATAGGATCATGCTCAAGGTGGCTTCGTCATTCATACGTGCCATTCTTGCTACATTCACCCATCTTTTTTTAAAACATTCGCTAGACAAAACTTGCCTCTCTACTCTCACTTTCCTTTTCAAGTGGTACTTGAAGAAGTTGATGAGAGATTGACCAGAGAGGAAAGTGTTTGTCTCCAATCCTTTCAGACGCGTCCACCAGATACATTCTTTCGCCATAGCCACAGGATGATGAAAATAGCTCTTCCTTCCCGTTTGAAGGAGGGAGGCGTGACAATATTAACGATAGACTCAGCTGATAAACCGACTCGTCCCACACGTGACAGCAGTTGTTCGACACAAGCCCACAGGTCGGAAATTGTTGGACACTGCACGAGTGCGTGCAGAACGGTTTCGTCGCTCTGACCGCATCTCGGGCAGGTCGGCCCCGTGTTTCTCGAGCCGTGTCTGTAGAGCTTATCCCGAACGGGTAGCGCTTCTCGTAGCACTGCCAGGCCAGGGATCTCTGGAAGTTGTCCATGGGCCCTGGCCCGAAAGTCGTCCTGAACAGGCGAGTCAGGTACTCCTCGTCGACGTCCAGGTTCGCCCCGAGCTCGTCGTCGTACCTCCCCTCCACTAAACCCTATAGAATGCTTTGGTTGTGTTGAAGTCACTCAAGGTCGACTCAGGACGGCAGAGTTGCTTGAGAGCAACGCGACACTCGCGGTGCCATTCGCCCTTCTCGGCCTCTTTTGATCCACGACTGCAGTTCGGTCATGGAGACGAGCTGCGGGAAAGCGTGCCTCACAAACGGCGACCACACCTGTTCACCGTCGTCTACATAGAGCCAGAGATGTCGCAGTCTCAGCGCGTGTCTGCGCATCATCAACCACGGCATGTCCAGCCCTCCTTTTAACGGGTGTTGACAGCAAATGGATCGCCTGACCATCGGGACGCATCCTTTCCACAAGAAGCGAAAGAGAATGCGTTGTAGTTTGGTGATGGTAGGGTCGGGACAAGGTACGACGGTCAGGCGGTAGTAGATGACGGACGCGATGTACGTGTTCGCCACCTCCGCCCGACCTTTTAGGGACAGTTTCCTCTCGGCCCATTGCCGGGCGAGAGTGACCACCCTACTCGTTATCTCGTTCCAGTTCTTCTCCACTTGGAGGTCCGGACCAAACCAGACCCCGAGCAACTCAACCGGGCCGTCGGTCCAGCGTCCCACGACGGAGGCGCTGGTGGACGGCATGGGCTTGCTTCTCCAGGTGCCGAGTCGCAAGCCCACTGACTTTTCCCGGTTGATTTTTGCTCCTGTCACCGCTTCGTAGTTTTTCAGTGTCTCGCCGACCTGCTCGATGTGCTCGTGGCTAGACACTATGACGGTGACGTCGTCCGCGTATGCAGAAACGCTCGTCCCGCATCCCAGTTCTCGCGGGATGCCTCTCAAGGTTGCCAGCTTCCGCAATAATGGCTCGAGAGTCAATACGTATAGAAGCGACGAGAGGGGGCATCCCTGACGGACCGAACGTGCGATGTCGAAGGGTCTCGATAGATGTCCATTCACGCGAATTACCGAACGGATGCCTCTGTACAAAGCGGCTATCCAGCCGCGGAAGACGGGACCGAAGCCAGCCGCTCCGAGGACCGCCTCCAAGTATCGATGGTCCACCCTATCGAAAGCTTTCGATTGATCCAATTGATCAGCGCCCCACCCATGCCAGGTTCGTTAACTACCCTGTCTATGATGTAGCGCATCAGGTGAGGTTGTCATGGATGGTCCGGCCTGGCACGGCGCATGTTTGCGCCCTGTCGACCAGTTTCTCGATGACAAGCGCCAACCTCTTGGCTAGGACCTTGGCCAAAATTTTCAAGTCTGCATTAAGCAGAGTGATGGGCCTAAAGTTATCTATTACATTTCCCTTGTTTAGATCTTTCTTCAGCAGTGTTACGGCTCCTCGGCTCACAAAACCAGGAATGCTCCCGTTTTGCTGCCAGTTGCAGTACACCGCCGCCAAGAGATCTCCAAACAAGTCTGGCATACAATTGTAAAGCTCGTAGGGTAGACCATCTAAACCCGGTGATTTGTCCCCCGAGCATTCTGCCATCGCTTCCTGCACTTCCGCTAGATAGATAGATAGATAGATAGATAGATAGATAGATAGATAGATAGATAGATAGATAGATAGATAGATAGATAGATAGATAGAAACGTGGTGGGGTGCTGAAAAGTTCCTGCCTTTAAAGGCTTGGTTGGAAGCCCAACCTTCCGCGTTGTTTTTCCAGGTCTTAGAAAAACTGAAGAACTACTGCAACAAGTGTGTGAATCTGTGAAGGGAATATATTGAATAATATCATAATTAACTGATCCTCATGTATTTTCATTTACCCAAAGCCAGGAGCTTTTCAGCACAGCCTCGTAGATAGATATTTCTTTCAGTCTAATCATCGAGTGATCTTCGTAATATTTTAGCTCCTTCTTAATAAGCAAACTCTTTATGATAGCTTTATATAACAATCTATTTCGATTTTCTCTATTCATTTTAAGGTTGTCTCTCACTGCCTCCAATGCTTCCATGGTTACATCTATGTTAGCTACCGTCATGATTTTCCAAATCTTAATTACTTTTTCATTTTACTGTATTTTCTTTTTCTGAATTTATATCTATCTACTTACCTTCACTCTCTTTGTACACTGCATATACAGTTCATTTCGGGATTTGTAAAGTGCAAAGTTAGGCGAAAACATCGTCACTCTTTGACTATATAATGAAACTATATGCTATATATAGCAGGGGTTGGTGTTTGAACTTGCCATGAAATGTTCTGATGTGTAGTCTGTTCGTTATGTTACAACCTAATCATACTTATGAGTGTATATATGTATGCGTATGTGTGTGAGAGAGGGAGAGAGAGAAAGAAAGAAAGAAAGAGAATGAGAGAAACAAAAAGAGAGAAAGAGAGAAAGAGAGAGAGAGACGTATGATGCAACTTTGATTTTATAGCTAATACAGATTACAAAACAGCTGTCAACTAATGGAATAAACAGCTATTCTCTCACTTCGCTTCTTTTTTCTGATCAATTTTTACACATCCTCACCCATTGCGATTCCTGGATTTTCAGAACGATAATGAGCTCATACCCAAGCTTTAATTATTGTTTTCCATGATTTCCATGCTCCAGGCAGGGGCTTTACAGTGAGCTAAATTAGGATTTCTATTCTCGTGTGTGTGTGAAATCTGTGTGTTTACTTTAGTGCCCTACCACCGCTTGGAGGCTGGTTCTGGTTTCTTCACGTCCCCGTAACCTAGAAGTTCGGGAAAGGAAATACATTTTAACTATATATATATATATATATATATATATTATATATATATATATATATGTATATATATGTATGTATGTATGTATGTATGTATGTATGTATGTATGTATGTATGTATGTATGTATGTGTGTATGTGTGTGTGTGTGTGTGTGTGTGTGTGTGTATGTATGTATATTAGAAAACCTCCCGAGGATGATGTTTCAGTTTTTACATATAATATATGGAGATATAAACGGATATAATTCGAACACACACACACACACACACATGTGGTAAGACATGGTTCCGGATTCAGTCCCACTCTGTAGCATCTTGGGCAAGTGTCTTCTATAGCCTCAGGCTCATCACAGCATTGAGAATACATTTGATAGACGGAAACTGGAAGAAGCCCGTCGTATATGTGTGTGTATGTGTGTGTGTGAGTCTATCTGTCTGTCTGTCTGCTGTCTGTCTGTCTTTGTGTCTGTGTTTGCCACACCCATCACTGCCTGACAACTGGTGTTTGTTTGAATAAAAGAATAAAAGAATATATATATATGTGTGTATATATATATATATATATATATATATATATCACTTGTATCCTCAGTATCAACCTGGTGTGGAATTTTTGTTTTTGATATTCATAAGTCAAAACTAATTTATTACAAAATAACCCATGCTTGAAATTTAATAAAAGAAATATTTATTAAAAAATCATACCCCACAAACTTCACCTCTCTATAACACAAAGGTTAAAATTTCTAAGTCAAATATCTTCTAGAACATTGAACTCCAGTTCAATAAACTTTACACCAACCAATATTCTAATATGAGCATTAAAGCATAAGATAAACAAATTTCCATACTCACTTCTACCCTCTATAAGCAAACAATTAAAATCTTTTTAATAACACCAACAAGTAAACGAATCTGCTGACCAACTAAATCTTATCACATATTCTTTTGTGAACATAACGTGAAAGTTAACATGACATTACAGTTAAGTCCGTGACATAAAGCTAACACGCCTAAATAATCGTCCCTAGTTATATGCTGGAGTGAACTCGTAACTTTAACCTTTACACTCTCAAAACAAGAAGTTAAATCTCCTATTAGCATCCAAATAAAACCAACAGCAACAACTAAACTTAGTGATATACTTGCTGACCAACAAACCTCTTCTACCGATCTACATTTTTTGCGAACCTCTAAACTACAACGCTATGACCTGAATATGACACATCTAAACAGACACATCTGATTACATAGTTCTATATGCATGAATGAATTCTTAACAACACAACCCAAAATTGAATCAATAAAAGATTTCCATAACACTTCACCATCACAACCTAACCTACAACCTAATTATCAATAGAACCTCTACCTACCAAAGTTTTAATTTAACAGAAACCATATAAAATCAGGATGAACTCAAATATACAACAGTCTCATGATGGGTTAGCTGGTCAAAACTTCAAAGTCACTATTCATACTGTTCTTGCTGAACAACCGATGCTGGTGTGTTTACGTCCCCGTAACTTAGCGGTTCAGCAAAAGAGACCGATAGAATAAGTACTAGGCTTACAAAGAATAAGTCCTGGGGTGGATTTGCTCGACTTAAGGCTGTGCTCCAGCACTGCCGCAGTCAAATGACTGAAACAAGTAAAAGAGGAGCAATAGGGGAGTGAGATGGAATTGGTATGATTGTACTAAGTATCTAGATTATGTAGTCGTTCTACGCTGATAGAAGAGAAGAAAGAGTGCTAGAAAGAGAGAGAATAATAGTAATAATAATAGCGTAACGTAAAGCTTGATTTGTTTTGATATTTGTTTGTGCACATGTTGGGATGGGTAACGTACGTCATTGGTTTGACCTTAGGCACAGTAGGTTCTTCCTTAATGAATTCAGATGTCAAGGGGCATGGGAGTAAATCTTGTTCAGATGTTGTCGGTTCGAAATGTTTGCTGGCCAACAAGCTGGGAAATTAGGATTGGCTTATGTCCTTAAATCTGAGTTGAAACGTATTGTTCTCTTAAAGGGTTATGTTAATTAGTGTTTGTAGCACAATTAGTTCTTCAATGATGCTTATTTTTGTGCAGATTCAGTAGGCTCAGCTATTACTGACTTTTATTATTATTGTTGTTGTTATTGTTGTTGTTGTTGTTGTTGTTATTGTTGTTATTATTATTATTATTATTATTATTATTATTATTATTATTATATGTTTGACTTTTACTTTACATTTGTACAAGTTGGCTCCAAGTCTCACCCCGAGACCTCAAGAGACAACAAGTTGGAAGTTCATGTTGGTGTTATGACTAGGGTGCCATATATTTGGTTTTGTACTTAGTGTTGTACTTGTGAATGCCTAAAAAGCCATACGAAAATTGTTTGTTTTAAAACTTGAGATTACATAGAAAGTATTTTGCGTAGGATATGAGCAGTTCCCATGAGCACTATCTTTTGAATTTCTGCCATTTTGGGGTTTCCTGGTATCTGAGTTAAGTAGCAATCAGCCCCTTTTGCTATCATTCCCAGGGCACCTATGACAACTATTATTATTATTATTATTATCATTATTATTATCATTATTATTATTATTTCGTAACACAGTGTAAGTAAAAATGCACCGAAGCCATTAGTCCTCTGTCAAGTCACAACAAGGACCTCAGACAAATAATTCTTTCCTTAAGATGTGCGCTGTGCCCAATAAAGATGTCTTTTGCAAGACATCAATCTTGCATGGGATTTCCAGTTGACTTAAGAAGTCTGGAAGTTTCAATGGTATTGAGTCCAACGCTCCGATCATCACTGGTATCACTTTTACATTATCCTCTCGCATTCCGTACAGTCTTGCCGTTTCCACTTTCATTTCGGAGTACTTGGTGATTTTTTAAACCGCTTTACTCACAACATTCATGTCATAATATCTCTTACTCAATATGACAATATCCGGCCGACGGTGTTCGATTACACGATCCGTCTGAAAATCATTGTCCCAGTGTATCGTTACTTTCCCATCCTTCTGCATAACTTTACTTGGTACATAGTCATACCAGTTCTCTTGTTACTTCATATTGGTACTTACGACGTAAGAGCCAATGAAGGTACACACACATTTTATCGTGACGGCGCTTGTATTATTATTATTATTATTATTATTATTATTATTATTATTATTATTATTGTTATTATGTTTCCATTTTTGCCGAGTGTCTTCCTGACACCTAGGGAAGAGAAACTACTGTATATTAAAACAAGGCCGTTAAACAAAAACACCAGATTGGTCATTTACAGAGTCATGTGATAGAGAAAAAGGGTAAGACTGAGAGAAAAAGGAAAAAATAAAAAAAAAGAAAAGTAAACAAATAAAATAAAGAGGGGGAAAACGAAAGAAAATTTACAGCGACGATGCTCTTCTCAGTACCTGTGACGTACCAGTTAAGACAATCTTTTGCCCTTCTGTATGGATGGTAAGCCAGGATCATTCTTAAATAATTTTCAGAGGCTGCAAGCTGGCAGAATCGTTAGCACGGTGGACGGAATGCTTAGCGGTATTTCGCCCGTCGCTACGATTTGAGTTCAAATTCCGCCGAAGTCGATTTTGCCTTTCATCTTTTCGGGGTCGATTAAATAAGTAGTAGTTATGCACTGGGGTCGATGCAGTCGACATAATCTCTTCCCCCAAATTTCAGGCCTTGTGCCTATAGTAGAAAGGATTGTTATTATTATTATTATAATTATTATTATTATTATTATTATTATTATTATTATTATTATTACTACTACTATATTTATCCTAATCTATATCGGCACAGCTCGGTACTGTCCCATAAAGTTGGTGTTGCAAGTTGGATTTGCAAGGCGGAAGCTGACGTAATAGCATTAGCGCTTGTGTGCGTGCTCAAAAACGTGCTCCGTAAACGAACTTAAAGAATATATATGGTAACTCGTGCTGAAGAAGCTAAGGTTTTATTTTACCAATGCAGAAACCGGTCCACGTGAGTCCAAATACTTAAATTTATGTTAGTAGATTGTCTTAACCTGGTTTTGCCTTCGTTTGATTTCTGTAGTTTTTATCAGTGTATTTTTGGCGATTTAATAAGAGTTTTGACTGTTATTTCAAGCAGGTAGACATACTTAGTATGCCCTTTGATTAATTTTATATATATATGTATCTCTTTTACTCTTTTACTTGTTTCAGTCATTTGACTGTGGCCATACGGGAGCACCACCTTTTTAATCGAGCAACTCGACTCCGGGACTTATTCTTTTGTAAGCCCAGTACTTATTCTATCGGTCTCTTTTGCCGAACCGCTAAGTAACGAGGACATAAACACACCAGCATCGGTTGTCAAGCAATGCTAGGGGGACAAACACAGATACACAAACACACACACGCATATATATATATATATATATATATATATATATATATATATATACGACGGGCTTCTTTCAGTTTCCGTCTACCAAGTCCACTCACAAGGCTTTAGTCGGCCCGAGGCTATAGTAGAAGACACTTGCCCAAGGTGCCACGCAGTGGGACTGAACCCGGAATCATGTGGTTGGTAAACAAGCTACTTACCACACAGCCACTCCTATATATATATATATATATATATATATATATATATATATATATATTTAGGCGCAGGAGTGACTGTGTGAGAAGTAGCTTGCTTCCGGTCTCTTTGTTAGACGCGTTTTTGTTTGTCGGTAGAGTCGGACGTTTTGTTGGAGCTTTGATTGTTTTTTGTTGGATTTATTAAATGTAAACCGTTGTTGAATATTGTTGAACTGTTGAACTTTTGGGGCTGTTTCCGGGAGACAGGAATTGTTTGTGTGAAGCCATTTTGGCAGTTCTTATTTGTTGTTTGTTGAAAAATTGCCAAAGCGGTTGTAGGATTTATTGTTGAACCCCGCCCACCAGTGGGGTGGGATTTGAACTGCTGTCCTCATTTAGAGGGAAAAAAACATAATATAGGTTTCCCCTTTTTGGGGGATTTCTAATTTATTTATTTTTGTGTGTAGAATATTGGCCGAGTTTGTCGGTCGAAATAATTCACGAAAAAGTCCACTGGATGAGCCAGTAAAGAAATTTTCGGCAGTAGCCGCGGTGGCCTGAGCAGGCGTTATCCTTTCTAGGAAAAGCGAAGGTGGTGCAGATGCTTATAGCATCAGTTATCACCTACCGTCTTACTGTGTTGCCCCGATTTGTGGCTGAACAAGTTGGAGAGAATCCTTTTCTGCTTTTTGTGGAAGGGTGGAAACCACTTGTGAAGTGCACTGTCTGCTGCCAGAAACCGCTAAAGGGTGTGCTAGGAATGCCTTGGCTGAAGATGCGAAAACTCGCGTTAAGGTTGAGGCACCTCTGGCTTTACCTGGATGGAGAGCAGGTGTGGTCACCGCACGTTCGGTTCTACCTTCCGCAGTTAATGTCCTTTACGAACATTGGTACATGGATCAAGCAGAGACCTAGGCTGGGGGACTGGCAATTGGAGTGCCGTCAGGCACTTCAGCTACTCTCTTGGGCTGGCAGTGCCGGCAACAGGAGTTCCACCGCGGATTCTTATAGCGGGTTAGTAGAATTTATGTCCGAAGACGCCTCGGGGAAGACCCTGGTCTACGAGGAAAATCAGTTGATTAACCAGTTCAGGAGAGCTTTCATGCCGAGGTATTTGGACAATTACCAAAAATCCCTGGCTTGGCAGTACTTTCGTGCGGCGTTACTTGTTCGTGATAAACTGTCAAGGCATGGAATTGCCGTCTCGCCTACATGTCCTAGGTGCGGGCAGGATAGGGAAACCGTCTTGCTCGCATTTGTGGAATGTCCGGAATTAACGGGACAGATAGTTTTCACAGAACAACTGTTGTCATCGATGGGAAGAGTACAGCTATCGGCTGAGTCTATCATTGAGATTGTGCCGACTCCTTCCCTTAACAGGGAGAGGAAAGTTTGCTTTTTATGTGTAGTAGCCATACTGAAAGAAACCGTATGGAAGACGCGTGTGAAAGGAATAGTGACAAGTACCTTTGTATCTGACCAGGGGTTGGCTAATTTTTTTAGGTACCACCTCAGCTGTAAGATCAGGTTGGAAAGGAGGTACCTGTCACGAGAAAGATTCGATAAAAGATGGAAGCCTGTGGCAAGAAAGTTGGAGCGATTGGCACCAGGTAAGTGGAGCCCCGGAAAAAAAGCAAACGTTCTACTCTGGTGGTCGGATGCCTTTCCTTCAGGAAATACATTGCATGTTGCAATGTGTATCATGACATCATCGAACTTTTAATTGTAGCATATTAATTCATCATTCGAAAACATGAACTTTTAATCGTTATAGCTACTTCACCCTTTTGTTTGTCTGTCCTCGTTTGCCCCTCTCTGTAATGCCTGTATGGCAAATCCTAATGAAATAAAGTAGCTTTCTTACCAAACACATGGTTCCGGGTTCAGTCCCACTGCGTGGCACCTTGGGTAAGTGTGTCTGCTACTATAGCCTCGGGCCGACCAAAGCCTTGCGAGTGTATTTGGTAGTCGGAAACTGAAAGAAGCTCGTCATATATATATATGTGTGTGTGTGGTGTGTGTGTGTGTGTAGATATATATATTTGTGTCTGTGTTTGTCTCCTCACCATTGCTCGACAACCTATGCTGGTCTGTTTACTTCCCTGTAACCTAGTGGTTCGGCAAAAGAGACCAATAGAATAAGTACTAGGCTTACAATAGAATAAGTCTTGGGATCAGCATGGCCGCAGTCAAATGACTGAAATAAATAATGTGTGTGTGTGTGATGTGCTCCCACAAGGTTTCTATGAACCAAATTCGGTCTCAAGTTATTAGTCGGCCCATATCTATAGTAGAAGACATTTACCCTAGGTTCCACGCTGCGAGACTGATACCTAAACCATTGTAGTTGGAAGGCGATCGCATTCAGTGTTAAATATTCAGTGTTACATATACTTCTCAACCACTAGAAAATAAATATATGTCTCATATATTTTGATTGCATCGTCAATGTAATCACGTTGAAAAATACATGAGAGTCAATTTAGTGCGCAATGTAGGTTTGTATGTAATATTCATAAATAGTCGTCCTTTTCGTTTTATTTATCTATTTATTTCTAGAAATAATGTAAACCCTTCCACATACAGTATATTACCCAGTGAATTTTTTTTTTTTATTTAAGACTAGGTTGTGGTGGAAGGAAGATTTTACTGTGAAGAGCAACTTGTGTTTGGTTTTTAGACTTAAGCATTCGCTATGGCAAGTTGTTATTCATGCGTTCATTTCCTCACGCGATATAGCATCATATTTTTTTTTGTTTTGCTTGGTTTGACTTAAGTGCATTATTGAGACGTGTAAAATGGGAGCGTTTTGCCATTTATATCCTTTAAATACTCAGCAGCGGAATAAAGGGGAATCGAAACCAAGTAGTAGAATAAACTAACCTAGAAGCTTATTGTTTTCTCTTCGGGAGATCACTACTGCCAGATACACGATTAACAATGAATTCTGCTGACAGGTATCGAATTCACTATTCCGGTGTTACAATACTGAATATTTAAAATTGTTTCTTTTTTAAGTCACAAGACTAGTAATTTTGAAAGGAAGGGGTTAGTCGATACTAATGGTCCGGAGAGATGAAAAGCAAAGTTGACCTTGGCAGGTTTTGAACTCAGAATGCGAAAAAACTGGGTTAAATACCTCAAAGCATTTTTCACAACACTCTTGGTTTATTTATTATCCATAAAGGACTGTCACTCTTGCGACATTAATCATCTCACCTCTTATTGAATATTTATAATAAACTTCATTTGAATAAAACTGCTTCCTCGTGCACTAAGTAACGTATTTAAAAGAGAACAGTTAGACAAAAAAAAAAACTGACACAACCCTGTTCGTGCGTGATCACTGGAAGTGTCGATTGAAAGAGCGTCCATCTCGTGTGGAGAGATACGACACACTGGTGCACGAAATAGAATACACTTAAAATTGTGGAAAAGAAGGGAAAAAAAATTATGTTAGCAAAAGGTATTGTGAAACTCTATAAAATTTTTGTGCGATAAACTGTGTGAATTTTGTAAAACTTTTGAAAAAAATCAATATGGGAGAAATTGACAAAAATGTAAACGCTCGATTTCGGGGATCGAGTGGACATTGCACCTCACTGTAATATCTTTTCATAACTCATTTTTTTATTTTTCTTCGTCTTATTTTCATCCACTTTTGTTACTTTTAATTTCCCCGATTTGTATTGTCCCTCCTTTGTTGGCCCCTTGTGGGTAATAAAAAATCAGATACGACCCTGTTTGTGCGTGGCAGCCAATTTTCTTTATTTTTGTGCTGCTTAGTCTTGATTTTGTTTGCTTGAAAGTTTTATTGTTGAGTTATTATTGTTTTTGTTGCTTTGCAGCGGTTCAGTTGTTGTGCTTTCTCTCTGTGAGAGATGGCCAGGTATTCCTCAACTAACTCAGTATATTCAGATATCAGCGAATTGTTTTAATCGAAGGAGCTCGTGAGAGCGGTGAAGAAAATGGACAGGCGTTTGAAAGGAAAGACCTTCGCGGAAGCCACAGAAATTCGTAAAAATGAGGTAAATGTGAAGAATCTGAGAAAGTTCGAAATCATGGTGGATAAGGATGGTGGCGATGTTAAATTGTCACCACCCGAGGAAATAATGAAGAAGATCACTGTCTACAAGTGATATTCAGAAGAAGAAAAGATCCCTTTAGAGTCAACAGAAGTAATCGAGAGCACTGAGACCAATTTGGCAAGATATAACTTACCTGGCAAGAGGAGGCCGTTTCGGAACAGTGAACGTTTATTTCAAAAGCATCGAGAGAGCAAGAGAACACTCGGTAACCCCTCTGAAGGTGGACAAAAGTAGTCCTCCTTCCAATGCATTCGAGAAGGACTGCTAGAGTCAAGGTAGGAATTCCCCCGGAAATAGACGTGGCGTGGATGGCGGCAGCATTGCTTCTGGGAAGCGAAGAGGAAGTAACCTACAAACTGACAAGGTAAGACTCTCAAAATCATAATTTAGTGCACTACGTAATATTTGGGGAAAAAAAAATGGCAGAGACCATAACGATAGGTGGAGTGGTGTTGAAAGAATGGGTGGAGGGTAGAAATGTGGCCGAAAGGGCCATATCAGAGCAGATTTCTTGGAGAAAGAAAAAGCCGGGAAGAATGGAAGGAACCAGAGAAGGAGGAAGAAATATGGAAGGTGGGGAAGCAGGGAAAAGTTAAGATGAACAGGAACCCCAACCCATACTCTCTCGGGCCCACCCTCCCCCGTACACCAAACCTACCCATTCCCCTCCTACACAAAAAAAGAAAAACAGTCACAACAGAATGTACAAAATTCCCCTCTCAGTGATATGTTATGCTTGTGTAATTACAGAGGGGATAGGTGAACTAATTAATAAAATAACGTGGAAAAATGTAAAGTTTGTAGAATTAGAAGAGTGCACGAACATTGGATGGAACCTGTGTATACTGGTGTCAGAAAATCAAAAGGAGAAAATAGCTAAATTTAAGAAAGGACGGGAATGCTGGAGGATAAGCGTGGGTATTAATAAAATACATGACAATATGACATACAAGGAGCTAAAGGATGAATACGGTATAGATATACTGAAAGACTCAAGATTTAAAAGATAAAATGGAAGTGATGCTGCTTGACGTGGGACAAGCAGCACATTTTCATTATCATTTTCAGATCACTTATGTTATATTTTTTCGTGTTCTGTGTCCCCACATATTTTTGTTGCTCCTTCTGGGGCAATAAAGAAATACCACACAACCCAGTTCGTGCATTGTTGCGAGTCGTTTGCCAGGGGAAGTTTTGCTGTGTTTAGTCTTCTAGCGAGCCTGTGTTCTTATTGTTTTAGGTGAAGAAAATGGAGACGAAGAGTTATGCTACAGCAGCTGAAGGACGGAGTGCCGTGGATCCACGTGTGCTGGAGCAACATGAAGTGGACTTCAAGGTACTTTTAAGAAATACCAAGAAAAAACAGAATGGAGAAGTAAAATAGTCTATAGAACGTTTTCGAGAAGGAAAAAGAATCGATATTGCAACAGAGGGAGAAGTGCCTAGAAGATATCAAAACGGCATCACTTTTTTTTTTTCACAAAACCAGTATAAGAGTGCGGCCATTACAATGAAACGATTCGTTAAGACATAGCCAAATGGAGGAAGAGTCGATTAAAAAGTCTTCGTTTCTTGAAAACTCTAGATTACAACTACGGGACTTTATCCTTCTTACGTATTTATAGTCCTATAATATGGCCATACATACATCGACTGATTTCTTTATTACCCATAGCGGGCGACATAGAACGGACAGTACAAACATTGGGGACACAAAACATAATAATGAATACATGAATTCATGAAAATGATATTATGAAAGCGACGCTATCGGCCCCATCCGCTAGCATCACTTACCTGTCTTTCAGTTATTAGTCCCAAACAAATGCTCCTTGTTCAGTTCCTATACAAAATCCATCCATCTCCATCTTTCTCTCAAACATCTCTTCCAAATCCCTCATGATTTTTTTCGACCATTCTCACTTCATTTACTTCGCAATACTCCCTTTCACACATTACCATAAACTCGTCCATTCGATCCATTTCAATTACTGCATATCTGATCGGTCCTCTGTCACACCATTGATATTCTTCCATTGTCTTTTTAATTTTTTCTTTTCCCGTCATACATACAATGTTGGGCCTGGGTTCATTTTTTGTATCTTGGTTGTGTGTGTGTCTTTTCTTTTCTGTTTTCTTGTTGGAGGGGAGCGGGTGGGTTCACTGTCTGCAGGGAGAGGGTGGGACTCAGAGGGTGTGGGTGGTGTTGGGGTGGATTGGGGTTCCGTACTATTTGCTTTTCCTCTTATTCTTCTCTTCCTCTTTTTCCTGGCTTCTTCCCATTCTTTTGAAACCTCTTCCCCTTCTGTTGTCTCTTTCTCTTCTGGTTTCTGCACCTCTTCCGCCTCTCTTTGTGGTTCCGCATCTTTCTCTGGGGGTGGGCAGTTAGCTCTTAAGTGCCCTCTCAGGCCACACTTGTAATAGCGTGGAGCTCTGCCCTCCACTCTCATGACAACGCCTCCCAATCTGATGTTCTGTTAAATTCTCTAGTACTTCATCCTCCGCTTGTACATTCATATCTAGCGTTGCGCCTCTCCAGCATTCGATTTTTACCGTGGCATGGAGGATGTCCACTTCTTCATGACCGCTAATTATAGCTGCCACAATCCATTCCGCTTCGACATTTGGGGGTATTCCC
Source organism: Octopus sinensis (assembly GCF_006345805.1). Taxonomy (NCBI): domain Eukaryota; kingdom Metazoa; phylum Mollusca; class Cephalopoda; order Octopoda; family Octopodidae; genus Octopus; species Octopus sinensis. The sequence goes on along the minus strand of NC_043001.1, from coordinate 83,919,325 downwards.
TCTACCCTTATTCTAGTGATTTTCCTGTTTAAGTATGAGGGCAAAAGGAATACCCTCTCAGACTTTACTGCTTTCGCCGCCATCCTCCTTGCTACATTTTCACTCCTGAACTGTACCACCACAGTACCGTAGCTTGTACCTCTTGTCAAAAATGTTATCTCCTCCGCTGTTCTTCTCAGAGCCTCTTCTATCCATTCCATATTTACCACTTCGATTTTTTTCTTTCCGTTTACATAGACCCTGTATGTAATGGTCCTTTTCTCGTACCATTCTCTACGTTTAGGTGGCGGTGCTAGTTCCACCTCACCGCCGTCCTTCTTGATAAACTTTTGGCAACTTGGCTAAGTCCAACTCTTTCTCCTCTGATTTTTTGGCTACTCCAGCATAAGTATTACCTAATTTTTGGTCCATTCTTTTTACCGCTTCCTCCAATTCCTCCTCAGACATAGACAAGTCCGATACAGTTTCGAATATTCTTGCCGTTTCTCCCATTAGGGAGGGACTGTCCTTGTCTGTCTCAACACAGACAAACACCGTGCAACCGTACAGCAAAAACCGTTTAACAATAATAAATTCGACAATCAACAAACAGTCAGCAACTCACAAAAAAAAAAAAACAACCACTCCACGCCATACATACATCGACTGAGATGGTCGTCTCTCACAAACAACTGTTATTCAATGGTACCAATATTCGGTAGTTTTCGTCGCCGTAAAAAAGTGTCAAGTTACCAAAAACAGGTAGTGTGTTATTTTTAATTTGTTAAAAAAAAATATTTAGTCGATTAGAAAAATAAATTTAGTTTAAAAAAAAATAGTTTGTTTAAAAAAAATTTGCTTAGTTTAAAAAATGATTTACTTTGCGTTTTATTTACTTTGTTCAAAAAATATTTAATTTGTGTAAAAATATTATATACATTGTTTTAAAAAATCCCTATTTGTTTTTTAAAAAAAAATTTTTATTTGATATGTATTCAGCCTTGAAATACGAACATGTATTGCGCGTGCGCGCGTCTTTTTTTAATTTGCATACTCGCGCTCGTTAGTCGTTGTAGGATCGACTACTTACAACTAGCTAGCGTGGGCGCGAGTGCGCGCACCGGGACCACCGTTCTTAAGTAGTACCCAATTCTGTTTAAGAGATGAATTATTTACAATTAACGGGTATTTGTCCTCATCTTGTTTGTTAAAACAACGTTTCGGCTGATATGCCCTCCAGCCTTCTTCAGGTGTCTTGGAGACATTTCGAACCTAGGTTCTCATTCCTAATGTATTTTTCGATGTTATTATTGTTCAGGTCACTGCTTGGAATCGAACTCGGAATCTTGGGGTTGGTAGCCCGCGCCCTTAACCACTACGCAGGTGCAGATCTCGGTGGTAGTAGCAAATATTCAAACAGGCATATGGCGTAGTGGTTAAGAGTTCCAGCTACTAACCCCAAGATTCCGAGTTCGATTCCAAGCAGTGACCTGAATAACAATAATAACGTCGAAAAATACCTTAGGAATGAGAACCCAGGTTCGAAATTTCCCCAAGACACCCGAAGAAGGCTGGAGGGTATATCAGCCGAAACGTTAACAACAAGATGACAAATATCAGTCGAATGTAAATGAATAAGGGATATTTACTACTTTTTTTTTTTTTTTTTTACGTGTGTCAGTCATTGGGTAGCAACTATACTGTAGCATTTGGAGTGAAGGTCAGTCTAGCCTATCGATAGCAGCCATACTGGTTCATTCTTTTACTCTATTATTATAAACCCTAATACTGATTTTTAAACCAGGTATTTTCGAATATGGACACCTACACGCACATATATGCGCACACTCGTTCATATGACTAGCTTCAGCAATTTCCCTCGACCAATTTCACTCAGAAGACATTGGTAAACCTGAAGTTATAGTTGAAGACACTTTCCCAATATGCCAGGCAGTTGCACCGAACCGGAAACCATGTGCATGCTAAACGAACTTCTTAACTATACGTCTTGTATTAAATTTTCATAACATTTTCATGTATTTGCAAAGTTCAGAAACTAGCGTTTATTCTGCTATTTATGTAGTGAGTGGGTTCCTAGTTTAGTAGCTTTACCTCGAAAGTGAATTCTATTTATTAAACCTCAGGATTAACCTACAATACCAGTGGTTTTTCTCTATCAACCAGAAACCTGATTTAGTTGAATTTCGGTTTCGAAACTGAAGCAACTGCTTTTGTGCAAGCATGATTGTGTGGTTTAAAGTTTACTTTGCAACTACCTGGCTTGGGCATCAATCCCACTGCGTGGTACCTTCGTCGAATGTCTTCTATTATAGCTCCGGACTGAACAAGGCTTTGTGAGTGAATGTGGTAGACGGAAACTGAGGAATCTCTCTCACACTCTCTCGCTCTCTCTCAAGTTCCCAAACATCACTTGACGACCGTTACTGGTTTCACGTCCCCGCAACGTAGCGGTTCGGCAACAGACCTACAATAGTTACAAGCATTTAAAAATGTACTGGGGTTGATTTTTTTTTTTTTTTTTTTTTTAACTAAACTCTTAAAGGTGGTACCCCCCAACATAATCGTAATCTAATGACTGAAACAAATGAAAAAAGACCGTATTTCGAAGCGTCAGCCAGCAGCCTCATATTTTGACCTAAAAGTTTTATTCTTTCAGGCTTTAGGCAGTGTCAAAGGGCTAGTTCAAATTTGAATATGGTGTTTCCTACTCTACGTGGACGCTAGACAGGCTATGGATAACAGGTAAATGTCTCTTAATCCCTTATTTAAACCGATCATATCGGGCCAAAATATCCTTCATATTTTATGTTCAAGCAGATCAGAGCCTGCCTTTCACACCTACCCTACAATAACTTCTAAAAAGAAACAATCACATTCCCCAAAATCTTGAGATTATGAGAAGCGTGATTAATTCAAAAGAATGCGAATAAACAAGCATTACATTTTTACTGAGTAGTCTGAATGCTTAAGAGTTAAACTAAATATAGATCTTCAGACTACCTGAAACTACGAAATGATTATAGTTGGAATCTTAGGTGTGCTTAATCAAGACTGACATCGTGAGTAACAACCACCAAGCAAGACAATTAAAAAGTTCGTGTATCACAATATATTTTATGAATTTTTATTGTCGTATGCTTCCATACGGTTTTATTGTCAGTAAAAGTGTCATAAATTTGAGACGGCAATTTGCAACCCAGTGCACGTGTCCTAGAACATTTATTCATTTGTATCTATTTTCAGTTATTTTGAATTTATATTCTGATCCCGTGACTTGTGAGTATGCCCTGGCACTTCGCTACTATCTCTCCTGTTCTTTCACACTGTCACTCTTTTGTACTCTCTCTCCCTCTGGTTGATTAACTATGTATCGCTACAGCAACAGCCTGCCCTTATTCCTGATCTCTCTCTCTTTCTGACCAGATAACTATGTATCTCCTACGGCAAGACCAGTTTTCATCTCACTGTCACACTCTAACCTTTCGTCTTTTACCACAAGATCTCCAGTGCTCCCTTACCTCTCAAAGTATCTTTGTCTTGCAAGTGGCTTGACGACCAGTGCTGATGCGACGTCAAAAACATCCAGTTCATACTGTAAAGTGGTTGTCACTTGGATGGACATCCAGCTGTAAAAACCATGCCAAAGCTGACTTCGCCTGTGCAGGTGCCACGTAAAAGCACCGTCCACTTTACGGCGTGGCTGGTGTTAGGAAGGGCATCCAGCTGTAAAAAATGCCAAAACAGGGGCTGAACCTTGGTCCAGTCTTCTGCCTAGCTAACTTGTCAAACTGTCCAACCCATGCCTGCATAGAAAGCGGACATTAAATGGTATTGTTTTTACTTATTTTTGTTTGGTTTATTTGTTTTTAATCATTTTTAGTTTGTTTTTTGCCTTTAGTTTTGAAATTATAGTTTTTCGGTTAGAATTTTTTATTTTTTTCGGGTGGAGTGTTTTTAGTATATTGTTTTGGTTAAACTTCATAAATTTCCGAAATCATAACTATTAGTGACTGAGTTGCGATTTTGCCACGAAAATATTGACACATTAAATAAATTGGAAGTAAATTGATTATAGTTGTGCCTTAAGATAGCTTGAACGGTTTAATTCTTAACGCCGAGGTCGACGTTGCCTTTCATCCTTTCGGGGTCGATAAATTAAGTACCAGTTGCGCACTGGAGTCGATGTGATCGACTTAATCCGTTTATCTGTCCTTGTTTGTCCCCTCTGTTTTACACCTTGTGGGTAATAAAGAAAAAGATATATAGATGATTCAATTAACATTTATACATGCGTGTGCGAATGTGAGTATACATAAGTATTAGTGTATGATTATTTTATTACTCTCGGAATGACTAAGTGGATCACGGCAGGATTTGAAGTCCTGTATAAAAAGGGACGAGAACAAATATTGCTGCTCTACCGTAAAATCATTTAGTACTTATTTAATCCAGAATGTTAATTTATTTCGACCTCCTTATTTTCGTTCATTGTCTTCAACTTATTAGATAAAGTAACCTATATTTTACTCTAAAATATTTTCTTCTCTTTCAGGTTGGCTTCTCTGATAAAGAATTTTATCGTATAAATGCGAAGAGAGCAACCATGATGAAAGGACTGTATTACAAGCAGAAATTCTACACTACTGATGCGGCACTCTGATAGAACAGTTAAAACGTTTTAAAGGTCTCCTGTAGCGGAATTTTAATTTTCTATTTCAAGTTTAACACCTGTCTTTTGTCTGACCTTATTGACTTCAATTTGGAGCGCCTATGCATAAAATCTATACGCCATGTTGTGCATAAACATTTAATCACTCCGCCAATAAATGCATGATATGCTACATCATGTAGTCATTACATTTAGGTTCTTGTTTGGCAAAGATATAGACTGAGGAACGATGCGCACTTATCAGTGTTCAACAGACGGTGAAATGCTTCAAAGTAGTCTCTTTGAACAAAATAAAATGCAGTCGCATTTATTGAGTTCCAAAATGATAAAACGTAAAAGCTACATAGCTGAACTACTTTAAAGTTTTCTAATAAACGCCGTGTTTTGCAGATACCAGCTCTGTACTAAACTTCTGGTTCACTAGCTGACTCATTTGCTGGCGTTGCAATATGCTTTACTCTGAAAGAAAAATAACTTCTGGAGCCAAAGGTTCCTTTTGTTTACCGCATGGTCCCCTTTTTTCTTAAATTTTAATCTATTTAGGCGGTCCTTGAGTGCAGCTAGAAGACATGCTCGGCTATTCTACTTTTGAAATAAGTGGTCGCTTTTAATTAACGGGTTAAACTTCTAAAGAAGGGAATACTAGTCTTATGCTTCGTACAGTGCTACTGGATGCATCTATTACAAGACAATTTATTTTTGATAAAAACCTAAAATATTTGAAAACAATTTTACTTTTGTGAGACCATTAATAACCTTGAAGTTCGATCAGGAGCGTGAAACGTTGTATACTGACGACACCTTTGAAAAATGTATTGACTAGGTTTTTTAATGTAATTCAAGCAACTTCTGGCCAGGAAGCTCGAGCAGCAGCCTTTAATTTCTGACATTGATCTCTTAAATATTAATTCACGAAACTACAAATTCAGTTTTTAATTAACGTTAGAAGGTTGGAAAAAAAAACTTCACCTACAATAGACTAGCTTCATATTTAGGGTAAAAATAAATGTCATCTCCGTAAATCTAAAGCTAAAAACACTAGATTTCTTATTGTGGTTCTCTAGAGTTAGTGGAATGGTTAATTTAACCTGTTACCAATGTTTCTACTATGACAATTAAGAATCTCGCGTTCCGAATTCAAATCCTAGCTGGGTCGACTTCGCATATTCGCATTCAGTACAATATGTACCAACGTTTTGGTGTCGACTCGATCTCTTTATTTCCTTAACTTTGGAATCTCTGTATCAATATATAAAATTCTTACTAGATTATGTACCTGAATGTTGTCATTTGTTGTGAAGAGAAATTCTTGATGGTCCAAATTGCTTTAAACTTCGTTATAGTTAATATTGTTTTTGAATACCTTGACCATGATACCAACATTTTGAAGGTTATTTTGTCATTGTCCCTCTACAGGGACAGTATAGCGTCGCACGGCCTATCGGGCACACTCACTCCGACGCACACTAGATCACATTGATACTTACTACCGAGTCTATACGATTTTCTTCATTCGTCTCTTTCCGACCACACAGGTGTCCAGTTGGTTATTGATTTCCACAAGAGCATGGCTGTTTCTTGTGATCCTACACAAGAATATTTAATCGGGTGTTTTAGCTTAGTGGCTACTTCAATTTTTAAATACCGCCATTATTCTTTTGGCCCTTCGGTCTTAATACAGTTAATTTCATCTTCTATATTTTTTATCCTGTTCTAACTCCGTTAGATGATACCGCAGTTGGCAACGAAGCGAATAATGCCTTCAGTCTTGGTTTTGAACAGCCTACATGTCTCAATGTTTTTCTTACGTTGCCAGTGCGCGTAAAACTCGGTCAGTATGTGCCCAAATAAGTTTGGCATACTTTTATACAGTTCCTATGGCAAGCCATCAAAACCCGGCGTCTTACCAACGCCGCAGTCTGCTCTGAACCCTATCACTTCCTCAGGTGTGATTGACCCTTCACATCCCTCCGCATCCTGCCCCAACAGACCCAGCAGCCTGGCGAGGAAAGTGATGGGCCTAAAATTATCTATTCTATCCCCCGTGTCCGGGTCCTTTTTGACCAGTCACTACTCCCCGGCACATAGATCTGGGAATCCTTCCGTTCTGCTGCCAGTTCGCCACTATGTGCCCGAACAAGTCTGGCATATTTTTATACAATTCGTATGGCAGACTATCAAAACCCGGCGTCTTACCAACGCCGCAGTCTGCTCTGACCCCTATCACTTCCTCAGGTGTGATCGACTCTTCACAGCCCTCCGCATCCTCCTCCAAGAGACGCAGCAGCCCTGCGAGGAAGTTCGAAAGGTCCAATCTGCTGTCCGGTCCATCGCCCCCCCCCCTCACCGAAAAGCTGGGAGAAGTGCTCCTGAAAAGTCATCCGGATCTCGCGTTCGTTTACAAACTCACCAAAGATCGAACTGTAAAATCATTTCCACGTTGGGCTTCCAGCACTCGGGGCCCATCCAGCGATCTTGATCCCCTTGCAACCCATTGCACGAGGTTTAGCCTGACAATACACCCAATGTGCTTAGCTTCGGGGCGCTGGTTTAATTGCAGTCTTTTTGCCTTCACTCGAGATGCATTGCCAGTCACCACGGCTTCCTCTGCGGCCTTAGATAATTATACTTCCCTCCTACGTTCACTAGCCACTAAACCAATGCTACATATAATAGACGCAAATATAATGGCTCTTTTTAGGGCATACCAGTATTTGTCGTTAATAATAGTACCGGTCATTACCCTCTGTATCAATGACTTAATGCAGTTCCTGTGCTCTTCAATCATCAAAAGGGACCTCTGAGTTTCCTGTACCCGGAGCCTTTACTATATAGCTTACAAGTTCAGCTTACAAGTGACAAACTTGTAACCACTGTAGCTGACCAGGTGAAACTATGGACATTTAGCTATATTTTTATCTTTCTAATTAGAATCCTATGTTAGACCTTGAAGACCCGTCGCTGTTTGACCATGTTCACAATGGGGCGTTCGGGAATTCTGGTCTGTATGGATCTACTAGCTGAAAGCGACTTAGTAGATCCCGGAAGCCAATATTTGTTCTATCAGTATTCGAGCCAACACAATCCACACGTACATCGTGAATAGTGTTAGTCTCCTAACAGAACTAGTAAATGTGATGTTCCCAGAAACTTCTCCAGCTCACGAAAATAATCAGACCATGATTGGGTGCGTAAATTGCAACCAGTCTGATTTTCTTACCGCAGCTGAACGTCAAATCCAAAACGACGAGCCTACCTTCTGGATCAGCAAAAATTAACTTTTCATGGAAACCTAGTTTTTTAGTAGGACCAACACCCCACCTCCGCCCACAGGCCGGCCTGGAGAAATAAACTTCTCGTAACCGTCCAGGAATGGGAGCAGATCTCTTGGCCCTTTTAACCAGGTTTCAGTAGCAGCAATAACATCTAAGTTCCGTGCCCTAACATGATTTAGGGAACGCCTTTGCTTCCAACTAGACTGCAGGCCACGTACATTTACACAACCTACGTGAACAGCCATAAAGTCTTAACTTGTCTAGTCGATGACTGGAGGCGGGTGGGGGATACGCCTCCTTTTCTTTTCACGGTCTCGTGGAATCGGATTGATTAGGCCTTCGTAGATTAAAGGTGAGATGTCCAGTCTCAGGGGGGGGGGCTACATCATTCCTGTACTCATTCACGAATATGTTGTAATTTTTTGAGTGATAAATCACAAAACCTTTACAATTCTCCATTTGTTTCGCCTTTTTCATTGTTCTGCTATTGTGTTTTTGCGGGGAGGTTCGTTTGATTTTTCTATTTTTAACCGCGGGCCACTCCCCTCCCATCATTGTTTATTGGTGTTCCGCTGTTGGTTTCTGTCACTTTCACTTCCAACGTTTTTTTCAACCTCTTTTTCTGGAAGGATTACAATTGGCCTTTTTTTTTTTTTTTTACAACAGTTAATGCACTGTGGTTGCCTCCCCTCGTCTATTACCACTAACCTGGTCTCTCCTACTTCTGTTCTCTGGAATTTCTAACGTCAAGAGCTCAGCTTGAATAGTAATTTTAACACCTTGACCTTGTCGGTTTCTTTCTTCCATTTCCACTGCCTCCAGCGGTGTGATCTTCTGGTGGTATATTGCTTATATTAATGCTCGAAGTTCTCTTCCCCATATATATGGGCAGGAGCACCATTTCGTCGGTTCTTAATGGGTCCACTGAATGGAACATCGCTTTTTCCGCTGACTCCATTTTAAGCTTCACCGTTGCATATCTCTTACCTCTTGTGAGGTAAGTTATTTCGTGTTAAATGGGTTTGAGGCATCTTTCGGCTTTCTCTGAGACGTAGTCCATTTTCTTGACTTTCACTTTGTACGTTTTATAAATTAGTTCTTTTCAATTCTTCTGCTATACTTTGTGGAGGGGTTACTTTTATTTCTGTCCCTTCCCTTGTTTTCTGTTCCTTTAGTTTCTCTGTATTAATTTTCCTAATTTTATCTTTAGCTGCTGCCGCGAAATCTATTTTCCTCGGCGGCTTTCCGTTATTTGCTGGCATCTTGCCAGTGTTGCCAGGCTTACCACCACAACATTTCTTTTGATCTCTAACTTTACTGGCAAGTTTGGCTTATTTGTTATTTGATGTACTTGGTTCGTTCATTTCCTGGCTCCTCTCTTGAAAGTTTCCCTGTGATAGACAATTCCGGTGTGTTTAAATTTTCCATTTTATACAAATGGCGAAAACAAGATTTTCAAAAATTTCGGCCTACGCCGCACAGCAAAATTATGCTTTCGCAGCAAAAATTATAATTTGCCGCCCCACGCGCGGGGGAATTAACTTGTTTCTTTATTGCCCACATGGTCCAACATAGAGAGGACAGCACAGCCTGATCGGGGTCTGACACACAAATGATAATAAAAATTTATAAACGTTTACAATAAAATCGGATGAATTACAGCCGAATGAAAAACAATACAAAAGACAAAATACACATGCGCAATGAGATATAAAACAGGTTTCCAAGCCCGCGAGCTCTATTCTGCTACCGGTACCTTTTTTGTTCAGCCTTCTGGTACGTTCACGAGGAGTCTTTCACACCCAGCATCCTCGCTACACACATTCATGTCTTTAAACATCCTCTCCGACAGGCATCCCCTCTCCAGCCCGCTTTCCTTTACAGGTGAAAGGTGATGAATCTCACCAACCCCAGACCGGAGAGGAAGTTGGCCGTCGCCAATCCTTTCATTCTCGTCTTCTATATAATCTCTTTCGCAATTGCTACTACTACGAGAAAGCAATTCTTACCTTCTTTCGTGAGGAAATCCGATGGGTTAATTTTTAAAATTGACTCAGACGACAGCTGTACTCTTGTGTCTAACAGGTGTTCCGCATAAGTCCACACTTCTGACACTTTCGGACTTCCGAACAATATCTGGTTGACTGTGTCAGGTGAGCTCATTCCGAGCGGGTAAGGCTCCTCCGTAACATTACCAGGCCAGAGATCTTTGGAAATTATCCAGTCTTCGACCCCAGTGTACCTTGGAAAAGACTGTTTAACTGGTTGTTATCGAGACCCAGGGTCTCCCCTAGGGTATTATCGCTTCAAGCCTCCACCAACCAGCTATAGAAAGACGCGGTGGTACCAAAACCGCTGGCATTACACGAACGACGGAACTGTAGGAGAGCCTTAAGACACTCCGTATACAAAGTACTCAACCTCGACCTTCGACGAAACCAGCTTTCTCGTCCACCAAAACAAGTGAACTTGGGAAACATCCGTTTTGGAAGCGGAGACCACACCCGTTCACCATCCAGGTGAAACTAGAGGTGCCTCAACCTCAACGCATGTTTGCGCATCAACAGCCAAGGTATCCATAGTCCACCTCTAACGGTTTTTGATAGCAGATAGAATGCCTCACAAGTGGAGTTTAGCCTTTCCACAGGAAGCGGAAGACCTCTCTCCAACTTGCTCAACCACGAATATGGACAAGGAACTACGGTTATATTGAAAAATAGAACTAAGGCTCTGAACACATTGGCCACCTCTGCCCTCCTTTTAAAGGACAGCCACCGCCAAGACCAGGTTTTGACTACGAGGGCCACTTTCTTCGATACCTCAGTCCAGTTCTTTTCTTCTTGGAGATCTGGGGCAAAACAGACTCCTAGCAACTTAACCGAGCCTTGCGTCCAACGTCCACGATGCTATTCGAAGGCACCGACTTGCCCTTCCAGGTTCTGAGTTGCAAGCTGACTAATTTTCCTCGGTCAATCTTTGCTCCTGCCTACGTCTCTATGATTTCTTCTGCCATCCTGTCCATTTTTTTACTCTTTAAGTTGTGTCTTGTAGATTATCGCTTTCCTTTTCTACTCTTGTAATAATTTCTCCGGTGATTCAACCTTCACGACTTTTCCACCGTTTTGCATCATTGTGTTATACTTTTTAAGTTCTTTTCCCGTCGAGAGTTGCCTGGTTCTACTACCGGCTGCCGACGCAAAACTTTTTCTTCCTTTTGCAAACTTTTTACATCTATTTTTTTTTTTTTTTTTTTTTTTTTTTCGTTACAATATTTTTTTTAGAGGTCTCAGACGGGAGTCTTGGGAACTCTTCTTGTGGAGTCAGAGGCGATCCTTCTGCTGAACTAGACAGGTCTTCAAACATATTTTCCATTTTTGCACTTTGCTTATAGCCACACATTTTCTTCTTTCACAACACAATTATAATTATTCCCCCCAACGGGGGAATGAATAATAAATGCTTTCAACAAGCAAGTCTTTTCGTAGTAATTCAACAATGCTAACAATTGCCGCAAGGCAGTATAACGAACGAGGTATTCAAAAACGGGCAGTACACAATGAAACACAACTTACCCACAACAGGAAACACACACAGAGCAAGCTAAAAGGTAGCTTTTAAAGTAAAATGTTATAAACTTGTCGATACTCCATGCCAAGCTTCTTATGATACGTTCCTATTTTCAGTCTTTCGTGTCAAATACCCAGGCACTATCTTAGTGAACTGGTCCATTTTTTTTTTGTTCTTTTGCTAAGTATAATTCGATTCCTTATTAGCCACTAAGAGCTACATATAGGACAATACGGGACAGACAAGGTGAGGTTTTTGGAAACTTTTTGTATTTTTCAAGATCTTTGGGATTAATGCTTATAGTTTCATGGTTCACAGTTACTGCAGATGCGAAACCACGTCTGTTCGGTTTGGTTTTCTCAATTTCGTTTTTGTCGATTAGGGTGTTCTTGGCAGAATTCGTCATCGTATCTTGGACAATCGCGTTGTTCTCCTCCTGTTCGCGGCAGAGAAGGGCAGGGAACATTTCATGGTACAGTTCATTAAGCAGGTTGTCGTATACTTGGGCGTTGTCTTCGCTGTGGCTGGAAGCCATAATACAAACATTGTGTGAACAATTTACATTAGAAAAACATTCAATACTCCTCCTGCTAGGCAGGTTTAGAAGGCACAATACTACACCTGCTAGGCAAGTTTAGAATCGAGAGTGCACAGTTAGCAGTAGATGAACACGGATAAGGCATGTAGGGACCTGTCACCGATATTTGTGGATATTAGATTGTCCATAAGACCTCACACTAATCACAGCGTTGTGAATGGACTGACTTGGCTTACAATCCTATTGTGGCAACTTTTTCTAAGAATTTTCACTTCAGTCCTTCGACCAATTCACAGCCGTATTTAGTGAATGTGTCAACGTTGATAGTCGCTATTGGCATTGATTTGTGTTTAGCCCATCCTCTTTGTCCTAGCTCATTCATGAACAGGTATCTCTCGATCTCTTCTCGTTCGAGCAAATGCCGTAGGCATCGCTTAAAGGAAACGCCCATATCGTTTGAATAAATCGTGGAGTTTCATGCTCGTTGATGCAACCAAGTTCTTGCTCCAATCGACGAGTCATTCCGTTTAACATTGGTAGTCCATCATCGTAAGCCAGGCTCCGAAACTTCCATATCCAGTAACAAGAAGCCGGTGACAGAACTTGATAGTCAAAATGTTCTACAGTATTATTGGGATAAAATTGCTTAAACTGGAAGTGGGTCTCTTTAAGATTAATTGCATCAGTTCTGCTGTGTATTTCCATTTGATTTGCCTCTTATGGCGAATTAACAAATATAGAAAGCCAGAAAAAGAGCTTTAAGAAATTAAATTTAGTTGTAACATACTTTTCAGCCTTAACAATGACTAAAGTGCTGAGGTAGAATTTGAATCACATTTAAGGGATATTGAACGAACAACTAAAAATGGAATTCTGTTATAGCCTTGTCATTCGGCTCTTCTAATGGAGTCATAGTTAGACCTGCAAGGTTCCTTGTTACTAGGTAACATGGAGATTTTCCCGTATTAAATTGGCTTAGTTTTTTTTATGTAGTATAAAGACCAATAGAAACTTGGGTTCTTTCAAACCCACTGTGTTCATTAGCGCTCAATTGTGCTAAAACAGCAGCTGGAGCCTGACACGAGTAACTACTTGAGAATCTCTAGGATACATTGCAATACTCATTCCTTAATGCAGTTTTTAATGAGTGCTGCGTCTGCAATGATTTGCTATAAATATTTCAGCGTTTAAATAACCAGATTCTATGACTTGCTAAATGTTAATCCTTTTTTAGTTACATCCAGTGCTATGTAAGCTAGAACTCGATGTGAAACTTTATGGAGATACATGCCCATCGTTCATATACGGGGAAATAGATTTTTGAGTCTTAGAGATTAATATATTACGAATCATTGAAAGCATTACGTCGTAACTCATCCCCATGGTATCAGCAAGAAATTTCGAAGCGGATAAGGTACTGCAATCCAAAAGCGGGTGTTGAGTGACCTTGTCTTTAAATTAATCAATTATAAAATTATGTAGATGGTACTCCATGGGAGCTTAGGGCACCAACAAGATATCCATCTGTCTCAATCTTTGGCAATGGATTTCAGCTGTCCCCAGAGCCTTTCCTCCTCAAATATTATCAGAATTTGCTTACGTAACACTAACTTCTCACTGTACTGAATACCTAAATGAGCATACTGTGCTTTAGACGGTCCATCATTAAATAAATATATAATTGTGCATAACACAGCGGGCATCAGATGGACTTAGTTAAAAATAAACATATTAGAAAGCCTTCATTGTGAAATTATAATTGCAATTACATTTAACATAAAAATGTAAACCTTATTCCCTTGTTGATTTGGGTTAGTATTTTCTCAAAGTAGTAACCGATTTTTTTTTTATATAAAATGCATATTAAAAGTTTAATATGCATATATTGCTAAAACATTGGCCTTGCTGGGGCTTATCTTCTAGCAAACACCAGCAAACACCTCAAAAACAATTGCTATTGCAGTGATAGTTATCTTGAATTTACGTTTATGAATTTTTGTAAGATTCTTGATGTGAAATCGTGTGTTGAATGAGATACTGTTACATTTCGGGACGGTCACTATTTTTTTTTCTAGCCAAATGAATACACGCACTGTATATTCGTTCCGTTTTATGTCCCACAAGGAGGCACACAGAGGACAATACAGTATGATTTGGGGTTATACACAAACGTATGCTAATAAAAAAATTAAAATACAATAAAATTCTTGCCGAGAATTGTAAATCCGTTCTGATTTTCACTTTTAACTTGTCTACATCAGATATCTTTTGTTATACTTTTCAGTACGTGATACAATAAATGGTCTGTTTAACCCTGAGGTATCTTTGACCAAGCAGATATATAGATTTTTTTTATTCGGTACAAAAGATCTAAACACAGGGGGGACGGTACAAGGTCAGACAGCGACAATAGTATGGGGATATAAAACGATGAATGAAATTTATACACACATATATATATATATAACAATTTAGGAATGGCCTTAACAGGCCATTCGTCCACTAGACAGAGCAGCCATAACTCTAACCGCAAAGTAATATAATTCGGAAATAGGTGAAAAATTAAAAACGTTTACCCTAATTCATCTTCTAGACGATGCATCGTTTCTGCGTTTTTAATGATAGACCAGCTTAATTAAATTAAATTAAGCTAATCTAACATAGGTCACGCTTCGTCAGTAAAGAAACCTTTGGTGGAGGCAAATATACACGAGGCTAACGCATCGAAGCCTCTGGAACATCTGTCTTAAAATTTTCGAAGACCAGCGCAATCGCGCCAATATATATATATATATATATATATATATAATATATATATATATATAATATATATATATATATATATGTCAGAAAGTTGGTGTGTGAAAGCACGTTGTTGGATATATAGTAAAGAGTGAAAAAACTACAGAAGGCTTGTTTTATAAGGTTAGAGAATATATTTGAGTCATTATGTTATAAAATTTTTTCATACAGTAACATAGTTTTTGAAGAAATTACCGGTTTCGTGTTAACTTTTCAAATTTCTCAAATGTCTTTATCTACATCGTGTTATGTCTTCGTTATGAAGTGCAAAGAAGAGTTCCAGGTAGGGGGAGGTAATAAGCGATTTCTTCCGGTATAAGGGAGATAATCGCTTTATATTTCTTTTCCCTTTATTTAATGGGGTGAGTTTCTCTGTATAAGAATGTTAGAATGGTTAAGTTTGGGCTTATATTTTCAATGAAGAATGTTTCCTTGTTTAATCTAATTTGTGTTGGTGTTCCAATAGCACATTGATAGAATGGAAAGATTAAAATTGTGGTAGTAGTTGCTTTGCGCATTTCTCAATATGCACACTAAAGGGTATCATTCTGTATTCTGGGAATGCAAACTGTTGTCGATGCAGAGTGCATCTACGTCTGAGTGATAGTCCCGTGGACCCCACGTAGTTTTGGTGGCAGCCCGAGTACCTTATGACATAAATTGTTTTCAGAAGCACTAGTAAAATTAGATCTGATCTTGAATTTTTGTCCCTCTTTGAAAAGGAATTCTGATCCTTCTAGAAGGTTTGGGCATGTTGCGCAGTTTGGTCTCACATTTTTTTACTTTTGCATCCGTAATTTCAGAAAACAATTTTACCTTTGTGAGAATCTTTTTAAGTGATTTAGGTTGTTTGT
Source organism: Octopus sinensis (assembly GCF_006345805.1). Classification (NCBI taxonomy): domain Eukaryota; kingdom Metazoa; phylum Mollusca; class Cephalopoda; order Octopoda; family Octopodidae; genus Octopus; species Octopus sinensis. The sequence continues at coordinate 83,903,620 of NC_043001.1, read as the reverse complement.
AGCTTTTAATGATTTTATGTATGTTTAGAATTTCCTTTAATTTGGGGTCCTTATGAAGTATTGGTAAATTCTGGGTGATGATGGTGAAGGCTTCTTTGTTTCTGGGGTTGTATGTGGATATGTAAGGCAGTATTTTCGGGGAAGGTGTGTTGTTGTGTTTAACTTTTCTCAAAGTTTCTATGTCGATTTCTGTTGCACGTCTGATCCCATCCTCTGAGTTGAGCTGGGAAGTGTCTGTCAATTAGGGTATTTTTGAGTTCTTGTAGTGTTAGCAGTGGTAGCGAGCAGACAGAATTATTAGCACGTTGGACAGAATACGTAGCAGCATTTCGGACGTCTTTACATTCACAGTTCTAATTCTGCTGAGGTTTACTTTGCTTTTCATCCCTTTCAGGGGTCGATGAAATGAATACTGAAGTTAATGTAATCGACTTATCCTGTCCCTCGAAATTGCTGGCCTTGTGCCAAAATTTGAAACTAACATTTTACCTAATTAAAAAAATTACCACCTAAATGAAAGGAGCGGCCGTTCCCGCATGATTAATTCGCACTGTTATTCCAAACCTCTTCTTTCACTGTTGTAATCACTCTGGTTTGTACAATTTACAGCGGTAAATTGTCTTATGACATTTTCTTTTCATGAAGTACTATCTTCCCTGTTTGTCACTTGCATTCTGCCGCATTTTCTTTTCTCGGTTATGATTTAAGACCGCTTTAATTTTACCATTAGCCAGGAGTTTATCAATATTGCTAAAACATTGGCCTTGCTGGGGCTTATCTTCTAGCAAACACCAGCAAACACCTCAAAAACAATTGCTATTGCAGTGATAGTTATCTTGAATTTACGTTTATGAATTTTTGTAAGATTCTTGATGTGAAATCGTGTGTTGAATGAGATACTGTTACATTTCGGGACGGTCACTATTTTTTTTTCTAGCCAAATGAATACACGCACTGTATATTCGTTCCGTTTTATGTCCCACAAGGAGACACACAGAGGACAATACAGTATGATTTGGGGTTATACACAAACGTATGCTAATAAAAAAAAAATCAAAATAATATAAATGAGATACGGAATAATCTAACAAAATGGTTTTTAAAATAGGTAAACTCCGACTCCACGAGCACTGTCGTCTCTACCGACACTTTGGTAGTCCCTATGGCGTGCTCACGAAGGGCCTTTCACTGCCAACATACGTGCTACGCGAGTCCTTTTTTTTTAATATACTCGTTGACTGACACCTTCTCCAGCTCCACCTTCCTTTTCAGGTGAAAAGTGAAAACATTCACCAGAGCGAGGCCAAAGGCAAAGCTGTCTGTCACAATACCTTTCATTCTCGACTTCCATATCACCTCTCTCGCAATTGCCACTACTACGAGAAAACAATTCTTACCTCTTCTGTAGGGAAATCCGGTGTGTTAATTTTTAGAATTGACTCAGACGATAGCTGTATTCGTCTTCCATCTGACAACAGGTGTTCTGCATAAGTCGACACTTCTGACACACCCAGACACTGAACAATAGCGTGCAAGACGGTTTCCACGTCCCGCCCGCATCTTGAACAAACCGACGGCCCAGGGTGGCCGTGTCTGGTGAGCTTGTCCAGAACGGGTAGGGATTCTAGGTAACACTGCCAAGCCAAATACTTTTGGAAGTTATCCAGTGTCTTCGGCCCGAATGTTCTTCGGAATAAGCTGTCTGATTATCGTCGAGACCCAATGTCCATTTCAGGCCATCATCATTTCCAGCTTCTACCACACTACTATGGATAGTGCCAAAACCGCTTCTACCACACTACTATGGTGGTGCCAAAACCGCTGGCATTGCCCGAGTTGTGGAACTGCATGAGAGCCTTGCGGTACTCCGTATTGGTACCTAACCTCTATCTAGGACGAAACCAGTTTTCTCTACCGCCAAAAGTGTTACATCTGGGGAACATCCGTTTAGCGAGCGGAGACCACACCCGTTCATCATCCAGGTAGAGCCAGAGATGCCTCAACCTCAGTGCATTCTTGCGCATCAACAGCCAAGGCATCACTAACCCACCCTTTAACGGCTTTCGCCTTCTTGTATTGCCTTGCTTCTTTTTCTTTTCTTTTTCCGGTGAGGATGGCTTTAATTTTCTCTTACTATGAACCAGAGACCATCCCTCCCCTTCTTTTTCTTCTGGCTCTGGTGTTGGTGTCTTGGGTGTTCCTTGAGAAGTCGACGGTGTTGTTAGTTCTACTGGTTCCACTTTCTTCCTCTCTACCTCCTTGGGTTTACATTCCGCCCTGAGTTGGCCTTTCTTGCTACACTGGAAGCATCGACGCTGGCGACCCTCTACCATCACTACCAGAGGGTTCTCACCAACCTCAATAATTTCTGTAATTTTCTCCAGCGTGGTTTGCTCTGCTTGTATGATGATTTTTATTTTCTGGCCATACCAGTTGCGTTGTTCATCCACGGCAGCTTCTATTTCGATTTTCTCTTCTAGGCCCATCGTTACTGCTGCGACAAGCCACTCTGGTTCCACCTCATGGGGAATATTCAGAATGCTAATCCTTGACGTTCTTCTACCCATATATATGGGTAGAAGCACCACTTCTTCAGTCCGAAGTGGGTCGACTGAATGTCGCCGAGCCTCTTCCTCCGACTCCATCCTGACATCCACAGTTGCGAACTTCCATCTTGCCACATATTTAATCTTACTACAAATTGGTTGGAGAGATTTTTCTATCTCTGCCTCTACCACGTAGTCGATCTTTTTGTCTTTTACTTCGAAGGTTTTAAATATTAGTCTATATTGGTTTTAAATCCTTGTCTCGGTAGCAATTTCTTAAAGTTCTCCATGTTGTTGAAATTAATTTTCCTTTCTTTTGCGCCAGCAGCTGCAGCAAAATTTAACTTCTTTTCCATTTTTTTCTTGTCATCAGGCTTGGAACATCGATTAGTAGTTGATGATTTTTTCTTCTGTTGTTTTCCATTTTTCGTTGTTTCTTCTTCGGAATCATCTTCCAGCCTTGTTTCAATAATGCTTTCTACATACTCTTCCATCTCTACCTCTTTCGGGCTAGCCATAATTTTGGCTCGCCCTCCCGGGCGATTTAATAACAATATTTACAGTACAATTCAACAATAAGATTTTCAGCAACTTCAAAACAGCAATTCCAAACAACAATTCCAACTCAAAAATCAATAACTTACAATTCAATTGGTGAGAGGCATCCTAATATTGTAACCTGTGCACCATCGATGACTGGCTGTCATCGCGGCTTCATAAGTTATCTCAGTCAATCTACCTGATGTCTTCACGATGCACTGCATGATTCAGACATCTTGTTGCGCGAAATCTCAGTAGTCGTCTAAACTATTCCCTAAACACGATCACTGCCGTGAATAAAATCATATCTCATGCTCTGAACTCCCGCCTGTTTTAACAGCTTTGCTTTGAAAATGACTTAAAAGTATAAATATATTGCATACTTGTCTGACTTATTCACTAAATTCAACGAGATGAATAAGCAGCTGCAAGGAGATGTTATTCTCATCCAAGTTAAGTCAACCATCTCAATATTTCAAGTGAAACTTGTGTATAAGCGCAATATTGAACGCAGGGATTTTTTCTAGTTTTCTTGTTCGTCTGGTTTTGAAAAGGACGGAAAACCTACAAACGAGGATCTGCTTGTCTTTTGCTCCCACCTCACTGAACTGCACCAAGATATGGAGCGTCGATTTCATGATCTGTTTGCTCTTCCTGATCCTATCTAGATTATCAACTCCATTGACATCGAAGAAAAGAGTGGAGAGTTAGACGAGCTGATAATTCTTCAAAATGATATTAAATTGAAGCCTAAATTATGCAAGTGCTACCAAGAATTTTGGCTTCAAAAGGCTATCTGTGACCGCATTCCAGAGCTTTGGAAGAAAGTCAAATTGTTTATCATTGCCTTTCCAACATCTTATTTGGTTGAGAGGATTCAGTGCGGTCACTTGTCATCTTGCAAACCAGCGGTGTAAACTCCGAATTACGGAGAGTGGTGATCACAGCCTACTTTTAGAACAATTCAGCCTAAAGTTGAGAGGCTACTTTCACTTCAAGCTTATCCTTCTCTTTGAGCCCCTCCCTAAAAGCCTACCTGGATGGGCTGTTTTAGTGGCATACTATTCTGGCTTTAGTCTTTCATCTCTTTTCTTTTGCTATGAACACCATAGCAACTTATATTTTTTAATGCACGAACTTTGTGACATTTATACGAACAAACTCTTGTTATTGGTGCGAAATTTCTTTCATACAGGACTTATAACAGTCGTCTTTTTTAAACATTCCTTTGTTGCATGTATTTCTTTTCTATTGTGGGAGACTCTTGTACCATTAATACTGCTGCACTACTAGTAATCAAGACCTGCACTTGCAACCACTTATTGACCACCACTGTATTTTGTGATTTTTATTCCATGTAAAGTTGTGCATTGTTTTAGGTCATAAATTATATGCTAACTCTACGGAAAGTACCTTTGTGGGAAGCGTACTCCTGACACTTGCTCTCAGTCTGTTTGCATAGTTTGTTCTTTATTTTTGGGCCTTGTGCCTAGAGTAGAAAAAATATTTTATTTTTCAATTTTTGTATAACAATGTTGCTTCTTGACGTATATTTGCCATTTAAATATGGCTAACCCCTAAGGGTGGATGCTACTGTAGTTTGTAGCCCCAGGAGAACACCGCCTCCAGTTGTCTAAAGCCAGATGGAGGTGTTCTCCTGGGGCTACAAACTACAGTAGCATCCACCCTTAGGGGCTAGCCATATTTAAATGGCAAATATACGTCACGATGTGTTGCAGCTGCTGTTTATAACTAGCTCTGAGATTTATTATAATGTTGCTTCTCTTTTCTTCCTAACTTTTTTCTTAACTCCTTACTGGCTTGCTACGGGATAATATGGTGATGTATCAAAGCGAGTTAACTATCTTCCTTCACATATTGTTTGCATTTACGAAGTGGAAAGCTCCATTTACCGAAACACTATCGCTGTGCATGTGTGCAGCACTTTGCTGAACGTTGCCGCTAAAGGTTCTTTTGCTAAACAGAGGCGACAAGATATGTTTCTGCTGTACCCCGAAGAGAGAACTGCGGTTGAAGAGTGAATAATGTTAAACCATCAGAAGATCTTGGAAACCTTTGTCCAAATGCTTTTGAAAACCTGTTTCACACATTTCAGAAGAAAGTTTTTCTTTGTGAAAATTTAATTCATTGTAAGTGTTGTATTATATTTCAACAAAGCTCACCATATTCTCTGCTTGCGCCAAAATGCCTTTCCTTGATACATTTAATCATACCGGCTACACTTCTAACGTTTGATATATGTATATATAATTTGACGAATAAAATTGTCGTTCTTCAAGCAAATCGATTTCATTTCACGCCTAATAAAAGACGCTTTGTTGAGCCCAAAACCTGATGATATAATTAAAAACTTTAAAAAAACATGTTAACCACTATATTGTTGACTTCTTCAATATGCGTTGTAAATGTGTGCATTATTATATCGAGTAAAAATATGTAACGAAGGTTTCTTTTTTGGCAGTGGATTGGGGGAAGCTGTGAATTTATAATAATATTAGTGTTGTATACAAATTATATATTCTATTTAATATCAAATGATTCATAATACATTTACATTAGTAAAATATTTACATTATTTACAATTGACGGATATTTGTCCTACTCTTGGTTGTTGTTAACACAACGTTTCGGCTTATATACCCTCCAGCCTTCATCAGGTGTCTTGGTGAAATTGTGGACAATTAAGTCTTTATACTTAACTATAATCTTGTCAAAGTAAGATCTATAAGACCCGTGGCTATTAGCCACATCCACACTGGAGCGTCCGAGTAGTCTAGTCTATATCGATCTGCCAGCTGAAAACGACTGATCAGATCGCTGAGACATGAGTTTCTCCTATCTGGATTCGAAACACAATCTACGCGTGCATCGCTGATTGTGATTTCTTTTTCTCCTATAAATACCAAAGTGTGTGACGTTCCTAGAAAATTCTCTAGACCTCGATAAAAGTTTGTCCGGTTCTACAAGGAGCATAGACAGGCACCAATCTAAAAGGTCTTAACACTTACGTGCGTCACGTAAGGATTGACCAGCCTGCCCTCCAGGTCAACAAAAAATTCTTACATGTAAATTGAAACTTTTCCTGAGTAGGACAGCACACCTCCCTCGCCCCATTTCAGGTTGGCATGGAGAAATACATTTCTCATAGTTGCTTAGGAGGGAGAGAAAGCCTGCAGTCTAGTTTGTGTAGTAGCAGCAGTATACAATATATGCGACCTGATATCGTAACGAGGATATTCCATAGACAATGCTTCAAGCAAACTATAAAATCTTAGAGTACATAAACGATATATAATATATATATATCGTTTATCTTTTATTTGTTTAAATCATTCGACTGCGGCCACGTTTGAGTACCGCACAAGAAGAGTTTAGTGGAACAAATCGCTCCCAATACTTATTTTTTAAAGCTTAATACTTAACCTATACTTCTTTAGCCAAAGCCTTAAGGTACGTAGACGTAAACAAACCCACACTGGTTATCAAGCAGAGGAGGTAAACACAAAGGAACATACAAATATACATATAAATGATTATGTATATGTACATATAACACATACACACGCACACATATATATACATACATATATATATATATATACATAAAATATGTGTAATTTTTATACATATATAGGTGCAGGCGTGGCTGCTTCCGGTCTCTTTGTTAGACGCGTTTTTGTTTGTCGGTTGAGTCAGACGTTTTGTTGGAGCTTTGATTGTTTTTTGTTAGATTTATTAAATGTAAACCGTTGTTGAACTTTGAACACTTTTTGTGCCGTTTCCTGGCGCCGGGAAACAGGAACTGTTTGTGTAAAGCCATTTTGGCAGTTGTTATTTGTTTCTGGAAGAAGTGAACTTATCAAAGCCATTGTAGGATTTATTGTTGCACCCCACCCCACTAGGGGGTGGGATTTGAACTGTTTAGAGGAAAAAATGTTTCCCATTTTACGGGATTTCTAATTTATTTATTTTTGTGTGTAGAATTAATTTCGGCCGAGTATGTCGGTCGAAATAATTCACGGAAAAAGTTCACTGGATGAGCCAGTAAAGAAACGTTGTGTTACCGACGGAAAAGCTCTCCGAGCTTTTTGAAAGAATGAAGAAGGGGTGTGGGGATTTAAAGATATCCCCCTCCACCAGCGTCGAAGAATTGAAAAGAACAGTCGTTTTCAAAACGTATTGTCCGTCAACAAGAAAATTCAAACACTTCGAACAGTGTAAAATTGTAAAATGTCTGGACCCCATATGGAAAGACTTAAAGTACATAGTGAGGGGCCGGACATATGGCACAATAGAGACCAGATTTGGAACCGAGGATAAAGCTCAGCGAGCTCCCTGAAAACGAAGGAGGTTGTGCTTCTGCGAACCTATATGTGGAGATAAACTGCCCGCATAAAGGTGGCAGAGGTACCACCCGAAATAGAGGCATGGAAAGTAATGGCCGCCTTGTTGTATAACATGACGGGCAAAATAAAATTCCTTCAAATTACATGCACTGCCCCACATAATTGGCTCGATCAGAGCATTTCAGCTATTATCCTGGGTGCTCAAGAAGACATCGAAATACTGCCAGACAGAGTTCTCTTGGGCAACGACATTGTTCTCAAAATCCATGTCGAAGGGAAGAAGCCGATGTGTTACGAATATGGGAAAAAAAAGGCCACATTAGTGTAGACTGCGAAAAGTGGCAGAAAAAAGTGGCGCTGACACCAGGCCCTTCAACTGCTTAAAACGACCCCGAACCCGCACACACATTAGCCCCCCACAGAACAAAAATTCCCACTCCCCCATTTGTGGTGCCCGCCCCCAAACACGATACCCCAAATCCCTCTAGTCTGGCTAACTGATGTTTCTAAGCGCTCACCTCTTCACCACTATAGCCTCGGGACGACCAAAGCCTTTCTCACTGAACTAACTCCTTCCCTAACTCCTTCTTTATACATATCTTTCTCTATCTCTAGATCTTTTATATATCTACCTCTTGTCCTCTATGTTAGATTCCATCTACCTTCCTCTTACAAGCAAAAATATTCTGCCTTTCTTTATACTCACTTATGTCGCTTAGTCATTGCGAAACTAATAACCTGGGGAAGAACATATGTTTTAGAACGAAGTATTAGCCGAGTGAAGAGCAGTAATAAGAACGGAAAATGACAAAGGAATAAATTATCAGCTTATGAACTTCATTAGCTTGTAACAGAAACAGCTGTAAGCCAATGAAGTGCACAAGATAATCATGTACTCTTTTGTCATCTTTCTTATATATCGCACAATTCATATATTTATATGTCTCTGTGGTTAGGGCAGCAGACTCGCGGTCGGAGGATCGCGGTTTCGATTCCTAGATCGGGCGTTGTGTGTGTTTATTGAGCAAAAACACCTAAAAGCTCCACGAAGCTCCGGCAGGCGGGGGAGGGCGACTCCTGTTTTACTCTTTCGCCCCAACTTTCTCTCACTCTCTTCCCGTTTCTTGAGTAACGCTGCAATGGACTGGCGTCCCGTCCAGCTGGGGGGGGGGGACACATACGCCACAGAAACTGGGAAACCGGGCCCATGAGCCTACCTAGGCTTGAAAAGGGAGCATAAATATATATATATATATATATAGAGAGAGAGAGAGAGAGAGAGAGACATGGTTGTGTGGTAAGAAGTTTGCTTCCCAACCACATGGTTCTGGGTTCAGTCCTATTGCGTGGCACCTTGGGCAGGTGTCTTCTACTATAGCCTCGGGCCGAACAAAGCCGTGTGAGTGTATTTGGTAGACGGAAACTGAAAGAAGCCTGTCGTATATATACACGTGTTTGTGTCTGTCTGTTTGTGTCTGTGTGTCTGTATTTGCCCCCCCTCCACTGCTTGAAAGCAGTTGTTGGTGTGTTTGTCCTCGTTAACTTGCAGTTCGGCAAAAAGATCGATAGAATAAGTACCAGACTTTAAAAGACATACTGGAGTCGATACATTCAATTATAAATTCTTCAAGGCGGTGCCCCAGCATGACCGCAGTCTAATGACTGAAACAAATAAAAGACAAAGGAGATAAACCACTGTTCGTACATTTTCCCCCCACCAAATCCTAGCTCACTTTTCCTTCGAAACAGGAATAAGTTGCTACTAACATGCGGGACGCTTATTGCTTACAAGGAACTACACCAACTGTGCATCTATACTTGAAACAGCTGTAAGGAACCAGCTGCACATCTTCCTTCTTCTCATCTAGTTTTGTATATTACCTATGAAGGCCTGCCTCTATCTACTATCTAACATCAACAATACGAACTTTTAACTGTTCCGTGAGATAACCAGAATATATCACACACATTACTCTTTACTCTTTTACTTGTTTCAGTCATTTGACTGTCACCATGCTGGAGCACCGCTTTTAGTCGATGGAGCAAATTGACGCCAGGACTTATTCTTTGTAAGCCTAGTACTTATTCTATCGTTATCTTTTGCCGAACCGTTAAATTACGGGGACGTAAGCACACCAGTATCGGTTGTCAAACGATGTTGGGGGAGGGACACAGACACACAAACATATACACACACATCCACATAAATATATACATATATACGACGGGCTTCTTTCAGTTTCCTTCTACCAAATCCACTCACAAGGCTTTGGTCGGTCCGAGGCTATAGTAGAAGACAATTGCCTAAGGTGCCACGCAGTGGGACTGAACCCGGAACCATGTGGTTGGTAAGTAAGCTACTTACCACACAGCCACTCCTACGCCTATTATGAACATTCTTCAGCCGTTCGTTTATTGAACGCTTGTGTTCGGTGGTGCTCGTATGGTTATTGTGGTGATGCTGATCATGAGGATGAGCATGTCGGCGGCGGCGGCGGCGGCGGCGGCGGCGGCGGCGGCGGCGGCGGCGGCGGCGGCGGCGGCGGCGGCGGCGGCGGCGGCGGCGGCGGCGGTGATGGTGGTGGTGGTGGTGGTGGTGGTGGTGGTTGTTTGTGGTCATGAAGATGAAGACAACAGCATTGGTAATGACTGTGATGGCGATAGTGATGATGATAATAGCGGTGATTATAGCGGTGGAGGAGGAGGGGAAAGAGGAGGAGGAGGAGAGGGGGGAGGAGAATAGTGGTGGTGATGGCGGCAGCAATGATTCTAACGGTGCTTAAAATGACTACGACGGTGACAAAGATGATGATGATGATGATGAAGAATGGCGATGATGATGATGATGATTGCTGGACTAAATGAACTCTTTTAATGACTTTCTAGCAGGATTTAAAGTGTGTGAATCTTAGAAAGATTAGGGAAAATGCAGGCGGTTCTTTCATTACGGTTTATAATTTCACTTGATTATTTTATAATGAGAAAATATCTTAACGAAATTTTCTTGGTACTTATGTACGTATGTGTGGTGTGTGTGTGTGTGTGTGGTGTGTGTGGTGTGTGTGTGTGTGTGTATGTATGTATGTGTGGTGTATGTATGTATGTATGTGTGTGTGTGCATGTATGTATGTATGTATGTATGTATGTATGTATGTATGTACGTAGGTACGTACGTACGAATGTATGTATGTATATATGTAAGAATGTAATACAATTGCACATTTCTGTTTCTTTATGCCAAAACTATTAAACGGTATTCTTGCAAATCTATCTATCTACAAGCGTGGGTGTGTATGTGCGTGAATTGTATCGCTCCATCCCTGCATATATATATATATAAATATATATATATATATATACATACATATACATACATACACCTATATATATATATATATATATATAATATACATACATATACATACATACACCTATATATATATATATATATATATATATATACATGCATACATCTATATATATATGCTTATATACATATATATACATATACATATACATATATATATGTATATATATACATGTATGTATATATATACATACATATATATATATATACATACATGTACATATATATATGTATATATATATACATACATATATATACACATATATATATACATATATGCACACACACACACATATATATATATATACGTATATATACATATCCATATATATATATATATATATGCACAAACATATACATATCCATACACACACACATATATCCATATATATATAATACATGTGTGTGTGTGTACATTTCAAAGTGCCGCCAATAATTATTTTACCTTTTATTGTTTTAATAAAATACACGCAGGTATGTATACTTGGGTGTACAAATCAAAAGGAAAAGAAATTAAAGAAAAATATACTGCCGATCTGTTTTGAAGCAAAACAATAAAGAGAATTCGTGGAAAACCAGAAAATAATATACGAAACAAAGATACCAGGAATATTCCCAAAGTGACAATAGGAGCATGGTAATCAACTACTATAATAATACTCGTATGTTTTTTTCTCCGTCACAACATATGAATGAGAAAAGAAAGGGTGGTAGATGAAAAAGAATAGAAGGGATGATGGAAATTCTACAGCGTTTCAAATTTGTGTGGATATATGCGTGTGTATGTAAAAGGGAGGCATGTGAATGTTTGTGTGTGTGTGTGTGTGTGTGTGTGTGTGTGTAATGGGAGTGGGATGGTGAATATTCAACGCTGAAAAGGAAACTCAAACAGCGTTTCAACTGTGTGTGAGTACATGTGTGTAAGTGTGTAAGTGTACAAGGGAAGTATGTAAACCAGCGTCCTTTCAGTAACAAACGATGATCGATGTCACATCTCAAAAGACAGTAACTAAATGACATTAACAAGTGTATTAATTTGAATTACCATCCGTATTTTATCTTTTGTGAGGGTACATGGCCTAGTGGTTAGAGCAGCGGACTAGCTTTCGAGGGATCGGTGGTTTCGAATCGCAGACCGGGTGATGTGTGTGCTTATGAGCGAAACACCTAAGCTCCATGCGGCTTCGGCAGAAGGTAATGGCGAACCTCTGCTAACTCTTTCGCCACAACTTTCTTTCACTCTTTCCTCCTGCATCCTGCAGCTCACCTGCGACGGACCGGCGTCCTGTCCATGTGGGCCAAGGAAACCGGGAAACCGGCCCTTATGAGACAGGCGTGGCTCGAGAAGGAGCAAACAAGCATTTTATCTTTTGCTTTTATTTCTATATAAAATACTACAATTAGCCGTCATTTTTGATAAACCAAAATTCTTAAATTTTCTTACATTTGTCACCATAAGTAGGTTTTTTTTTTTTTTTTCCATAAGAACATACAAGGCTGTGATGTTCAGAAGCTGGCTTTGAAACCAAGTGGTTTCCAGTTCAGTCTGGTTCATATCTAAATATGCATATGTATGTATGTATGTATGTATGTATGTATGTATGTATGTATGTATGTATGCATGTATGTATGTAATGTCGACAAATGCTGTACGGTTCGCTTTCTCAAGGGCCTATTCTGTTTTTATCACGCACCAAAATCAAATTGTGCACAATAAATCTCTTCACGGAAAAATCATTCTGACAGTTTTATCTCCAGTGCATCAAAATGTGCAGAATGCAGCAAGTAAGTAGATTCTGAGTACAAAGAAGGATACCTTAGAACTGTCAATTTACTTTTTATCTATAATGTAATCTTCTTGAAAAAAAATTATTATATTCTGGGGGCTTTGTTTCATTAACAATCATTTTTTACCTGTAAAAATAGTTGACTAGCAACAAAAATGCAAACGCAAAGATGATAATATTTCTTGATTTTTTTTTATGCGCCCTTTTCAAGCCTAACCAGGCTCATGGACCCGGTTTCCCGGTTTCTGTAGCGTATGTGTTCCCCCCCCCCAGCTGGACGGGACGCCAGACCATCGCAGCGTTGCTCAAGAAACAGGTAGGAAGAGAGAGTGAAAGTTGTAGCGAAAGAGTACAATAGGGGTCGCCACCAACCCCTGCTGGAGCCTCGTGGAGCGTTGGGTGTTTTCGCTTAATAAACACACACAACGCCCGGTCTGGGAGGCGAAACCACGATCCTCCGACCGCGAGTCCGCTGCCCTAACCACTGGGCCATTGCGCCTCCTCACATTTCTTAATTAGGTGAACTCATAAAAGTATTGTACAAGAAGTGAATGCTTAAAAATATTATTAAAAATGTTGGAATTTGAATTTAAACAATATGCTCTTGTTGGGTGACGGTGAGATAGAACGGAGTACAGGAAAGGTTAAAAGAAAGCTAGGGTGCCTATGGGCAGCATGTTGGTAATATAGTTAAATTTCAAGGGCCTTTTCTTTTTCCCCCATAGCGCTCTCTCATGTGCATGTCTAACTGAAAGTATACCTAATGGTTTATGCTGAAATTTCATCTTCCACAGACAGGAGTGCCGTAAATCCTTGAGTATTGTCCGCCCTTGAGTACAATACGCAGGGAATTTTTAGGGGGCTGTACCTCTGAAAAGACTAAACCTTGTGTATAATACGCACCCCTTCTCTAACTTGAGTCAAGGAGGTCTATATAACGTCCTTGGTTTGTAAAAATGTATACGGTAACGTCCATTATTATTATTGTATATATAACATAATGCAAACGTGGCTTTTTTGTGCTTTTTTTTTGCAGTAAATAAAAAAGATAATAATAATTTTTAATAAATGTTGCTTATTACAAGTTATGAATGATTCTTTTATGACTTCATTGCTTTCAGGCTTAGCTTAAGGTATTTTCGCGCCCGATATCACAAAATGTGTCTGAATAAACATTGCCGAACAGCAGATAGAAACTCGGACATTGCTTAGAAAATAATTTTCATTTTAAACCTCGTATATAGTACGCACTAGGGATTTTGGCCTTTAAATTTTGGGAAAAAATGCCGATTAAACTCCAGGATTTACGGTACATTTATAAGTCAAGCTTAATAGAAACCATAAATATTGGTAGGGCAAGAATTTCTAAGTAACAAGAGGCCAAGTGTATTGGATTACCAGAGTTTCATGGGCATAGAATCTGAATTCTTTGTCGCTAGTGAGGATAAATTTTCATTTTTAGTGAGGGAAATTAGGCCTCAGTAAACCACTACATCATTTATCTTTCATTATTTCTCAGCTGAAAAGGCGGCGAGCTGGAAGGAAAGGCGGTGAGCTAGTAGAAAAGGCGACGAGCTGGCAGAAACGTTAGCACGCCGGCCGAAATGCGTAGCCGTATTTCGTCTGCCGTTACGTTCTGAGTTCAAATTCCGCCGAAGTTGACTTTGCCTTTTATCCTTTCGGGGCCGATAAATTAAGTACGAGTTACGCACTGAGGTTGATATAATCGACTTAATCCGTCTGTCTGTCCTTGTTTGTCTCCTCTGTGTTTAACCCCTTGTGGATAGTAAAGAAATAGAAATAGGTATTTCGTCTGGCTTTACGTTCTGAGTTCAAATTCCGCCGAGGTCGACTTTGCTTTTCATCCTTTCGGGGTCAACAAATTAAGTACCAGTTGCGTACTGGGGCCGATCTAGTCGACTGACCCTCTCCCCAAAAATTTCGGGCCTTTTGCCTAGAGTAGAAAAGATTATTTCTGAACTGACGAAAGGCAGCGAACTAGTAGAATCGTTAGCACACCGGGCAAAATGTTCAAATTCCACCGAGGTCGACTTTGCCTTTCATCCTTTTGGGGTCGACAAGATAAGTACCAGTTTAAATTCTGGCGTCTATGTAACTGACTCATCCCCTTCCCCGGTCTTGCTGGCATTGTGTCAAAATTTGAAATCATTATTTCTGAGCTGACAGAATACTATTGCCTATATGTTACTAACTAGGCAAGGTAAAGTTCATCCAGATAATTCTTCTCCACCACGAATTGAGCTCATATTTCTGTAAGGCTAAATGTCAGCACAGATATAGTTGAAAAATATAATTGGAGAAGGTAAATAAACATTATGATTTCTGAAATACATGCTACATTTCCGTTATCTACGAGTGCTTCGTCCTCTTCCCAGCACCAGCTACATTTTTATTTTATAAGGAGTAACTATAGGAAATCCCATTTAGCATTTTCTTCATAAGGGGAGTAGAAGCTATAGCAGCATACTTTATATTAGAATGAAACTAAAAACAACATACCACTTTTTCTTTCAGCTCCGACTTCAGGTACAATATTTTAAAGTTTCCACTTGTTCATGCCCTCTGCTCTTCCAGACTCGGTTAATTAAGAAATGATTAAGGATGTTATCACTCCAACAACCGCACTTAGCTGCTAGTATGTATACATACATGCACACATACATACATACATACATACATACATACATACATACATACATACATACATACATACATACATACATACATACATACATACATACATACATACATACATACATATATATGTACATATATATATGTATATATATATATATTTATAGCAACGACTCCATCTAAGAATATCTGAAGAAGGAATTTTATTCCGAAATATTATCAGACTATGAATGACAAAATTACAAGTAGATAGCCCATTGTTTATATTATAGTGCATTGTTGTACCATTCAAAACTTTTTATTCTTTACAGACAATACACAATGCTTCAAGCGAACTAGAATACTCTCATATATATTTATATATACTCTAAGTTTCAGTCCGAGGACTGAATATGCTACATACCTTTCCCACCTTTGATCTAAGGAGTAGAGTCTTAACACTTTTAGTCTATCCTAGTAGCTGATATGTCGCATAGTGTCGATCTTTTTGGTGTAGCTTCGCGGCATCGTACATATATGTATACATATGCATATGTATATCTGTTTATAAATACATATGTGCAAATATATATTTGTATGTATACACACATATTAACATAAGTATATGCACACACACACACACAAGTATATATATATATTTCGCTTTTGGATTTGATTTACAAGATTCTTTATGTGAGTTCGTGCGTTGAAGCATATTTTGTTGTGTCTAAGGAGAGTCATTCTCTTTT
Source organism: Octopus sinensis (assembly GCF_006345805.1). Lineage (NCBI taxonomy): Eukaryota > Metazoa > Mollusca > Cephalopoda > Octopoda > Octopodidae > Octopus > Octopus sinensis. The sequence continues at coordinate 83,887,630 of NC_043001.1, read as the reverse complement.
AGTGCCTTATTATTTTACACACTCACCGGTAAATATTTCCATTCAATTATTTATTTTTCCTAAAATTTTCGCTTCGTCTTGCAACCCTTTCAATAGTCGTTGACTGTTGAAAAGGTTGCAAGACGCAACGAAAATCTTAGGAACGTACATACGTACCTACCTACCTACCTACCTACCTACATACATACATACATACATACATACATACATACATACATACATACATACATACATACATACATACATACATACATACATAGCGAAAAAGATCAGAGAAAAAGAAAATACCTACGCTGGCCTAATGAGGAATCTGCAGCTACTCTATCCAGATTACAAGTTCATGTTTATACCTATAATTATTGGGCCATTGGGATACGTAACACACTGCCAAAATAACAATCTTGAGAAATTAAGCTTTTCGAAACTAGAAAGGAGAGAGCTGATTCGAAGACTACAGATTCAAGCCAATTGTAAAATCTGTAAAACTTTCCAGAAGTTTATCATTTAAGTATATATGATTATGTCTAGACATGCAACTATATGCATGAGAATACATAAATAAAACACACAAATCTACACATATACATACATACATACAAACATACCTTGTTGATGTTGTTGATATTCCAATGACGGAGCCTTGGATCCTATGTTAGAAATCAGCTCTTACTCTATTGACAAGTAATCTTGAAATAAAGTTGAAAAGTGACACACACACGCACAGGCACACACACACACACCACACACACACACACACACACCACACACACACACACACACACACACACACACAAGCACTTCAAGTGCACCGTGTTTATCCTCTTTATTCTCTCTGACCATTCATTCCTGTTTTCGCTTGCTGCTAGTTTAATGGCCGCAAACGGACAGTTTTGCATTTGTGTTTCTTACAAGTATTTCACACAATAAACGTGTGCGTCTGCGTGTGTGTATATATATATATAATGTACACTACCACCTGCACATGAAATTTCATTGTGGCAGACACCTGTGGGAGACACGAAATTCAAACTCTAAATCTTTGAAGCCATTAAACTGGCAGCAAGTAAAAATCAGAGGCAAGAATGGTCAGAGAAAATAAACATGCCACACTTGAAGTGAGAAAATGAGATTCTCCTTTTCTCAGGGGGGATTTAGATATATATGTAAATGCACTTAAACACACACACACACACACACACACACATATATATATATAATATATATATATATATATATATATATATATATATATATATTATATATATATATATATATATATTATATATATATATATACGCTTACAAATGAATATATGCACTGTATAGAGTGGCTGTTGACTAACGTGCTCCTGTACACGTTGACAGATCTTGTTTATCATTGCACAAGGCGTCCAAATAAACTTGCTGAGTAGGTGAGTAGCTTAGTCACCGACGATCCGTCCACACGCAGATTGCACTGACTTGCTTGGTTAACACTTGTTGGCGTGTGGTTATCGGAAACCTGACATGTGATTATACGCATGACTTTTACCATATAGCGATGTGTGTGATTGTGCGTGTGTCTGCAGATGTATTTTATTGTATTTTATTATAAGTTGAATGTGTACACATTTACACACACACACACACACACACACACACCACACACACACCACACACACACACACACACACACCACACACACACACACACACATACACACACACATATAGTCAATTCAAATAAACTATCAATTAAAAAAAACAATTATAAAATTAACCGATAACAAGAGGACGCGCACAATGAATATATCAACTTGACGCTCGGTGAAAAGAGGGAGTTTGACGTTTCGAGCTAAGCTCGTCGTCGGAAATAAGGTAAAGAAATTAACAACAGGGCCCGTGGCTTAGTGGTAAGGAGCATTCGGCTCACGATCGTAAGATCATGAGTTTGATTCCCGGCGGGGCGCTGTGTACTTGAGCAAGACACTTTATTTCACGTTGCTTCAGACCATTCAGCTGGCAAAAATGAGTAATACCTCTGATTAGAAGGGCCATCCTTGTCACACACTGTGTCACTCCGAACTACATTAAGGGTACACGTGTTTATGAAGTGCTCAGCCGCTTTCCCGTTAATTTCACGAGCAGGCCGTTCCGTTGATCGGATCAGCTGGAACCCTCGTCGTCGTAGCCGACGGTGTACCATGTATATATAATTACTAAGTACGGTGCTCAAACCGCAGCTTGTAAACCGAATGCGGCCCTTTGACTGTTATTATTTGTAGTTCTGGAGGGAGGCAAGCTGTCAGTAACATTACCAGACAAAATACTTAGCGGCATTTCTTCTGACTTTGCATTCTGGGTTCAGATGCTACCCAGGTCACCTTTGCCTTTCATCCTTTCGGGGTCGATGCAATAAGTACCACTTGAGAACTGGAGTTGGTGTAATCGACTTACTCCTTCCACGAAATGCTGGCCTTGAGCCAAAATTTTAAACCAATGCATGTGGCTCGGGGAAATGTGCTGGCCGAGCTCTTTTTTTTATTATTATTTATCACAGTTAATATAGAAGTTAGATAAGATATTATTCAAGCTTTATAATTATTTATTGGGTGTGAATGATCCAGCAGTGCTGCGGAAAAGGCTTTTCTTACATTTATCAAATAAACCAAAAGATTAAATCGTAATGATTTAAAAAAAAATTTCTGCCCTTTCAGTTTTAGCTTTGTACTCTTTGAGTTTCTCATCACGTGTCCCATTCAAGTTATTGTTTGCTTCTTGGATGTTACTTTCAAACACTCTCTCGAAACACGCTTTGAAAAGAGACAACAAATGAGAGAATTTATCTGATGTCTCTTCCATTCTTTATCTTTTACCGCTTGTCACATTTCTTTTTTCACAATAGTCATTATCACATTATCTGCTTAGAATAATATTGATGTCATTTATTAACCCAATAATTTATATTATTTTACCTCTTGGTGGAGCCACCTCAACACAACAATGAGTCAGAGAAATAGTTCTGAACGATGAGTGCTAGATATTGAAGAGCCATTGTTCTTTAGTTCTTAGAGCAAAGCAAAAAATCCTCTCCTGAACTGGAAAATTACGAATGAATGCAAAATTTTATGTTCTTTACCAATATAATTAATCATCTACAACTTGGCGCTCCAAGGGAAGAATAAGAGTTCTTTTGATCTTACGCAGATTTTTTAGCTTCCAGAGTAAAATAAATCTTTTCAAAGTAATATATTCTAAAGAAATTTCAATCACCTTCCCACTTCAAAACGGGAGTTAATACATTCCCTGATGCTGAAATAGAACATCACAAGCTAGAAGGACACAAGCGTAAATTACAAGGGTTGCTTGATAATAATTTCGTAACCAGGTTTAATGTCTTACAGATGATAAAGCCCCGCTTTCATTGATTTGTGTTCAGTGATGGTGGTCCAATTCTCAACTCTGTAGTTACAGAATTATCTACTATGAAAATGGAACAAATGAAATTACAGGAGTTCCTGGGTCTAAAAATGATCCATAAATCCCAGTCTTCAATTTAGTTGTGGAAAGAAGTTCCAGAAATGAAATATCCTGACTGAAGAAAACGAATGTGCGACTTATCTCAACTTTTAGCATAACATCACTGTACTCTGTAATGGACTTGGTGAAATTGAAGCTCTGGGCAAACCTCACAAATCGTTACTTGACGGAGCTAATTCATTCAGCCTTGACAACATATCAAACAAATTTTCAGCCGAGATTGTTGTAACCCCCTTCGGTCTTGAATGACCATGAGATTGCACCTAGAAAGTTACTCTCCGTGTCAAAGTCTGGGCAAGGTTGTTTATGGAAGACCAGCAGTCGCTCATACATATCAGCTTCCCCTCTCCACATCACTGATGTTATCCAAGGGAAAGGCAAAGGCCAATACGGCTTGGCACCAGTGACGCCACAGCTCATTTATTAAAGTGCAAGTGGCTGAGCACTCCACAGACACGTGTACCCTTAACGTAGTTCTCGGGGAGAATCCGCGTCACACTGAGTGTGACAAGGCAGGCCCTTTGAAATACAGGTACAACAGAAACAGGAAGAAAGAGTGAGAGAAAGTTGTGGTGAAAGAGTACAGCAGGGTTCACCACCACCCCTTGCCGGAGCATCGTGGGGCTTTAGGTGTTTTCGCTCAATAAACACTCACAATACCCATCTGGGAATCGAAACCACGATCCTACGACCGCGAGTCCGCTGTCCTAACCACTAGGCTATTGCGCCTCCACCAGCCGAGATATAAACCCACAAAATCTCTAAGTGTAATAAACAACTGCTTTAAAGTCTGATATATGCTTCATTATCTGTTTGTCATAAAAATATTCTTTTCTACTCTAGGCACAAGGCCCGAAATTTTGGGGGAGGATTCTTGTCGATTAGATCGATCCCACTATGCAACTGTTATTTAATTTATCGACCCAGTAAGGATGAAAGGCAAAGTCGACCTCGGCGGAATTTGAACTCAGAACGTAAAGCCAGACGAAATACTTATTTCTTTATTACCCACAAGGGGCTAAACATAGAGAAGATAAACAAGGACAGACAAAGGGATTAAGTCGATTAGATCGGCCCCAGTGCGTAACTGGTACTTAATTTATCGACCCCGAAAGGATGAAAGGCAAAGTCGACCTCGGTGGAATTTGAACTCAGAACGTAATGGCAGACGAAATACCTATTTCTTTACTACCCACAAGGGGCTAATCACAGAGAGGACAAACAAAGACAGACAAACGGATTAAGTCGATTATATCGACCCCAGTGCGTAACTGGTACTTATTTAATCGACCCTGAAAGGATGAAAGACAGAGTCGACCTCGGCGGAATTTGAACTCAGAACGTAAAGCCTGATGAAATATTGCTAAGCATTTCGCCCGGCGTGCTAACGTTTCTGCCAGCTCGTCGATTTCATTTACCATAAAACATATTAAGATATGACTAACTTTGTATGGTAGAGTGTGATTCAAATATCTATAATTTTCTTGGTTTGCTTTTTTCCATATTTCCCTTTTTTGATTTTTCATTTTGTTTTTGACAGTCTAATTTTATGCGATTGAAATACAAATTCGCACATTTTCCCTAAGCCTTTCTGTCGTTTGTCACTATATTAAATACGCTAAAACTTTTAACAAAACTAGGAGTCGCGGTGTGGAAAGTAGCTTGCTTACCAACCACATGGCTCCAGGTTCAGTCTTGCACAAGTGTCTTCTACTATAGCCTCGGGCCGACCAAAGCCTTGTGAGCGGATTTGCTAGGCGGAAACTGAAAGAATCCCATCGTATATATATATATATATATATATATATATATATATATATATATATATATATATATATATATATATACGTGTGTGTGTATATTTTGTGTGTCTGTGTTTGTCCCCGACTATCGCTTGACAGCCGATGCTGGTGTGTTTACGTCCCCCGTAACTTAGCGGTTCGGGAAAAGACCGCGATAGAATAAGGACTAGGCTTACAAAGAATAAGTCCTGGGGTCGATTTGCTCGACTAAAGACGGTGCTCCAGCATGGCCGCAGTCAGATGACTGAAACAAGTAAAAGAGAGAAAAGAGAGTAAGCTGAAATTAATACAACTTAACAGTTCAAGAAACTGCATCGATGAATAACATTTATTGCATACATCCAAAATATGTAACAAAACATATTCTTTTATTTTACTAGTTTCAATCATTAGACTGCGACCACGTTGAAGCACCGCCTTCAAAGTGTTTAGTCAATCATATCAAATGCAGTACTTATTTTTTTTCATGTATGATATTTATTTTATCAATCTAAATTGCGAAACATAAACAGACACAGATACAAACATAAACACAGTATAAAAGTTGTCCGTGTCTTGCGACTCTCAAATACCTAAAGTTTATCGGAAATGCTTTTTACGTTAAGCAAACTTGACCACCCCGAGATGTATGTGTGTGTGTGTGTATGTGTGTGTGTGTGTGTGTCTGTGTGTATGTATGCGTCTATGTATGCGTGTGTGTGCGTATGTATGTATGTATGTATATATGTATGTATGTATGTATGTCGTTATTCAGTTTATTTCAAGGTGTCTTGCCAATAGACAGAGAATCGGTTTCTAACCTAGATCGAAAGCTCCATTGGAATTTCAGCAACAACAGGGTATGTATGTATGTATGTATGTATGCATGTATGTATGTATGTATGTATGTATGTATGTATGTATGTATGTATGTATGTATGTATGTATGTATGTATGTATGTATGTGCATATTTGTATGTTTTATATATGTATTCTCGTGCATGTAGTTGCATATCTAGACATGTTCATATATATTTAAATGATAAACCTCTGGAAAGTTTTACAGAATCTTAGTTCCAGTGATAGATTGGATCTGTAGTCTTCGAATTAGCTGGTTTTGAGAAGCCCAGTTTCTCAAGATTGGTATTTAGGCAGTGTGTTACATATTCCAGGGCTCCAATAATTACAGGTATAAACCTGAACTTGTAATCTGGATAGAGTAACTGCAGATTTCTCAATAATTCAGCATAGGTGTTGTCTTTTTCACTGATCTTCAGCTTTATGTTACATCCGCTGGGCAGCTAATTTCCACAACTCTGCACAGTTTCTCTTCTCTATCCCAAATCATTATATCAGGTCTAATGTCCTTACATTTTATTGATGTCTTCACTGGTACATTCCACCAGTATTCCTTTTCATTATGAGTGGTTATGGCTTCTACCATATTGTGAGTTCTTATTTCTTTGTCCTCGTGATTATCCTTCCAACGGATTTCATCATAGAGTGTCCTAGCTACAACAGCATGTCTCATCGGTAGATAATACCGTGATGACATTTTCGGTTAACTGCTTATGATGTGGATAATATCTTCAGTGTGAACTCCATTTTACTGCTTTGTCACATTTTGCTGCTTTTCCTGCATCACTATTCCTTTTGTGCATGAGGTACTTGGTTGATATTTCCAGTTCCCGGATTGCAAGTGCATACCATTCAAAATGAAAGGTAGTAATCCGGCTATTGGCTCATGATAAATTGTTTTGACGATCGATGTTATTATCATCACGGAGTTTTCTACTAACATAACCATGCATAGTCTTCTGCTCAAATAGGTTCATCCTTTCATCTGATGATACGCTGCGGTAGAGTCATGCAACTTCTTTGGGCACGTATTCTAGGTTATCAGACAGAAGGTGTTACTCAAGGTGCTGCATTCCAAGTCTTATGATGTTATCAGCCTCATGTATGCAAACTTGGTCAAGGGATGTACTTCGACACTTGGTGGTTAAAAGATGTTGCCGAAGGGATATGATGCGACATTCAAAGGTATTTTGGATTGATATTAAGCCTCTGTGGCCTTGTTTTCGTTTTAGGTACAGGCGGTCTACGTTACTGTTTATGTGGAAATTATGTGTGCTTGTTACTATTTTTCGGGTTTTCACATCAATGGCTCGGATCTCATCAAGCTTCCAATCAAACAGCCCAAATGTTGGAATGAGTACTGGCACTGCAAAACACATTGTGGTCCACTGTTTTATTGAATGCAGAGAGTTCTGAGGTTAAAATTTTCTTTATTCAGCTGTAATATTCTTTAGTTACACGTGTTTAGTTACAGGTGCCATTGTAAGATATATTTTCATCCACCCCTAAACCGCTTAGATTCTTCGTCAGATACAGAGGAAACAGTCATTGAGGGAGATGTTACTAGTCTGGTTATAGTTTCCCCCTTTACACAACCATATAACATTTATCCTGACCAAACTCCAACCCTACATCCTTTGAGAATGTTGTAATTAGGTCATGGCTCTTTTTCATCTCATGCATATTCTTTGCATAAAGTTTTAAGTCATCCCCAAAAAAGCTGTGTAATTTTGGTATTTCTGTTTCCATATGAACCAGTGAGATATCCTTCAGACTTCATTAACATGAATGACAAGGGATTTACAGAAAATATAAACAACATCACGGACAGGCTGTCTCTTGGGAATATGCCTTTGCGATACTGTATTCTATCCGTGAGAATACAGCCACTCTTTGTGTTTAATTTCAAGATGGTGGCTCACGATGAAGTTAGGTCAGCTATGGCTTTGACTATTCTCACTGGAACTTTAGCAAGTTTAAGAGTTTCTAGCGTCCATGAGTGGGGAACAGAGTCAAAGGCTTTCTTGTAGTCTAGCCACATTGAAACTAGGTTCCTCCTATACTCTCGCACCTCTGACATCACACTTTTGTTGATTAAAAATTGCTCGGCGCATCCCCTTGCTTCTTCCTAGCTGCTTGTTCTGGAGGAAGAGGTTTAAACATACTGTATATATCTTATACATTATGTTCTGGCATGCAATTGGCCGGTAGTTGTTTTGTCATGTGGGTGGTTCTGCATTTGGGGATCAAGTTTGGTTCTGCCAGGGCTAACTAGTGTGGTATGCTACTGTTCCCAATGAAAGCTTGCTGGTACAGATTGATAAGATATGGTCGGTAGAATGTTAGCTTCTCGTAGTCTCTTCCAAGTGCTTTTCCATCCTGGAGTTTCTGGATCACAGTTGCAAGAGTTTCACCAGCAATGTTGTATGTTTTGGATGTAACGCAGGAGCAATAACTTATTCGGATTTCTTCCAGCCACAGAGCATCTTGGTTAAATTCCTTCTCTTCATTCCAGACTTTCCTCCAGAAGGAGTCTATGTCTTCTCGTGAAGGAGCTTCCATGATGATTACTGCTCCTCCTCTCATGTCTCTGTATACCGCTACCTGGTTGCAGTTGAATTTTTGGTCTTCTCTCGGTTATTCTCTTCTGATGTCAGAGTTTTTCTCTGACAGTTTTTAGCTCCTGTTTGAGGGTAATCAGTTTGCAAGTGAGTGTCCTCTTTTTGCTGTCTCTAAACGTAATTTCTATCTCCTTCTTTACTTTCTTTTGGTGGAACGTATAGTGATTTGCTTATTTACATGCAATAAGCATTGTTACATGACTGATGGTCTTCCATAAACCAGTTATCTTTTTCTGTCTTCAAAACCTATAATGGTTCTTTCTTTGTTATTTCGGTTTTGTTTACGTTTTTGAATATCATTCATGTACTGTTTTACTGTAGTAGCCAGAGTACATAGACAGACGTTAATCTGCTAGTATGTGGGTTCGTCAAACTGTTGTGAATACTCATCACCAATTCCATTAACAGCTTTTAATACTGTATCTGGTGGTTTTTTACTTACTTTGGTAAAGAGTACTCTCTCTCTTCGAGAGGGTACTTCAAAACCAAAGTTATTTTTCTCGGGAAATTTCAGTAAAGGCACATTTCACTGGTATATGATCCTGACTACCACTACTACTACAATAATCGTTGCGGTTGTGCCTGCTATCTACCATAGTCGTAGTAGGAGGACAGTAATGTAGTTTGGCTAGCAGGCACTAAAAAATCTGTTGGAATGTCGCTAGCTGCGAAACTACATGGTTGTCTTATATAATTCCCGTTTTCGCTTTAGGTTGTGGAGTTGGGAAGGTTAATTTTCGATTTTTTAAATAAAGCTACAGTTACTAACCTTCTTTCTATGTTCTACAAATGTTGTTTGTTGGCATAGTTGCTTCTCAGTAAAATGACTTAATTCTGGATGCGGATCGTCCTAATATGATTTCAATTGATTCATTTAGCCAACAGCGGGGTTTGCTTCGCTTTTTTACAGCAGTTAAATAGATCATTATCCAGTTCATAACTCCAAGAGAAATAAGTTTTGTAGTTACGGTTTCTTGTATAACTACAGCTAGAAAGAATTTGTTTACCTGCTGAGTTGTTGTTTTCGTTCAGTTCCTCGATTGTGTTGTTATTGATGTTGTGTCCAGCCATGTTATTTGTAGTAACTCTCTGTATGATAAGTTCAAGTTTCAGTCGAAAATCACTACGATCGTGAATAAAAGGCCCCCCTCATTAATTCATCTGAAGATTAACCATTTATTTAACAAGGCTAATAGCTGTGGCTCCAACGTTGGAGATAGTATTCATCGTATTTTCGATAAATAGTCTCCCACGCCAAATATGCGACTTGCCGCTTCGAGTCTATGTATGTATGTATGTATATATGTATGTATGTATGTGTGTATGTATGCATGTATGTATGTATGTATGTATGTATGTACAAGTTCCGAACCCCAGGCAAGCTAGTAAACTATTCAATCTGAGCCGGTTGAGCTTCAACTCTAAGGCCTTTGAGATTTTGTGTGAAATGCTATATTCTAACGATGACAACGTGATGGCTCATTGAGAACAAGATATGCATCTGTTAATGGACAATTTTTCAAGAGCTTGCATTGCGTTTCACTATTAATAAAGATTAATGCGATGCTCACGCCAGCGCCTGGGGAAGCTTATACTGATCCTAACATCAGGGTAATAGAGCAAGAGAAAATTGTGCCAATACCAACCAATCAGAGTAGTGGACAGAACAGAGTCCAAGCGGCCAAAGGCTAGCTGTTTTCTGCTACGTCCGCATTTATGTTATATATGTCAGAGAGAGAGAGAGAGAGAATTTCACTAAGCGTACGCTACAGGGTAAATGGCGAACGAAAAGTTTTCTATTCAATTTCAGGGTAGTTGAGGTCACGGGCAATAAAAAAATAAGTGGTTGTTTTCTTAGATGCGGCTCTGGGGATTTAAAAAAAACTGTGTCTTGATGGCAATTTGGTGGGTGATAGACAACTCTAAGTCTCAGTGTTGACATGCTTATGCGTAATTCGCAAAAGAGTGCCTCGTGTTGTGATTTGTTCAGATCATCGCAAAGAATAGCTGGAGAAGTTTTACTGAATGTAGATCATCACGGCACCTCCACGACGATTAGTACGGTCTTTGCGCTACATGTTGTAACCAGCTATGCTAAAAACACCATCTCTGAGTAGAGAGTGTGCCCATGTTTCGATGACTGTGGTGAAATCGGGGTCAATACTCTTGATATATAAGATTCAAAATGGTGTACCTCGTTGCACAAACTTCGGGCATTCAGGGAAAGGAGTTTGAAAAGGGATTTAATCCCATCATGAAGGTATATAAGAGATGGAAAATCTGTTTTGTTATTCAATGGCAGCACCGAGGGTAGTATTTGGTCGGGCTATGCGAGTTGAGTGATGTCCTTGTTGATGGTGGTGGCTGCGTGTTCCTAGAGTTTTCGATGTGTGACGTTGACTCTCCAGGCACAGGTCAGCCTTCATATTTTCCAGGTATCTTTATTAAAAAAAACAGCTCCTTCTTCAAAGGAAAAATTTAAATAATTAAAAACAGAAAATAACATTCATACATATATAATAAATACGTATACGTAGACAGAGTGGATATTGAAGGTATTTGCATAACTTTAAAAGCTATTTAAAGTTATGTAAGATGAGCTCATTCGTTGGTATGTATACGACAGGTCAAATAACCATATCTAATCTCCTATGTGTTAACCTGTCTAATTATCCGGGGTACCAATGTTATCTTCATTGTTATAGCTTTGCTCTAAACATTGGCGTAGACAGTGTCAACACCTCGTAAAAATAAATGCTTTGACGTCACAACAGAGACAATGTGAGTGTTGATGAAAGCATTTATTTCATGTATAAACACATTGCATAGTCTACACGCGTATATACATACACGTGTTGTATCACTTCCAAACATTCTACTCGCCTCCGCCCCATACTAACCCATTTTACTCTAGCTAAGATTACCAAAATGAACCACCTTGGAGAATTAATACTAGAATATAACTTTCACCCTTACATACACACACACATACACACACACAATCACACACACAACCACACTCTCACACATGTATATACATATACATACATATATGAGTGGGAGTGTGTGTATATACTTATGTACATATACACAGATATATTCATGTGTTTATGTATATATAAGCACAGGCGTACATGCATGTATATATGTATATGTATATGCATGTATTTATATACATGCATTTATATATATATATATATATATATATATATATATATATATATATATATATATATATGCATGTATATATATATATGTATATATATATATATATATATATATATATATATATATATATATATATATATATATATACAAAAAGCAATAAAGATTCAAGTTAATTTAAATGAATTTACTTGAATATGGTACCTAACTTAGATGCACCAAAAAAAACTATACTGTTTAACAATACAGTAATGTGGGGTGATTATAAGCGAGAAAGAAGCAACAAGAATGGATAGGTTTTTAGTACAATCGTTTCATACAAGGACAGGCTTTATTAAAAGTTGTAAAAATTACAGCATATAAACGTGTCCCGTACTCATCAGCTAAAATACATGTGAGTTCTCTAGACATCCTAGTGGTTGAGGCTATACTCATGAAGTAATGTAGATAATTAAGTAACATAAACAGATTTCCAAAGTTCATTAAAGTTCTTTAAAGATGATGTACAGTCTTATCACAGAATTTTAAAAAAGTTTTAATAGCATCACAGAGAAGGTGACCTAATCCATAGAGCACATATGAATTTCCAGAGATATGATGAGGGATTACATACTCACAGAAGACAAATTTATCCATTGTTAATCACAACGAGGTGGGTCTCAATTCCAAATAGCTACAGCCTCTTGTAAATAGCAGTAATGTGATTAATGTGGCAAATACCTAATCATATAACAAGAATTGATACCTACCTCATTGTGTTCAACCATTGATAAATTTATCGCCTGTGAATATGAAATTCCTCTTCATTTCTCTGGAAATTTACATCTACACCATTGGAAATTGTGCATCTATACAAAGGATTAATTCACCCTCTCTGTAATGCTAATAAGCAGGAATTCATAAGCAGTTGCTTCCTTCCTGGGATCTCTGTTAGACTTTAAATTTTTCCCCGTGCTACTCTGGCATTTCCAGTACTTTGGTCTCATTCCTATGAGGAGTACTTGTACTTGTACTTGTGACGGTATTCACCCAGGGCGGGTTGAGCCGGCTTCTTCTCTGTTCCTAACGGCATCACGAACCATGGTGGCCCACGTTCGACGGTCCTGTGCGAGGTCACTGGAGATAGCGAGCCATTCGCGTTTCCATCTGCGCAGACCGACCACCTGCGGACTTGAGAGTTCGGAGAGGTCCTCCTTTATTGTCGTTGCCCAGGTGGTCAGCTGCCTGCCCGTGCGTTTGCGCACGCTGGGAAGTGGAGGTGGGAGGAAGACATCGCGAATCAGCTCACCCTCTGGACACCGGGCCGCATGACCGAACCACCTTAAGCGCCGTTATAGAAGCACCGAAGGGAGGGGCCGGAGATTCAGGCGACGACGAAGACCGGCTGTAGAAACCCGATCAATGCGTCGACAGCGAAGAATGCGGCGGAGACGTACCTCCTATGAGGAGGTACGTCGATGACCCTGACTTTGGTCACACCGCGTTCTATTTATAACGGTAGGAAAACAAACTGTACTTGTAGCCATCGTTCGAGTTCAGCAGATGGCTACTACGTTCCATTTTGCTTTCCTCAGGTTACGTAAACTACTGAACATTGAACCATTTCCAGACATTTCACAATTTCAGCTAGGGACGGCTATTGCGTCTGTATAATTAATGAACTTATAATGGACGGTCCTTTTGTAGCGCACAATACTCTTTTGCTGAGAACATCCCTACCGGAGGTGGCGGGGGATGGAATCGTTTCTATACTTTTTTTAATTGCATCTGCTTTTCTTTCGAGTGTATGCATTGTCCACTGCTCTATGACATGCGCGAAGGATATTTTTCTTTATAGATTTGTCGCCGTTACTGTTACGAGTTCATTGTTGTTACTGCTGTTGAAGGTGCGTGGGTTACTGGATAGGGTATTCAGCTCATGGTTGTAAGGTCATGGGTTCAGTTTCCGGCAGCGCGCTATATCCTTGAGCAAGACACTTTTTTGCAAATTATTCCACTTCACTCTTCTGACAAAAATGAGTTGTAATTGTAACTCAAAAGGTCAGCCGTGTCGCATTCTGTGTCACACTATATCTCAATAAGAACTACGTTAAGAGTACACTGGTCTGTGGAGTGCTCAGCCACTAGCACGTTAATTTCTCGAGCAGGCTGTTCTGTCGATCGCATTAACTGGAACACTCGTCGTTGTAACCGATGGAGTGTCTGTTTTGTTCTTGTTATCCTTATTGTCGACTTTGTTACAATTTCTTTCGTTGTTGTTATTTTTAGTGTAGTTGTTGTTATTTTTGGGGTGGGGTGGGCTGGGGAAACTAGTGGTAGTGCTTGCTGTAGCTCTGCTTGCTGCTGTTCCTGTTTTCGTTACTGTTGCCGCTGCTACTGTGGAGAAGGCATTGTTGGCGCTGCTATGGTGTCGCAGCTATTGTTGCCGTGGCTATGGTGACGCAACCATTGTTGTCGCTGCTGTTCTGACGCAGCCATTCTTGCCGCTGCTATTGTGGCGCTGCCATTGCTGCCGCTATTACAGTTTATATTGTTGTTACTGCTGTTGTTATTGGTGTTGTGTTTTATGTCGCTGTTAGTGGTGTTGTTTTGTTGCTAGTGCTGTTGTTAATCATATTACCTTCTGGGATCAAGTAGAGGACCAGAAATTTGGAAGAAGGGGTTTACTCGATTACATGGACTTTACTACGTGACCGCCGCTCTATTTTATCGACCCTAAAAGGATGAAAGATGATATTGACCTCAGAGAAATTTGAACTCGATGTAAAAGGTCGAAAGAAAAACCGAAAAGTATTTTTCCAATGTTCTAAAGATTCTGCCAGTAGAAATACTTATAATTGTTACAAATTTTGGCACAATTTGGAGAGATGGTGTTATTCGGTGGCATCGAACCCAGTGTTTGACGGCTACTTCATTTTATCCACCCCCGAAAGGATGAAAGTCAAAATTGGCCAATGTGAGATTTGAGCTCAGAACATAAAGAGCCGAAAGAAATTCTGCAAGGGACTTTATGCGACGCTCTGACGATTCCGCCAGCACGCCGGCCTAATATTGGTTTCAGATTTTGGCACACGGCTATCAAGTTCAGGGGAGGGATTATATTGACCCTAGTGTTCAACTGGTACTTATTTTATCGATCCCGAAAGAATGAAAGGTAAAGTCGACCTCGCCGGAATTTGAACACAGAACGTAAAGACGGGCGTAAAGGCGGCGAGCTGGCAGAATTAGCACGCCGGGCAAAATGCTCAGCGGTATTTCGTCTGCCGCTACGTTCTGAGTTCAAATTCCGCCGAGGTCGACTTTGCCTTTCATCCTTTCGGGGTTGATAAATTAAGTACTAGTTACGCTCTGGGGTCGATATAATCGACTTAATCCGTTTGTCTGTCCTTGTTTGTCCTCTCTGTGTTTAGCCCCTTGTGGGTAGTAAAGAAATAGGTATTTCGTCTGTCGTTACGTTCTGAGTTCAAATTCTGCCGAACTCAGAATGTAAAGACGGACGAAATGCGTAAGCATTTAACCCGACGTGCTAATGATTCTTATTTCTTTATTGCCCACAAGGGCCTAAACATAGAGGGGACGAACAAGGACAGACAAAGGCATTAAGCCGATTAGATCGACCCCAGTGCGTAACTAGTACTTAATTTATCGACCCCAAAAAGACGAAAGGCAAAGTCGACCTCGTCGGAATTTTAGCTCAGAACATAAAGACAGACGAATTACCTATTTCTTTACTACCGACGAGGGGCTAAACACAGAGGGAACAAACAAGGACAGACAAAGTGATTAAGTCGATTATATCGACCCCAGTGCGTAACTGGTACTTATTTAATCGACCCCGAAAGGATGAAAGGCAAAGTCGACCTCGGCGGAATTTGAACTCAGAACGTAACGGTAGACGAATTACCGCTAAGCATTTCGCCCGGCGTGCTGATGTTTCTGCCAGGTCAACATCCTAATATTGATTTAAAATTTTGTACTTACTTTCTCGGCCTCTGAAAGAAAGAAAAGCGAATTCGACCTTGGCGGCATTTGAACTCAGAACGTAAAGACGGACGAAATGCCGTCAGCATTTTACCCGGCGCGCTAATGATTCTGCCGTCTCGTAGCCTTTCACCGCCCTGATATTAACAATAGATGCTTTATTAAACACGATGGCTGAGAAAAAGATTGAAGACGGTCCTGAAAATAACAGCAACAACAACAACAAATTAAATCCTTTTTGAAAGTTTTGCGTATTTGCGTTTTACGAAAGTAGTTTCGTGTTACATCAGTACGTCTTCAGACATTCAGGAAACAGACTAAGCAACGAGAGTTGAATGTCAACATTAGTAAAGGTCCACAAAGCGTTTAACCACTTTGAAAGACGTGATATCTGCCTTTTTTTTGTATAACAATGGTCACTTTGTAATATGTCAGTATTCTAGGGAATTATAACTATGAGAAATGGCTGAGAGTTAGGTATGTATATAAGTAGGTAGGAAGATAGAGAGAGAGAAAGAGAGAGGGAGACGATACGTACGGTCGTGTGTACATTCGCACGTACGTACCAACTAATATACGTACACATGAACAAGGCGGTGAGCTGGCAGAAGCGTTAGCATGCCGGGCGAAATGCTTTGCGGTATTTCGTCTGCCGTTACGTTCTGTGTTCAAATTCCGCCGAGGTCGACTTTCCTTTCATCCTTTCAGGATCTATAAATTAAGTACCAGTTACGCACTGGGGTCGATATAATCGACTTAATCCGTTTGTCTGTCCTTGTTTGTCCTCTCTGTGTTTAGCCCCTTGTGGGTAGTAAAGAAATAGGTATACGTACACACGATCATAGAAAGAGACAGTCAGCGAATTATGCAGATAAATAGATAATATATTGGTTTCAAAATTTGGCACTAGGCCAGCAATTCTGTGGGAGGGGGTAAATCGAATATATCGACTCCTGAAATCAGCTGATACCGGACGGAGGAAAAGTAAAGTCGATCTCGGCGGAATTCGAAACCAGAACGTAAAGATGACGAAATGCTGCAAAGCATTTTGCCCGACGTGCGAACAATTCTACAAGCTCACCGCCTTAGATAAACAGATAATATTTTGATTTCAAATTTTAGTACAATGCCAGCAAGTTCGGGGAAGCAGCGGGTAAGTCGATTACATCGACCCCTGTGTTCATCTAGAACTTATTTTCTCGACTTCGGAAGGATGAAAGACAAAATCGACCTCAGCAGAATTTGAACCCAGAGCGATTCTGCCAGCTCGCCGCTTTAGATACACAGATAATACAGTAATAAACTACAGTGTCGATCTGTTCAAAGGAACGGGTTAAGGCTGCTTAGAATAGAGTGGTCAAAGTGTTAATTCTGAGTGTGAGCATGTTTTATAATAAATAAATAAATAAATAGGCGCCGGAGTGGCTGTGTGGTAAGTAGCTTGCTTACAAACCACATGGTTCCGGGTTCAGTCCCACTGCGTGACACGGTGTGCAAGTGTCTTCTGCTATAGCCGCGGGCCGACCAAAGCCTTGTGAGTGGATTTGGTAAACGGAAACTGAAAGAAGCCCGTCGTATATATGTGTATATATATATTTATATATATATATGTATGTATGTGTGTGTATATGTTTGTGTGTCTATGTTTGTCCCACCAACATCGCTTGACAACCGATGCT
This sequence comes from Octopus sinensis, assembly GCF_006345805.1. Taxonomy (NCBI): domain Eukaryota; kingdom Metazoa; phylum Mollusca; class Cephalopoda; order Octopoda; family Octopodidae; genus Octopus; species Octopus sinensis. Next base: position 83,870,028 of record NC_043001.1, on the reverse strand, counting down.
GGTGTGTTTACGTTCCCGTAACTTAGCGGTTCGGCAAAGGAGACCGATAGAATAAGTACTAGGCTTACAAAGAATAAGTCCTGGAGTCGATTTGCTCGACTAAAGGCGGTGCTCCAGCATGGCCGCAGTCAAATGACTGAAACAAGTAAAAGAATAAATAAATAAATAAATAAATAAATAAATGAATAGGCGACTCTTTACATTTTGACGTCAACTTTTCCTTTCTTTATTTCGGGGTCGAAAAAATAAGTACCAGTCGACCACTAGAGTCGATGTAACCCACTAGCTCCCCTCCTCAAAATTTTCAAGCCTTGTACCCAAAGTATAGAAAGCATTAGCTAAGGCGGGGATCTGGCATAATTGTTAGCGCGTCGGACAAAATGCTTAACGGCTTTTTTTCTGGCCCATTACGTTCTGAGTCCACATAATACTATCATGGTTGATAAAATAAAGTACCAGTCATATACTGCTTGATCCATGGAATCGATCTGCTCCACTTCCCTCAAAATAACTGGCCTTGTTCCAAAAGTAGAAAGAATTATCTCAGACAAAGAGCTGACTGAATCGTCTGCGTATCAGTTAAAATGTTTACAGTAATCCCTCGACGATCGCATGTGATACGTTCCAAACCCCACCCCCGCGATAGGTGAAAATCTGCGAAGTAGAAACAGTATTGTACTGTGTATATTTTTGCATTATTTTTATAATTTGTATATGCTTATTTTATTATAAATGCAAACAACACCAAAGAGGAATCGACGTAAATATAAATAATAAACGGCGATAGGTGAACCGCGACAGGTGAACTACGATATGTGACTGAACTGCGGTAGGAGAGCCGCGATATGGTGAGGGATTACTGTATCATTTCTTTGAGCTTTTCTCATTCTCAGATCAAATTCCACAGAGATCAGCTTCGCCTTTCATTCTTTCTGGATCGAAAAATGATCACCAATTAAAAATTAGGGTCGATGTAATCCACTAACCCGCTTCCCATGTTGCAAAGTGATGTTGCAAAGTTACGGGGTCGTAAACACACCAACACCGGTTGTCAAGCTATGGTGGGGGACAAACACAGGCACAAAACCATACGTAGATATATGCATGTACGACGGGCTTCTTTCAGTTTCTGTCCACCAAGTCCATTCACAAAACTATAGTAGAAGACACTTGCCCGAGCTGCCATCAGAAGGACTGAACCCGGAGCCCTGTGGTTAAGAAGCAAATTTCTTACTACACAGCCACTCCGGCACTTTTCCTTTCTAGACAAAATTGTGTATAAATGTGGTTCATGCACACACCTACAGATTAGACACTAAAGACAAAAGGAAAACGGCAAACAATACTGCCAAGATTAACCCACCGAAACCACAGAGATAGTGTTCGGCTACACCATTGTGCTACAAAGAAAGTAATAAATGTTTTAAAGAAGTATATATAGGCCATTTAAACAACTCAGCATGGTTCACACTGAAAATGTGAAAAGTAATAAACGAGTAATAAAAGGCGGCGAGCTGGCAGAAACGTTAGCACGCCGGGCGAAATGCTTAGCGGTATTTCGTCTGCAAAGTCGACCTCGGCGGAATTTGAACTCAGTCTGCCGCTACGTTCTGAGTTCAAATTCCGCCGAGGTCGACTTAATCGACTTAATCCGTCTGTCTGTCCTTGTTTGTCTCCTCTGTCTTTAGCCCCTTGTAGGCAATAAAAAAAAATGTAATTAACAAGTGAAGAACAAATATATAGGGTGTGTGTTTATGTGGCAAATAAACAAGATGACCGTCCCGAAATCTAACAATATCTGTTTCAATACACGGTTTCACATCAGGAAACTTGCAACACAAATTGATAAACGTAATCTATCATCCACCGCTCATAAATATATAAATATAAAGGTGGTGAGCTAGCAGAAACGTTAGCACGCCAGGCGAAAAGCTTATCGGTACGTTCTGAGTTCAAATTCCACCGAGGTCGACTTTGCCTTTCATCCTTTCGGGGTCGATAAATTAGCACGCCGGGCGAAATGCTTATCGTTACGTTCAGAGTTCAAATTCCGCCGTGGTCGACTTTGCATTTCATCCTTTCGGGGTTGATAAATTAAGTACCAGTTACGCACGGAGGTCGATATAATCGACTTAATCAGTCTGTCTGTCCTTGTTTGTCCTCTCTGTGTTTAGCCCCTTGTGGGTAGTAAAGAAATAGGCATTTCGTCTGCCGTTACGTTCTGAGTTCAAATTCCGCCGAGGTCGACTTTGCCTTTCATCCTTTCGGAGTCAATAAATTAAGTACCAGTTGCGTACTGGGTCCATGTAATCGACTGCCGCCCTCTCCCAAAATTTCGGGCCTTGTGCCTAGAGTAGAAAAGAATATATAGATATATAAATATACGCCGTGCCCCAGCATGGCCGCAGCCTAACGACTGAAACAAATAAAGTAATAAAAGAATAAAAACACAAAATATATAAATACACGCACAAACACACACACACACACAAATATATTAATAAACCCATAAGGTTGATAAACAAGTTTCTTTGAGATATTGCAGTAAAAAAATTAAATACAGAGTCGGAAAAGTGATTATTCATAGTTCAAAATGTCTCTGAAAATTCTTCATGTGAACAATTTAAAGGAGAGAAATACGCTTGTGAAGTAGATGTGGAAACGAAGACATGAAACACGATCGGTTCTATTGCTTTCTCCCCCCACCTTTATTATTCTACTCTTGTGACTAATGGATATTATAAAGGCAATAACTATATTCTTGAAAATAAGGGTATCCACAGATCTTGTTACTTAAATACATTTTATAGTTCATTCTTCTTTCATTTCCTGAGCGTCCAATAACACTATACTTGTTCCACGTCCCCGCTTTGTTGTGTTTTCTCTTTGTATTCTCATGTTTGGATTAACTTTATATATATATATATATATATCATATAACATATATATATATATATATATATATAATCACAAACACACATATATATATACATACATATATTCATACGCGCGCGCACACACACACACACACGTATATAGTTGGAATTTGCGGGAAAACAAAACACGAAGACAGGTGTAATGGTCCACTTGCTTATATATATACATACACACACATATATATGTATATGTATACATACATATACATATATGTACATATATATATACATATATATATACTCATATATACATATATATATATATACATATATACATATATATACATATATACATACATATATATATACATATATATGTATATATTCATATATATATATATATATATAACGGGAAGCTTTATGAAAATAGACAAAAGACGAAGGCAGGTGGAAAACAAACGAACAATTGTATTAGTATGGCGCTCAGGAAATATAAATAAAACAAGTCTTTAACGTTTCGAGCCTACGCTCTTCAACAGAAAGATACACAGAGAGAAAAAAAACACAGAAAGAAGGAGAGAAAAAAATGCGTGCAGTAGCTAACGAATCAACATGGCGATCTGATTTCGGCCAGAGGTCAAAGATCAAACATGAGACGCGAGAGCGAAATAAGGGGAGATAATAGGGTTGATAATAGGGTTGATAATAGGGTAGAAGGACCAGCTAATAGTGCGTAGGAGGGGTCTGGACGTGTGTATGTATAGGGTTGGTGTATGTATTAGTATGTATAAGGGTGTGTGTGTGTGTGTGTGTATGAGAGAGTATTAGTGCGTAGGATTGGTCTGGACGTGCGTATGTATGGGGTTGGTGTATGTATTAGTATGTATTAGTATGTATTAGTACGTATTAGTATGTATAAGTGTGTGTGTGTGTGTATGAGAGAGTATAAGTGCGTATGAGGGGTCTGGACGTGTGTATGTATAGGGTTGGTGTATGTATTAGTATGTATTAGTATGTATTAGTACGTATTAGTATGTATTAGTTGGTGTATGTATTAGTATGGCACATCATATATGATGTAATGTTCTCCAGTTAATTTACCTCCGTAACAATATGAATAATCTTTTCTACAATATGCGTATGTCCTGAAACTTGGGGTGACTGCAACCCCGAAAGGGATGAAAGTCAAAATCGACCTCGGTAGAATTTGAACTTAAAGCATAAAGCCGAGCGAAATACCACCATTTCATCGACCCCATCGGCGGTTTTTGAACTCAGAACATAAAGATTCCTCTTCTAAAATATAATAAAACTTTCACACTCAGAATTAGCTTTGACTACTCTATTCTAAGCAACTTTGCCATTTTCCTCTAAACAGGTTGATACTGCGATTTATCGAAATATCTGTTCATCTATATAAACTGCTGACTGTTTCTATTTATCTGTGACCGCATGTTAATATATTCATACGTACGTATGAATATACGAACTCGCCGTTGGAATTATTTAATAATAAATTAAATATAAAAATAGTATTGGGCAACAGCTTTCTGTTTTGCTTTTACAACTGTTTTTCTTTCTTCTTCCTGGCATCTAATAAGTCTTATAACACCCGCTGGAACTATTTAAAACGTCATCTTTTCGTTGAGTATGTCTCTAACGAGATCATTTATCTTCGTTGAATCCAAACCTTCACGAAGCTATTACAACACTCACGGCAAAGTAAGAAAACATTTGTTTGACGAAGTTGTCATTATATATGCTATTTATATGCGACACCAATCTCTTGAATATTCGAAAACTAAGAATTTGGGTCACTGAAGCACTGTATTAACTGCTGACATGATACAAAACTCTGATCCATCGGATATTTATCGGGAACTTAATCAATCCACCTATACGCGCTCTCAAAATTTAATCAGCCATTTAGCAATCGTTTTTTGCTAAGGTTTTAAATATGCTCCTTTTCAATTATATATTAGGAACTCCTTACAATCAGCTTCCGTATACTCCCCTCAATTATATATTATTTACTCCTTACAATTAACTTACGTATAGGACCTTTTCGGTTTGAACGGCAGTTTTTTCTAGCGGTGTCATATGAAATTGTCACCCATAATTATGACGCTAGTATCGATCTATTGCATTTCAATCTGTTTTAAGGTTAGGATTAGTTAGGGTTAGTTAGGGTTAGGGTTAGGGGTGGGGGAAGGGTATCTTTTTTCTTCACAAATGTAAATAAATCCAATTTGTTTCTTAAACGAGGGACATATTCATACGGCACAGAATGTTTTCACCTCAATAGACGTCATTGATTGGTTGAAATTGCAGAAATTGAAAAAAACCCAAATATCTTATAAACTATAGAATTTTCTCAATAAAGCCAAGAGAAAAAGATGTTTTATAAACACATTCTACCAGTATACGAAGTTTAAAAGTGTTTAGTTACGTGGAAATTATTTTTAGAAACTGCCGTTCAAACCGAAAAGATCCTACGTATACTCCCTTCAATTATATTTTTTTTTACTCCTTACAATTAGCTTCCGTATACTCCCTTCAATTATGTATTATTTACTCCTTGCAATTAGCTTCTGTATACTCCCTTCAATTATGTATTATTTACTCCTTGCAATTAGCTTACGTATACTTCCTTCAATTATATATTATTTACTCCTTACAGTTAGCTTCCGTATACTCCCTTCAGTTATGTATTATTTACTCCTTACAATTAGCTTCTGTATACTCCCTCTAATTATGTATTATCTATTAACAGTTATATAGTATATATTCCCTGCAAATATGTCATGTATCAACTTATAATTGCATAACATTTACTCCTTATCATATTATATATACTCTCTACAATTAATGGAATAGATTTGCATGCATATATGTATGTGTATTGTGTATGTGTGTGTGTGTTTGTGTGTGTGTGTGTGTGTGTGTGTGTAATATGTAAGCAATGTCTGTCTGTGTATATATTTGTATGAATGTATGTATGTATGTATGTATGTATGTATGTATGTATGTATGTATGTATGTATGTATGTATGTATGTATGTACGTATGTATGTTTGTATGTATTATTGGCTTCAACAGATTCAGAGCAACATGTTTAAAATGGTCCAAAAAATGCAAAGTTCACAGATATCACATTATTCTAAATTCTTCTACAGCTGTTACAAACCACATCTTTCATATAATTATTCAGTTAATATATGGAAATATTTTGCTATACCTCAGAGAAAGTCATTAATACCACAGACCTGATGCAGACTTGGTGCAGAGAAGGCATGCCGCTGTTGAGATCGCGAATGGTGACAAAAAGACTTCGACAAGCCTAGCTGTTTAAATTTATGGACCGAATAATTAATCAAGCTATCGATTATTTGATTGGATAGATGTTAACAATTTGACTACTAATAACCCTTTCGTCTATAGTCACAAGGCCTGAAATTTGGTAGGGGAGACTAGTCAATTACATCAACATGTAGTTATTTCACCGACCGTGGAGGTACCTGACTTAGTGGTTAGGTTATTCAGCTCACGATCTACTGTTGTGAATCATTGAGCAAGACACTTCATATCAAGTTTCTCCAGTCCACTCAGCTTACAAAAATGAGTTATACCTGGAATTCAAAGGGTTAGCTTTGTCACATCCTGATCACGCTAAATCTCTCTGAGAATTAGTTTAAGGGCACGCATGTTTGTGGAATGCTCAGCCACTTGCACGTTAATTGCAACCCTTAATTGTAGCTTTGCTCTTTTTTACAAATTCAGTAAACACACATATATGTCCTATTTCAAAAAAATTCAAACAATAGATATAGGACCCAAGTTAAAAAGATTCTCAACAATTCAACCTCTCTGGTTGACATTAAGACACCCACGCCCAATAGGGGCCTTAACTCCCACATTTTAGAGCTAATGTGACTTGGTGATTAGTTTAATTTAGAAGATACCGTATATATTCACAAGTTGTACAGAACATACATATATGCATACATACATACATACATACATACATACATACATACATACATACATACATACATACATACATTCATTCATTCATACAAAGATATACACAGACAGACATTGCTTACATATTACACACACACACACCTTCCATTAATTACAGAAAGTATATATAATTGTTAATTGCAGGCTGTTGCATTGATTGGCTCAACTGGAACGCTCATCGTTGTAACCGACGGAGTGCCAGTTATTTCATCAACCTCGAAAAGATGAAAGGCAAAGTCACTTCGGCAGAATTTGAACTCAGAACGTAAAGACAGACGAAATGCCGCGAAGCATTTCGTCCGGCTGCTAACAATTTTGCCAGTTCGCTGCCTTAAATTGACTAAAAAGAGTGGAATAAAACTTGTACGTGTAGTTATTACACTGGACAACAAGGATTTTGCTACTGGGGGTAAAAGCATGTGTTTTAGACTAAATCAAGGATACTGATTCCGAATCCATACTCAGAATTGTTCTAGCGTGTCAGGATTTTGAGTTATGAGCATGCGCAAGATTATAACTATATTTTCGGCCGTATAATAAAATTTGCTAAAATGAAAGCGGTCTTCAAAATTAAAGAAATAACAGCAATAAAACAAACGATAAGAAATTTCTTTATTTAGTTTAGCAATACGCTGGTGTATTGTGCGCAAGTGCCAAATACGTCAATTTGTTCTGGGTAACTCTGTGTCGTTGGCGCTGCTGTCACGTGTGGTATCTCTCGCTCTGCGTGATTACTGTTTTAATTGTGTTCATTGTGTTAGATCATGAATAGGAGCAGCTGTGGGAATCATCCAGACAACTTTTGTTATCTCTGTGGAAAATTTGATACGCGTTACAGCGGAAGAACATTGCCAACCAAATTAAAAACTGCCTCTAAATATTATTTTGGGTGTAATGTTGGGAACCAAGACAAGAGGTGGACACCTCATATATGCTGCACTGTGTGCTACTCGGGACTTACACAGTGGCTGAATGGAAACGGAAGGGAATGCTTTTTGCTGTACCAATGGTGTGGCGTGAGCCAACCAATCATGTCTCTGATTGTTATTTTTGCATGATTAATAAGAAGACCAAAGCAAAAATTGTATATGCAGATTGTAAGTTGGCTCTAAAACTGGTCCCACATGACTTCGAGAACCCTGTCCCAGTTCCCCTCTCACATGCTTCACTTGAAAATCTTGACACGTCACTCAATGCACCCCCTGACTCTTCTATCGACGAAAAGTACGAAGTTGATTCTAAGAAAAATGAGCCAGGCTAGGTTAATCAAGATTTGAACGACTTAGCAAGAGACCTAGTATTGTCAAAGGAGATGGCAGAAGTTTTGGGATCCAAACTACAACAACGGAATCTCCTACAGCAA